>NC_134464.1:25274019-25874019 GCF_047948215.1 Lycorma delicatula | reverse complement strand
ACATTCTCTATAATGTACTATTAGCCATAGAAAAAAAATATATATACCACAAATATAACTTAAAAATAATCTTAATAAGAACGAAATTGCTTAGACCTACTAAAAAAAAATGCATTTTTACAAGTTTTTACTCACTTCAATATCATGTAAAAAAAATACCCAGGAAACGGGTAACAGGAAAATCAAATCAAAAAATAACTTAAAAAAATAATAACACAATGTCAATTAATATGCAACATCGCAATGTGGGTCTATTACAATAGTAATACATTGCAGGCTATTATCAAATAAAAGAACATAATTCATCAGGATGGCCTCTTATATAGCATCAAACTTTCTTTAATACAAACTTCAATAAATATGAGATTTATTTTTCTTTTACATCTGTCAGAATTAATATTCATTAATAATTTCAATCATCACCTTCAGCTACCAATAATTAATCAACCTGACACTCAACTATTTTTTTAACAACAAAAAAATAATCCAAACAATTATCAACCAAAAACTATTTTTTGAAATAAACTGGGTAATGAAATGGCAACCTGATAGTTAACCTAAACATTATTCAACCCTAGAAGAAGATAATACAATTCAACAGACTTCAAGAGAATATAAAAAACAAATAATTGATAAGTTAGTTAATTCTCTATTGGTAAAATAATAATACTATAAAATAAAATGATTCAGAAAAAGAAATGAAGTTGCCTTTGTTGATAACATTCTATTAAAATCTGACCTCCTTTGAAAACATCTAACAACTTGTCGAATCGAGGAAAGAAAATGAGGATCACAATATGGTAACATTATCTAACAACAACAGAAAATAAACTTGGAATTTTTCTTTCGATAATTTCTTTACAGAAAAAAAGATTCAAATGTTTTTACAATGACTAGTATTGAGGCATCAAATCATCAGTCAACTTTCATCGGATAAAAATAATATAGCATATTACTTTTAACCTGTGGATGAAATAACATTAAATTACACTAAATATTAATTAAGACTACTCACTTTTCTTCTTCTTCCCTCTTCGTATTCGTACAGGACAAAGAAAAGCCATAATAACCAAAATGCATTATTTATCTTCAAACCTATTTTCGGCCATTACCCTCAATTTCACTCAAACTTCAAATTGTCAGTTGACATTTGGAATGAAAACATTAACACCACAATTAAAAATTTTAGTAAAGTAAAAGGTATTACGTAAGAAAATTCGTGATAATAAAAATAAATGCTTTAAATTATTAATCCTGTTTATATCTAAATGCAGTAGAGATTTAAACTGGATTATTTTATTTTTGCTTTAATAAATTATGTTTAAGTTATGAATTGTTTTGTTTAAAATAAACACATAACGAAACAAGCAAATAAAGGAATTAAAAATGTTGAATAATCCAGTTCAAAAAGAAAGGTATATTCCAATACGCATAAAACGTAATTTTGTACTACAGATCAAAGAACCAGTAGAACAAAGCAAGTTGTCAAAAATTCCCGCGGATTTATAAAAACAGCACATTTTTAACATAATTCTAGAATTTATTATTGGTGTTATAAGGTACTATGAAAAACTATCAAAACAAATGCGGCCTTTACTGCTATTTAAAAAATAACTATTTTAGATTAAAAATATAATAGCGTAATTTACTTACATTTTTAATTTAAAATAAAATTAGTTGACAAACAAATATATTTCTTAAAAACTGAAAAATTTTACTAACTTTTAACCCAATAGCACTTTAAATTTCAGTAGCATATTACTAAAATCTGGCTAGTAATTTATAAACTCCCTGTTGAGCTAAAGCCATGTTAAATAAACTGGTTAATATATATCAACAAGGTTAAACAACAATTAAATGTGAAGAGTTTCTTTGCACAGTATTTGACATTTAAAATTCAAAGAAAAGAATGGGTACAATCTTAGTTCATAATGGGAAATTGGCATAAAATTAATTAATGATTAAATTTTAACTATTTATAACACATTTTATTATACTTTAACAAATTGTGAATACAATGTATTGCTTGCAGTAGCACTTCCATAACATTGTTAATCTATATTTCATAAAATGGCTAAACAGTAATTTAACAATGCAAATTAAAATGTTAAGGATTTGGTGATATTATATTTTTGGTTAAAAAAACCTTTTTTAAATAATGCATGTTATTGATTCACTCCTTACAAAGAAATTCAATTTGAAATTAAACAAGGGCAAAGATAATGAAATGTAACAGAAATAAGGATAATAAGCAGTGAAGGTAGGAGAATAGAAAACCATAAAGGAGTGATTAAAATAAGGCAATTTTTAACTATGTTGTTAATTTAAATCTACTCAGAATACACTCTGATGGAATCTACTCTGATGAAGCAGAGTCTATGAAAGTATAAATGTAAAGAAAATAATAAAGCAGTAAACAGAAAAAGTCATTTTTATAAATAATTACTACTCATTTGTAGTTCATTTCATTTTTATTTGCAAATATTTAATATGAATGAAGATCAGGTTGGTCCAAAACTAACTGAACTTTAGAAAACAAATAATCTACTATGGAGACAACTAAAAGAGTCCTCACAGATGGCTACCAGAAAGGTTTCTATTTGGCTGGAAATACCTAGAGCAAGTTTACAAATAAATCGAAAGAAATTGAAGTTTAAGTATTGCAGATCAATATTCAAGAAAATCATTTCGATAAAAGGATGGAATTTTGAGAGGAATTATTATTCATCAAAAAACAGATTCTCATTTTCTAGCTCATTGGTAATATATGGTCTGATGAAAGTCTTTTCATAATTATAGAGAAAGAAATTAACATACCTGGAATTCATCAGTTCATGGTGGAGGATCAAAAAAAGGAATGATGGGACTTCATTTCTTTGAAGGTTGTAACAATGGGTGACTTGTACCTTGAGAAGGTGCTATATTCCTAAGCTATAAAACAACCATGTTTAACATTAGCCATCTCTGTGTTTGGTAACAAGATGAGATGTGGTGTTCCCTTCACTACACCCACACTTTTCAAATTAGAAACTATCTCTCTCAAACATTTCCTGAATAGATAGATTGCCTAGGAATAATTGAATTGTCACCTCATTCATATGATATAATAATAAATGTTCTGCCCAAAGGCAGGTTTTCACATGGCCGCCTACCATTCTGTCATCCATTTCATTTTATAGTAATCCTTCCCTTTTTATATTGTCATCATTTTCATTCGTCTCTGACCACTTGCTTTCCTCCCCATTACAAATCCTTCCAATGCCGTCACCAACAGGCAGTCACATATCTGCCAGGGTCCCAACCAACTGCATTTTCTTCTTTTTATTATTTCAATAATCATCCTCTCTTCTCTTTATCCTAAAAAGCACCTCCTCATTCCGAACTCTCTCTGTTCAGCTAATCTTATACATCCTCCTCCAAACCCACATTTCAAAGGCCTCCAATCTTCTCTCCTCTCCCTTCCTAATAGTCCATGTCTCTGCCCCATAAAGGGCCACATTCCACATTTTGCAAGTTTTTTCCTTAAGTCACAAATCTAGTTTGCTACATAGCACTCTCCTCATTTTACTGAATGCTTCCTTTGCTCTAGCAATTGGTACTTTAACTTGATCACACTTCATATCTTCCTTAATAATGCATACCAGGTGCTTGAAGGATGCTACTAGCTCAGCATATGATATGAACCCTGTGATTTTTCATATAATAATAAAAAACATTTTTCATTAACAGTTTTTTATTATTAGTAATTGGAGAAAATTACTTTTAACCCAATTAAAATAAAAAAAATTATTCCTAACCAATCCTATGGGCCAGAATTTTGGAGTTGGGGCTGCTAGTAGGTATGTGAACAATTTTTTTTTTTTTTTACCTATTTTAATAAAGCCTATACTAAATACCAGATTCTAATGATCAGTACTGAATAGTGGTGGGACTAAACTTAGGAGAACACTAAACAGCACCAAAATTGCCAAATCTTAAAATGTTTGGCAAGTCATATGTTTATTGTGACAGTGAGGTCAAGAAGAATTATGTTTGTATTAAGCCGTAAAATTAAATTCATGGGGAATTCTGTTTATGTATATTAAAATATAAACATGTTCATGTTCTCTCGTGTTGCCTTAGCAACAATATGATCGAATATTATTTTATGATCATGTTGATTACTGGTAAGTACTTGTGTCTACACAATTTGGAACAAATTATCTAGAATAGATTCTGGAAATATGTTAACAAAAAAGGCCATCAGGTTATGTGTGGTATAAATAAACCAAGAAAAAACACAGTTTCATAATGTATAGAAACCTACAATGATAGATGCTTTTATTTCAATTGTTAAACCATTCAACCTACCAATAAATACAAACTACCTGTTTTTTAGAAGCACAATCTACAGACTGCTCAATACACTCATGTCATCCCCTGAAGACCACACAGAGGAACTTAACACTATAAAACACCTAACACACTCAACTTGATAAAAAAGCACAATTACTTGAAATAAATAAAACAAATAATGCATACACTCCATAAATTAAATAAAAAATGATAGAAAATACGTAACGTTAACATGCAAAACAGAATATCAAATGGTGCAAATTTAAAAAATCTGGATACAATGTAGCATAGTAAATATTAAATAAAACAAATCATTAAACAAAGTTCACAAAGACCCTTTCTTTTTCCTGTTTAGCCTCTGGTAATTACCGTTCAGATAATGCTTCACAGGATGATATGTATGAGTATAAATGAAGTGTAGTATTGTACAGTCTCAGTTCGACCATTACTGAGATGTGTGGTTAATTGAAACCCAACCATCAAAGAACGCCGGTATCCACGATCTAGTATTCAAATCCGTGTAAAAATAACTGACTTTACTAGGACTTGAATGCTGGAACTCTTGACTTCCAAATCAGCTGATTTGGGAAGACACGTTCACCACTAGACCAACCCGGTGGGTTTCACCAAGACCCTGGAATATAAAAACTAAACTCTTCTGATTGTACAATAATCTACATCTGTCAAACAGATGTACAACTTTAAAAAAAATAAAGTGGACACATAAAAGACTCCACAGAACCTAGTTATAAATTCTTAACCATCTCTAAATACAAAACCATTAACACAACAGCCATGATATTCTACACAAACAAAGGCCACATCTGAACTCACTTGAATATTATGGAATAAATTAATATTAAAAACCACACATTATATTAAATGAACAGACACAACTCAAATAACTCGCACGTATCAACCATGTTTTTAATACATATACTTTTAATTAAAAAAATAAAAACACCAGCTGATGCCATAATAAAAACAGCAGCACTAGTCATGTAGATAATTGCAGAAACAACTATAAAAGTTTTGAATTTGATTCTTTAAACATGTGAAATATTAAATGACTACCCCTTTAGTCTTATTTATATTAATAATTACTTGGCAACAAATAATTTTATTAATCTAATAGTAATAACATGGCATATTATTAATCTAACCTGGCATAGATTATGTTAAAAGGAGTAACCTGGTTCAAATCATGTGCCTGTATAACAATTTTAATGGAAGCTACATACTTTTTTCAATATATTCATTTTTTATAAAAATTATTACTTCAGTAATAACACTCAATTATTGTAATGTCATTACAATAACATTAAAAACCAAATGGAATAAATGACATAGTAGTGATTTATTTAAATGAAAATAATAAAAACTCCATAACAAATTAAATGTCTCATAAATAAATTATGTATTTGAAAAAAAAATCAAATATGCAGTTTAAAATGAAAGCCATTTTCCTTTTACTATACACTTCTAAAGTAAATTTACACACTGGTTGTTTTCTCATTGCTTAATTTACTAATATTGTGTAAATTATACTTTCAAAATAAACATCATAAAATAATTACCTGTCTTATAAAATGATAACATGCCTAAATTTGTCTTAATTCTCCTGTATTTATTGACTTGAGATGCTATACCCTGTCTTTTACTGTAGACTTAGTTCAAGAGAAAATAACTTACTTAACTATATCAGTAAACTAACTATCAGTAGTTTACATTTTGTTTAAAAACAGTAATCTTTGCTAATTCAGGGATCACATACATAAAAGCAATTGAAATGTTAAGAGGAAGCACTTATTACACTATAATTCCTTATTATATGAGTATAAAAATTTGTGAAGGTAAATATTTTAACTGTTTAAAAATTTTTTTTCTTTTTATTTGTAAAATTACTGTAAAGTATGTAAGGTTATTTGAGGTTTTAAGCAGCTGTTTTTTTGACCACAATCAAATAAAGAAATGCCATCCGTGATCAGTAAGATGTTATATTTCACTGTGATAAACAAACTTCTCACAATAGCAATTAATATTAGTCACCTTCTCAATATGTATCTTTTTTTTAAAGAGATAATAAATAAATGAAATGTTAGTTGACACCATTGAGAGTAATAGTAACAATACTGATTAACAGAAAGTATTAAAATGCAAGTTAAAGATTATTTAATTTAAAAGTATATTTTGTTTGGTTAATCAATTAAAAATTAATAGTTTTTTTTAAAATTGTTCACCATTAATTATCATGGAACAAAAATTTACACATTTTAAAATTTTATTTCAAGTTACAATTAGCTGAAATATCTGTCCTTCGAAAAGACAAATCCTGAATCTTCAAGTTCCTACTTTTGTGTTTTGCCTTCTATAATCAAGAAAACCTACTAAAAACTCCAAGACACCTTTTCAGATCTAAGGGAGCTCTCAGAAACATTTGAGATCAAAACAGGTCTGTGCCAAGGCAATGAGCTCTCACACTATTATTCAACTGCGCTTTAGAAGTGGTAGTGAGGGAATGGCTCAAAAAATGCCCCCAAAAATAAAAATAGACCAAAAAGAACAAAACAAACTATTTTGGTTTTGCTGATGACTTGGTACTGCTAGCAAAGTGACATCAAAAGATAAATCACAGATATGAGAATATCAAAACATTGCAAATAAAATTGGTCTCAAAATATTATGCCCCAAAAACCAACACAATTAAAAGAAGTAAACATACGAGGTGTAATCAAAAAATACGGTGAATGAATTTTTATAGCAGCAACTGCCGACGCTACATCCATATGCTGTAATTTGTCCAATAGCGTGATTAACTGAGACAGGCAGGGACAAGTTGTAACACGTTCAAGCTTGCCAGTCAGCTGCCAGAGCCGATAGTGAGGTTGTATTTATCGTGTCTGTTGCGCAACATGGATTTTGAACAACACATTAACATTAAGTTTTGTTTTAAGTTGCAAAAGAGTGCCAAAGAAGCACACGAAATGTTAGAATCGGTGTACGACGATAATGTGGTAACTTTGAAGACTGTGAACAAGTGGTATGACCGATTTAAAAACGGAAATGAGTCTGTTGAAGATGAGCAGCGTGCGGGACGTCCAGTAACCTCAAAAACAGTAGAAAATGTGCAAAAAGTGGAAACAATGGTTCGTTCAAACAGGCAAATGACTATTCGAGAGCTATCGGAAGACCTTGACATCTCGTACGGATCCGCTCAAAGCGAAACGACGTATGAAGAAAGCGACCAGAAAAATGGACCAATGGCTTCCTTCTTCACCACAACAACGCGCCGTGTCACACCTTGCTTCTCATTTGCGAGTTTTTGGCCGAAAAAAGTGTTCCTGTCTGACCACATCCGCCATACTCACCGGATTTAGCACCATGCGACTTTTGGCTCTTCCCAAAAATTAAAACTGTGCTTAAAGGAAAACGTTTTGACACCATTGCTGACATTGAGAGGGCCACGACCGAGCAGCTGAAAGCCCTTCTGAAAGACGCCTTCCAGAAATGCCTCCAGTCATGGAGTCAACGTTGGGATAATAAGTGCATTGCTAGCCAAGGGCAGTACTTTGAAGGAGATTAAATCGAATTCTGTGTAACCTTATTACTTTTTTTAATAAAAAATTATTCACCATATTTTTTGATCACACCTCGTAAACTGTAATAAAATTAAAATAATAACCAAATTTAAATATTTCGGAGAATTAATAATAAACAACCTAAATGAAAAAACCTCAAGCCAAACAAGAAACAAACTAGCCAAAGTTCAAAAATTAACCTGGTACATTTACAATAAAAATGTCTATCAATAAATGCAAAACTAATACACTGCAACACAGTTAAAAAACCAGAAGCCACTTATGCAGCAGAAACACTGTTACTCCTGAACAAACAATCAGACAGACAGACTCCAGAAAATTGAAAGAGCCTGTATCAATAAAAAATACTAGAGAGATGGACAGTGGTGGATTGTGCCTGACAAAGTTATGTACAAAGAATTAGAACCCATCACCATGCGTAAGAAGAGACTAAGTTTCGTTGGACGTAACTTGATTTTGCAAGTTCAAGACTTCTGAAACAGCTAGTACAGTACAATCATCTCAACTCGAAAAACACAGATGGGATGCAGGTGCATCAGAAAAATAAGAGAGGATCTGAATGAAATTGGCCTAACACCACAGATAAAATAAGATTAAACAAGAAAATCAAGAACAAAAACAGTTGTTTCGCACTCACCAGAAAAATCTTACATGAACATTTTCAACACTAGAAAGGGCACAAATATTGGAACGTATGAAAACGTACTGGAAGGACTGAAAGGCCCAAACAGTCCCATTGAAGACTTGGATAGTGGACTCACTAACATGATCCTACGCAGTCATAAAAGATAATAATTAAAAAAAAAGAAAACAGTTAAGTTTTATCTAAAAAAAAAAATACAGAAATGGTTATCTGAGGTACAACTTTTGTCATTTACAGGATGCTTTTGTGAAATAATTTTTACCACCTTCAAATATAAAGTAGAAACAAAAGGTCTTGCATCTAGTTTTACCCTATTAAGGATGGACTTAAGTAAGTCAATCCCAAAATAATTCCCAAATATAATTTTTCTATTAATGTTTTATAAATTCAAATTTCCTACTGTAAATATCATACCAAAGACAACTTAAAAATGTTATAATACTATTCAAAAAGAAAAAAATTAGTTTATATCAAATGTTCTAATAGTATAGTATAGTAGAAAAATAAACTGAGGTTAAACCAGTGAGATTCCAAAATTTATTTTATTACATTATTTAAGGCTGAAAACATTTTTTAAATCTTAAAAAATTAAATATTTTCTTATACTAGTGAAAAAAATAAATCTCAGCTTATATTCAATAGAATGGAATTTAGTCTTACACTAATCTTGCAACGCACTTGTAATTTAGAACAATGTTTCTAAGCTATCAAATAACATTTTGAATAATTCTAATAATATCTGAATTGTTTTCCAATGGTAACAGTTGCAAGTATGTTATTGTAATTTGAAGGCGATTTGAAATAAATAATTCATATTTAACACATTCTCCTTAATTTCATCTCTTTTTGAAATGTTCGTTAGTAAGTTTTTGGAAACAGTAGTTATTAAAAAAATATGTTAATGTTTTTAATAAATTTTACATTAAAATCATGCATTACAACTGTTATCTAAAAAAAACATCATCATGGATCTTTTTTTACCTGCAAAAAATTTAAGTTTGACTCAAGATGACAGACTGAAATTTCAGTTTCTTTGAGTAATATTGTTTTAGCCATACAGATCTGCATCTACTTCTATTGTTTTGTTACATCCAGTTTTTAAATATAGATTTTTTCCAGAATTTTCTAATACTCTGTATTTAAATATTGTACCCAAGTCAAAAAGACAATGCATTAAAAAATATTATGTATTTTCAAGTATGTAAGGAACAAGATGTGCAGTGTCTCATTGTAATGAGATTCTTTCATTTTAGAAATAGCTTCATTTTTTGAAAGAAGTACAAAATTACAAATAGTGCTTATATCATAGGCATTGTGATATATGGACAATTTAGGGCACACAATTCAGATGAACAGCAAAACTTATTTTCCAGAAAATATGTGTGTATATATATATATATACACACATACATATACACTCATAAGGTGGTGCACAGAAACAGGAAAATTTTAAATAATTAGAAAAAATGAAAGTTACTAATTTTTATTTGATCTTGAAAATATGTTCTACAAGAGTGTAAATTTCAATATATTAACTTACTTCACTTAAGTACTGTTCATTTTTGCATACATATTCAGTAAACCAATTTCAAAATTTTGCATTGTGCAGTGCAGTGCACTGTGTTCTTTGGGATGTAGGCGATTTCCTCTTCAATCTGTGTTTTGAGCTGGGCAAGGTTTCTTGGTCTAGTCTGGTACAAAACACTCCTCAGATGCCCCCTTCAAAGTTGTAAACTGAAAGGTCTGGAGACTGAAGCGGCCAAGCAATGTTAACAGTCCTTGAAATTATGCAATCTCCAAACATCTCACTACTGCCATAGACTGTTCATCAATGTGCGAGATGTCTCCATCCTATTGAAACTGGGTTTGCTGAAAGTCAAGATTTGGAAGAGAATGCAGCCTAGGAACAAAAAATATCTCTAGCTTGTTGACATAACATTGAGATATTACGGTGACAGCAGAACTCCCTTCATCTTCAAAGAAGTAAGGGCCTATCACCCCACGATGCAAAACTGCATACCATACAGTAAGTTTAGTACTGTGCAATGGATGCTGGTAAAGCTGAGCAGATTTATTGTGCCCTGTAATGGAAGTTCTGCTTATTCACATATCCACAAATGAAAATAGGCTTCATCTGACATCCACAGATTTTCAATAAATTTATCAGTCTCATTGATTTTAGACAATTTTTCATAAAATTGCAAATGCAGTGTACAATTGTTAGGTTTCAGTTCTTGGACAATTTGAATCTTGACATACAAGCTCCAGTGACAGGCAATTTTCCACACTAAACAAGAAGGACTCTACAAGGACCACTACTGCTTTCACAGCATCAATGTTTTCTGGCATATGTACAGACAATACACACCCACTAGGTTTTTTTTTCAAAAACGAACTAAGTTACACCCCAAGTTTTGATTGCATTTGAAGCAACTTGACTGTGAGGTGGGATCTCAGTGTTGCCAAAACACTCTTTGTGCAGCTATCAGACTATCATCATGTTGGTAAAATGCCCTTACAGCAACTGCAAGCTCTACACCATTCCACTGTTCCATCACAACTAAATGCCCATTACTGCTCTACAGTTTAATGTCTTTCTCCCATTTATGGTACACCTACAGGGTTGCCAACATCAAATTAAAAATTTCCTGTTTCTCTGTGCTGCCCTGTATATTAATAGTGTCAGATTATACTGATGTCTTTTATTGATTGTACGAGATGCTAAAAATAAGTGATTGTCAACAGTGCATCAGTCAGCTATGTATAGTAGCTCCAAATAGTTTATTAGATCGGTTTTATCAACACTGACTCTTGTCGTTAAATTAATCAATCTTGGCTGTAACAATAAACAATCTCATCACTTTTGAAAATCTATCTTGATTTTCAATTCAAATTGTTTTAATTATGTCAAATTCATTGATCTGTTAGAAATAAATCAGACTACAGTAATAACCAAACAGTTGATGAAAGGTTTCTGAATTTGACTTGTACAAATTTTTATGATGTAAAGAAAAATTTTGGTTCTATCTAACATTCAGTCATTTCACTTTGTTGAATAAGTGAATTCAAAAATTAGAATCATAAATTTCATAACTAGTGTAAAATGTTTTTCAAATATTGCAGTATATCTAAACACTAATGAAAAACTAGGTTCTCATATACTGTAATAAAAGATTGTAACCAAAATGTTGACTAATGAAGAAGTCAAAAAGTAGTATCTGCATATTTATATTTAGACTGCTAAGAGGTAGGAAAGATTGTAACCAAAATGTTGACTAATGAAGAAGTCAAAAAGTAGTATCTGCATATTTATATTTAGACTGCTAAGAGGTAGAAACAGAGAAGAAAGACAGAGGAGGTAAATTTGTTTTCCATATAACTGCTAAGTAATAAAAAATGAATTTCCTACAAAGGCAAAACAGTAAAGTAATTAAGTTTACTGAAGACAAAATAACTCAACCAAACCTAATAGAATGAAATATCACAATCACTAATTTTTGAGGAACCAAGGTTATTTTTTACAAAGGTTTTGACAGAGCTGCAAAATCAAATGTTTTCAAAGAATTCACCAATTGATCTCATTTATAACATACACTTAAACATTATTCCCCTTGAAAATGACAATGAACTTTCAGGAAATGTATTTTTATACACATTATAAAAAAAAAATTGTTCTCAGATATGAAAAAAATGGCAACTATGCAAAAAAAAGTTTAAGTATGCAGATATATATTGAAAATAATTTTTTTTTAAATGACCATTCATAATGAGATTAATAACTATACTCCCTAACACTAATTTTCTTTACCTCTCAGGCCCTTTTTTAATAGTGCCTACTTTTACAATATTATCAGAACAACTAACTACACCCAATAACCCTTACCAGCTCACTAAATGTATCTAAGGTGTGGGTGCAACCTTGAATAGGTGGCAATGTATTATCTTAAAGGAAGAAAAGCAGTAAATCAAGAAGTTTCAAGACATGATGAGATCTAAGGCTCAACTAAGATTTTTTTTTAAACTTAAGTTACTATAAAAAAAATACATAAACACATGGAGAGAGTACTTACATTATATGAAAAAACAAAATAAGTTAGAAGCCAGAAAACCCAATCCAACAACTGTGATCAATAAGATTGATATCTGCTATCAATATGCAATCCTGCTAAACTACAATTGATACTCTCAGTGGAATGGCTTTCATAGAATGCATTGGAAGGGGACTGCATCAAAACACTAACAGGCATCAATCTCCACAGTAACCATCAAATTATTAATTTGAAAAAGGTCTAGATTCCAATACTTCAAATACAATCCTTCGATTTGAAAATTCAAATTTCATAATTACAGACCTATGATGAATATACAGCCACTTTTTAGAAAGTTCAGGCAATGCGGGATTGTGTCCACAATCTGTAATCGAAGAGCAAATATGAGGGTTGTTAGGAAATTTCTCAGCTTCACAAATACAAGATTTTTCAGATTTTTTCTAAAGTAATTTACCTTGCAATTTAATATATTTTGACCAACTGTCTAACACCTTCGATATAATCATTTGAAGTGAATTTTTATCCAGCAAGCCATTTCCTTACATTTGAGAAGAGGAAGAAATCGCCGAGAGCCAAATACAACACATATGGAACCATGTTGAAGCATAGTTCAATGAGTTTTGCAGCAAAAACCTGAGATGGGTGTGTATTAAAAAAAAATGTATTATTATGATGAAAGAGTATCTTCTTTTTGGGCAGATGTGAATATCTGGCTTGAATAGCACCCTTTGGTCACTCCAGTAGTGAAATGTAATAATCCCCCAGCGATAGTTTATAAGCACCATACTAAAAGAATTCTAAAAAAAACCATACACATGACTTTTCGTGCAGACTGAACAGTTTTCACTTACTCTGGCACACTTTCACCTGCTCCCACACACTGTTTGGTCTCTAGTGCATAATGGTGCATCAATGTTTCATCTACTATTATAAAATGTCTAAGAAACTCACCAAAAATGCATTTAAATAAGTCACCATGAGAATAACACCCTGAGAAGCAATCAGTCAAATGCATTTTTGGAACCCATTAAGTGGAAAGCTTTTTTATACCCAAAAAATTGTGCAAAATACAGTTGACATGGTCTACTGCGAAATGTCACATTAGTTGCAATGCCAACAAGCTCCAGTACCTTCAGTTGGAGATCAAGAACTTGACATATGGATATTTTGTGATATTTCATCAGTTGTAGCAGTTTTTGGGTACTCAAGCTCTTATAATTTTGAATGGATACAACAATTAAATTTAGCAGTCTAATTTTTTACCATCTTTTAAAAGAAAGGGAAGGGGAAGAAACCTTTAAAGTGGAGTTAACTCTCTTTGCATTATGACTGGGTTTAAACCTTTTAAACAACGTATTTTAATTTTAACATTTTCCAAATATGTCAAAACTTGTTTGCTATCAAATGATAAATAGTAAAATCATTTATTTCAGACTGGCCAGCTGAACAAAAAATTAATGCTACATTATTTTATACTAACTATTCTAAATGCCACTGTTATCTTAAAGAAAAAAAAAACACTTCACAGTAAAAAAACCCCACTCACCATAATCTACAAGCAAATCTGCAAGAAAAAATTAACAATGACTGAATAAGACTTTCAAAATGATAATTTACTGATTTATTACTACACAATGTACATTTTATACTGAACAGATAATGAATTAAAAGTATCCACTTATGATTAAATAATTACAAACAACAATAAATTATCACCGTTGTTTTAAATAGTCAACACTTTTCTTTTATAATAAAAACAGGAATGTAAATGTAAATCATTCAAAAGATAAATGATGTTACATAAAATATATTATTTTTATATAAATATCAGGTTAATATAATGTACAGATGTTAGCCGCCAAATACAACTGACTTAAAATATAATTATTATTCATAAAAATACAACTAATGAACAATTTTTTTTCTACTCCTAATTAAATATTGATTTATTAAATATTACACAACAATGTTATGTATTTATGTATAATTATTTTAATATTATAACAACAAAATTACATAATTACAATAAAATATTAACATTTTTCTTCACATTCAATGGATGTATTGTACATCATAATTAAATCTATATTACAAATATAATTTTTACTGATATAACCACCATGCAATTAAAAATTACTGAAAAATATTAATCAGTAAAATAATTTTAAAAAAAATAATGTTATTTAATACAATTAAAATTATAACATCCCGTTATAAGCAGTTTTATGGAGAAAGAAACGATTAAATAATACAACTATAACATTCAATGGGCAATAAATTCAACAATTAAAGTCTCAAAATAAAGCAACCAAAATAATTAGAATTTTATAATCTCAGTTATTATTATTACTATGGCAAGAATCATACAGATATGTAAGAAAATCTATCTTTTATTTTAGGGAAACAGAAACAGAAATGAAAATGGCAGAGAGGTTGGACCCCCAATCCCTTATATAATAATATTTGTGCTACTTCTTTCCTATAGATAAGCTTTCTTTTAAAAATTCAAAAGCTGATTTTCCTTTTGAAAAATAAGCATTACATAACATTTTTAAAAATCTCACCTCCATAAGAATTAAACTACACTTAAAACAAAAACCTATTTTCTTCAACTATAATTTTTTTTATGTATTTGTACCAAATTAAACAATTTTTTGCAGTAACAGTTAAAATTTCCTTTCATTTTGTTTACAAGACAAATGGCTTGATTCACTTGATGGTGATTTTTTTCTTTATTTACTGCCAGAAAAACTTTTAAGTAAGTAAATTCATATCAAACATATATCATATTTTTCAATAGAATTGCACAGTAAATAAAACAGTTGTATCAAAAGAAAATTTTACCATATTAGTTAACAGATGTAATCTGTTAGATAAAAAAATATTACTTGTTTTTTCAATAAAAAGTGATATATATATATTTAATTCTAAGGTCTAAACCTTATGTACATTCCTAATTCTATTTTAATTATTTTGTCACACCAAAAGAGTATTTATAGTGGGTTTATCTTTATCAGACTATTTATTGCTATAACAATTTTAATCTGATGAAATTTCAAAATAGTGAATTTTCTATAAAACCAATTTCTAATGAAGATAGATCCACAGAAAATATTAAGTACAACAAATACAAAAGTATAGAAAGAAACATGCATACTAATGAACAGTTAACAATAAAAATACGATGTAAGAGGCAAATAATGTATAAATAGGAAAATAGATTTAAATAAATTTAATAAATTTAATAAATAAAAAATTTAATTAGAAATTCAGAAAAGTAACATACTAAGGCTGAATAAAAATTATATATATTTTTTCTCAAAGATAGATTCTTTAATAAATGGATTCTTCAAGAAGATAATGTATCAACCCACACACTGCAGTCTTAAGCACTTTTATTTTCTTTACAACAGAAAGCATTTAAATTCTATAGCACACCACAATCACCTTTAAATTAATGTAAATTTTTCGTAATCTCAAAAATCAAATCTGTAGCAAAGGAATATATATATATAATATTACTCTTATTTAATAATTACTGTTTCTTTTTTTTCTATTATTTATACTAACATTATTTAATAATACTGTAATTTTTCTAAAAAAAATCAATCCATAACATAAAAATTGATGTACATATTTATATAGAAAATATATCTATTTTACAGTAGCTATGTAAAATCTATTTTATTACAATTAATAAGCCCACGGAACTTTATGTTACAAGGTAAAATACAATGCTAACTTTGTTAAAACATTAAATAACAAACTCTTATTCTTGTGTTTTTCAAAACAAGAATAAGAGAAACATAATTTTTATTACATGCTCTGTGAGAACACTTTAATTATCTGGTTAATAAGGATTTAAAAAATAACAATTAGGATATAACATATACATTTAAAATTAAATCAACCTATTATCAATTGATAAAAAAAAAATAATTTTTTCATTGAATTCATGCTCTATACAATAACACTTTAAGAACTTTTATGCAACATAATTTTAATAATGATTAAATACACTAGTTTCCAAGTTTCAAGGTAAGAATTAAGGTGCTTAAAATACAAAAACTACACACTATAGTATGCTATACAATGAAAGAGTACACAGCACACAGTGTGGACTACATTTTTTTTTTATTTTCAATGAAATGGAATGCTACAATACAGGAGTGTGTGCATGTATATACATATATTTTAATATACACACAAAATTTAACGCTCTCACTTTTTCCACTCTCTCATTCTTTATGACAATTATATAATATACATATCATCTAGCCAAACAACTACATTAAATAAGATGATAATGATTTTAAGTATACCCATCACCAACACAACAATAAAAACAAGATAAAAGCTTCCAAATGAAGATGATTTTTATACTGAACGAGAGAGATGGAACAAATGAGTAAGACATGATAATGACAACTTATTCATGTGAAGGTGGGAACACAATATGATTAACAAATAATATTTAACGATGACAAAAAAATTTTTAAATACAACAAAATTTTAATAGGTTCATAGAGGTAAAAGCATTCATCACAAACTTTATAGCATAATAATAAATCAATTATTATTTTTAACACATCACATATATGTATGTAAATTTATATTGCAACTTTTTTTTATTGTATATTCTTTACATGATGTTGAACATAAACATCAGATTTTTAATCTTCAAGATTTCTAAACGCTTGTTGTATATCTTCATGTAACTGTTCAAAATCTGCTTTAATTTTTGCTTCACCATCCTTTACAGGGTCCTGTTAATAAAATAAATAAAAATATAAGCCAATAAAAAAAGATACACAAGATAGATTTATGAAGATTAAAAAATAAATTTGATTCGCATGGTATATATAACATGTTAAGCTATTAATTAATAAAAACACATATTAACACTAAAAAAAAAGGAAAGGAAAATTAATATAAACTTACAAATTTATGAAAAACGTTTTTTTAATCCATGGATTCATTGTCAGTTACAAAATACTATCAGGTAATCCATTCATATCATTATATGATAAAGCTGTTAAGTTACTATGACCAACTAAATTAAATGTTGGTTATAATTAAGATGGGCTAACTTAAGTAATTAATTGTTTACAAACATTACTTGTTCATCCATAAATATATATATATATATATATGTTTTGTTTGTAATATACCTTTTCTAAATACTGAAGCTTATTACTAATTACCATTTATTTCTAATTATTTTTTATACTTATTATTGTTAGGTCCATGTGTAATAAGCTGCTAGGCAATTCTTTCTTTTATTTTTGGTTGCAATTAAATGTTCCAAAAATCTTGTTTAAAGAATCTGTTAGATTTACAGATATGCACTGTTTACAATTATTACAAATACCGCTATAAATGCCAACAATTAAATTTATCTTATGATGCAATTCTGTTATGACTTAAATATTTTTTTAAATACAAAAATTAAATGACACTGGTTTAAAATACAAGTTCACAATTGTTTTTTTTGTATTTTTATTAATACAGTTGGAGTTTTTTAAGTGTATGTTTCTTATTTTTTTCTAAAGGAAATTAATGAAGCAATTTTTTTAACTCTCTTTTATGTATTTTTTATTAATATTTTTTGTAAAAATATCATATCCACTTTCATCTGGTATACAAGGATCATTCTGTATTAAAGATGCTAAAATTACTCTGAAGCTAAAACAGTTTGTTTAATCAATGCAACAAGCTTTTTCTCTTTTCAGCATAATCACTGTTGCTTTCCAGCAACATTAATATATTTTTCCCATTGCTGAATCAGCTTACTTCTAATACCTGCTGCAAAAAATCTTTCTCTTGATGTCAGAGCAAATCTAGCACACTTTCCCTGACGTCATCATTAAACCACGCCATTAAACTTCTTGCTATGTAGTGCCTCAACGTGTTTGTCAACATGCCTTCCACATCGATCCTAAAGTGAACCATGAAGTGGAAATCCAATGGGAGCAAATTAACACTGTAAAGAGGGAGTAGTACTTCCCAACGCAATTTCTTGAAGGTTTCTTGAGTTATCTGCACTGTGTCAGGCCAGGAGTTAACATGAAGCAAAGTGATGGCTCTACACTGAGAAATAGGGCATTTTTTCATTACAGCTGGATTCACTTTGTTGATAAGCTTGTCACACTAGTATGCACTGTTTATTTATTATACATCCTCTGATTGTTAAGGAGCTGAGTACGCCTTCTATATAAACACTCTAAAACAATGTGCAGTGACTGAATTTTTAACAGTGGAAAAAGTGAATACAAGTGAGACTCAGCATTACCTAAAGTTTATTGTGAATCATCATTATCTAACGTTTATTGTGAAGAGATTGTTACTGAAGAACTGTAAGTAGGTGGGTAATAAAATTTTGTGCATCAGAAGCTAAAAAATTGAATATTGAGGACGAATCTTAAGTGGTCAACCAGTTTTTGTGACTGAGAAGAACCAAAAGGTGAATTATAATTGTATGATTATACATCATACAACAAAGCATTACTACAGAGATAGGCAAATTGAAAAAACTAGCAGGATACCTAATGACAGAACTGGACTATTGTTAAATTGGTGCCAGAAATTCACAGAAATAAATAGTAACAAAAAGAATGCCATGATTAGCTTCTGCAATGTTGTCATAATGAAGGAGATGATTTCCTTTTGAACACTGATGGGAGATGAAACTTGGATGTATCATTATGATCCCCAAGGGAAATGCAGAACATGGAATAACAGCACTATTGTTCATCCACAATAAAAAATACTTAAAATATAAACCTTGCAAAAAATTCTCTTGACAGCATTCTGGGAATCAAAATGTGTATAAAAATGGCAATGTGGAAGCACCTATAGGGTGCTATAAATTCTTGCAATACATAAAGTAATTAAAACACCTCAAGAAATATGTGTGTCATGTTTGATAATCCACAGAACAGATATTCTGCAACATAATTGCTTGGCCACACATATCATGTACAACTACAGACTGTTATAAAGTTTAAAGCTGAACCTATTCGACATACTAACCAGATATGGTGACCTGTGATTTAAGGGGTTTTAAGGGATAAGGTAAGATATAAGATAAGATACTTAAGGTATTTATAAAAAAGATATTTAAGGGTGGATAAGATATATTAAGGGTATACATCATGGATGATGAACTTAAAGAAGCAATGAGGTCAAGAATCATGGAAAGACCACCACAGCATTCTTCATTGACGGAATAAAAACAGGTTCACTACTGAGAAAAATGTATGTAAATGGTGACTTCGTAGTAAAATAAGTTTTTGTAGCAATAAAATTGCACTTATGACATACTTTTATGTCATATTTGTTGCGACTACTTCTTTTCATTAGCAAGTTATGAACACCTGTGCATCGTATTTCAACCACCACTCCCCTGCATGTATTTTAGGATGATTTGATTTTTCTGCGAATAGTGGAATTATGGTGGACTGGTTTTTTAAAACTCTAGTAACAATTTCACTGTCTTCATTAGTATCTATTTTTACTATAAAAGTCTGATCTTCTGTTATCAGTTTCCACAGAGAATTTTCATTAATTTATCATATGACAATAATTTTTTTTTAAAATGATTAACAAGCATTTTTTATATGCATTTATAAATGTAAATTTTATAAGTTGGTACCAAATTAAAAAACTAATAACTGCATTAAAAATATACTTTGTTGTACTTTTTGCTGCAATTTTTTTGCAAGTTAGATATACATTTTTTAAAAGTTTACCTCATCTTATATTTATTTGTTTTATTTTTATTTAAATAATGATTGTCTACAAAAAAATGTTACTCATATGAAAAAAAGTTGCTCACAATAAACACCAAATCTCCATTTGATAGATTGAGAAGCCCCTCCTTTTTGTTGAAGTCGGTTAAAAAGTACAATCAGATTACATGAATAGCAATATAGATTACTGAATAATATAAACTATTAAGTAGAATTATAAGAATAAATAATAAATTTTATGTAACAGTTTATCTCTTGAATTTTTATTTATATTTTTACCTGATATTAACTACTATGTTCATTAACCAGTAAAATATGTAAACAGCATACAGTGAACTGCATCCACCACTAAGTAGCACAACATTGTTACCAATATTATTAATATTTATTTTAGGAAATAATTTCCTCATTAATGTTTTGCTATATGATTCTTTAATTATGACTACATAATCTACCAGATTATTATCACTACCTCACATTTCTGTTGTTATAAGAATTTTTAATTTTTAAATATTTCTTTCAAACACAGTATGTATAATCAAATTTTGGAATTAATGAATTGTATGTTTTTTGATTAAAGAAATAAAGAATGATCACATAGGCCTGTAGTTATGTACATATGTTTCAGGTTATATACACATTTATAAAACCATAAAACTAAGTAAACTATGTAGGAAACACGTCACAAGTGTAGTCAATGTGGAATAAACTTAAAAGTATAATTTCACATGAACTATCGACTGTGCCAGATGCAAATATGCAAATTTTCTGTCATAAATAATTTTTTTCACAAAAAGAAATTATTTTTGTATCAAGGGTTATCTGAACAAGAAAATAAGAAGATATTTCAGTGAGTGATATTTCATAAATTCTACAAATGCATAGCATTTTAATTGTTTTTCTCTTAAAAACCACAATTTCAAAAAAAAATAATTATACAAAAGGGGATATCTACGTACAAAACTAAACATGAATAAGAACAATTTACATGTAACATCTGCAAAAAACATGAATTAATTACCTTGAATTTCATAGACGATAACTGATACAGGATATTTCCCATGCTATCTTTTATAACGCTCCATGTTATCTTGTTTTCACTTTGCGCTGTAGATTCTACAGCATGCCTTGACATATCATAAAATGCAATCATGTTACGCAGCATTCCAACAGTTTTATAAAATGGACAGTAGCGATCATACGCTGAATAACTGTAAAGTGAGTGAATAATTTATTAAATATTTTAAATAACTCATTTTAAAATCTAACAAGAGATTACTGCTGGTAATTACTGTAACTTAAAAGTTTCTATTTTTATCATAAGTTTCAATAATTAAAATCTTAAGAGAAAATTTTCTTTAAAATCCAATTTTAATTACTTCTAGATTCAAGTTACCTGATATGAATTATAAAACACTGGATGGCAGTTTATCCTTAATTCAAATGCATAAGGATACTGATAAAGAGGCTGACAAAACATTAATAAAATTAATGACAGAATACTGGAAATACAAGGGCTATTTCTAAATTAATCTCTGGTTGACTAACAAAAATAAACAAAATGAACAGAGACAAATTTACCATATTCAAAATTTACATAAATGGTTATATTACTTCTTGACATAATATCCTCCCAAATTCAAGCACCTGTCATTTCTACCTGTAAAAGCAAGCACCTGGAAAATTCAAGGAACTGTCAGCTATAATGAAATCAGCTTGTCTATTGTTTCTTAAAACAGCTTTCACTAAAGTACCCAGATACTTAACGCTTAATAACAGATAAAAATCAGATAGTGCCAAATCAGGGTTGTAAGGAGATAATAAAAAATCTGCCACTTAAACTTGTTTAGTATGTTCTTAGTACTAGTGGCAGTGTGAGGTTTTATGTAATATAAAAAACAGATCCCTTACATTAGCATATCTTACTGTTTATTCTGTATTGGTCTGCTAGGCTTTGTCATTGTTTCACAATAAACATCAGTAGTACTAGCTTCATAAATTCTGCAACAGAATTTCTTTATAATTCCAAAACATAATAACCATCTTCTTTTTTTTTTGTCTGAATTGGTTTTTTTTAATTGTTTGGGCTTGTTCGCCAAGTGCATGTGCATCCACAGCTTGGACTGTTCTTTTGTCTCAACAATGAACAAATGCTAGTCATAATACTGTCAAGAAATTCACTTTATTTATTCTGGTATTACTGAAAAAAAATTAAATGCCGTTCTATTCTTCTCCTTTTGTGGGCATCTGTAAGTTGTTTTGGTACCAATCATGCACATAATACAGACAAAAGCCCAACAATTTCACAAAGAGAGGACCTTGTAATATGAAGAAAATACTCGCTAAGTTCAATAGTTGTGAAGCAGTATTTATCATTAGCAGCTTTTTCAATTTGTTTAAGTTCATCACAATGCAGAAAGAATAGGGTGACATTCCACTGAATGTCACCCTCTTTCCATTATGTACATTAGTTCGCCCTTTCCTGAATTTCTTGCACCATTCTCTCACAGAACAGTGCAGAAAATTACATTATGTAATTACCATAAACTGTGCACAGCCAACACTGGATCTTGACTCCAGATGTTCCTTCTGCATGCAAAAAACGAATGATTTTACATACCTCGCAACTTGTGGGAGAAAAATCAATGGACTAGATATTTTCTACAATCTACTTATTTCTGTTATTCAGTCTGGTTTGAGACTTACTTTAGATGTATTTTGATGTCTACTGTGGATGTACTGTGTAGCTATAGAAATCAGTTTGTAGCACCCGACTGGAGGTTAATTTACAGATAGCCTCATAATCAGTATATATAATCAGATGAAGCTGAGCAACAGCAAACCACAGACAGTAATTTGCTCTCCACGAAGTTGCATGTGGTTGAAATTTGCCAATTATAATAAATCAGTTGGTTAAGTACTTTTAACATGAATTTTAATTAGCATTAAAAAAATTAGCAACATAATTATGTTAAAATTAAAACTACCACAAGTTGATTTTTTTACTTGTATTTATCACGTCTCTATCTACAACAATTACAAATTGTCCTAAAGTAGTGCCTTATATTTTTAGTTATAATTATGTAATTACATTTGAAATCTTTATTTTAATTCAGCTGCCACCATTTTGATTCAGTTGTATATTACCTAGTGTTAGTTATTATTACACTCAGTCTCTCACAGTATCTTTGTTTTGTATCAATTTCTTTTTGTTTTAAATTATTGTTAAAGTAACTTGTAACTGAGAATTATTGTATAATATTTAATAATATATTATATTATAAATAACATAACTGACATCGTATATATTTCAGTGATACTATGAAAATTGTGACTAATACTTATATATTATATTTCTACTTTCATATTTAACTGTCAAATTTGTATGTTTTATACAAAAACAAAATAAATATGAGGGTGGTTTGGAAAGTAACCTCCGTTTGGCTATAAATAAAAAACCTGCATAGATAAAAATACCTTATTATATACAACATAAAACTACAAATTTTAATTATCGCTGACAAAATTTGGTGGGCTTTCTTTGGCTTGCATGGAGAACTGGTATGACCTCAGACCATTGATTGTTGTTTCGATTTGGCATTCATGTAGGCCACCCAAGTTTCATCTCCAGCCACAATTCTCTTCAAAAAACTTTCTCCTTCTATATCACAGCATGAAAGGAAGTCTAAGGCAGGGTCATTTGTTTGATTCAATGGATCTCTGTGAGCATTTTTGGAACTTACCAAGCACAGAACTTCCAACAGCCTAATTCATCGGTGACCATCTCGCACAAAACCATACGAGAAATTTGCGGGAATTGTTCAGGAAGTTCAGAGATGGTGTATCTTTGACTTTCCTGCACATTTTCATCAATCTCACTGACAAGATCATCCATCATTACAGAAGGACTACCATTCTTCTCTTCTTCATGAATGTTTGTTGTTCTTCCAATTTTTTTAAAAATCAAACCCATTGTGCACTACACCATCACTCATAATGTTTGGGCCATACACAGTACACAACTGATGACGGATGTCTGCTGCCGAAACATTTTGTGCCTAAAGAAGTCTTATGCTAGCATGCACCTCGCATTTCATGAGGTTTTACATTGCAGTAATCTTTTTACATTACAACAAGCAAACAGGCTAAAGTACGTGGCTCACATTGACACAGCTGGAAGCACACAATTCAGAGAGTAAGCTGATGTGTCAATGGCAGGGCCACTAACACTACTACTAGTACTATGCTACAACAGAGGTTACTTTCCAAACTCCCCTCATACATAATATTTCTCAGAAAAAAGCTTCAAAATGTACATACTGGCATTTCAAAAAACAAATATTTATAAAGATTTTTGGGTTTGAAAAAAATATATTGTTAAAAGAAATTTTTTTTCTTGCAAATTATGGCAGTACATTATTTTAAAATAAATTAATGATATTTACATATCACAAAATATTTATAAATTACCTAATTAAAAATCAGACATTTTAATAACATCTTACAAACACTTGAGACTATTCCAACTATGGGTTCCATAAATAATATCAAAATTATTTGTACCCTTGAATGATTACTCATTGAAATATATAAATGCAATCATAAAAAACTTTCCTTATCAATAAAAAATTTATAAATACAAATTTAAAAATTACAATACAGAAAACAAGGAAAATATAACATGAAGTAACTAAAACACAAGGCCAACAATATTACATATTAAAAAAAAAGAAGAAAATTCATTTAAATTATACCTGTTCTGTTGTAAGAAATCATCCTTTAGTAGTTTAGCTACTTCTAGTGTTATCTTATCTGCTTCAGCTAAGGAAGCTTTACCAACAAGTTGTACAATTTCAGACAGATCTTCTTCTTCTTGTAAGATTTCTTTTACTTTTGTTCTTAGTGGTACAAATTCAGGAAAGTTTTTGTCATAGAAATCATCCAGTGCTCTCATATATTTACTGTTAACATTAAAAAAGAAAATACAAATTTTAGTTCTTAATGTACTCGATTAGAAGTGCATTCACTTAACCCATAATTACTAACAATTACATTTAATCTACTGTTAATAACTGTGCATAAAATGCCCTCTCACCGTAGAGTAAAGTTAATTGTTATGAAAATATTTATTTATAAATTCTTATTTATAATAAGTTCACTTATTCAATAAAGTATGTTTTATCATCACACAACAATTATTAATCTTTTGACATTTTTGTTAGCTATTTCAGTGTTCTATTTTTTATCTATACTTTTTATCATTTGTTCTTTGTTACAGTTCTATTTCCACTGTTTGGTCTTTCTGAATCTAATATATATAAATTAAACATATCATTTACAAGAAAAAGTTTAGAAAACATTGTTGTACTAATGAATTTAACTTCACTGTTAATTTTAACAAATATTACAATGTTATAATATTTTGACTTGTTATTAAAAGATAAAATGCTAATCGTTTTTACACACATTAATACATGAATTTCATTGAACAATTAGCTTCTGACAAGGAACAGATAATGCAGACCCAAATGATTTCCTTTTTGGGGGTTTATAGTCAGCATAAAGTTTTTAAACATCTTTTTTGTTTATTACAATCTCCTCATTATTTACAGCGTGAAAAAAGTTAGTTGGTACATAAAATAATGGAAAAATTACTGAAGAAAATTTGTTCAACTCACAGAACTGTATCATATCCAAATTTAGTTAATGTGAATAAATGAAACTGAAAAAAAATAACACTATGAAAGAAACTGAAAAAATAGATTTTTTGATATCTAACAGAAACTACAATCTTAAGCCTGGTTTGTGGTCAGTCATTCAATATATTAGGTAATAATTCAGGGAGTTATTCATTTATTAGGTCAGGTTATCTAAAAAAATGGACTCAAAGCAGAAAAAATGAAATGAAATTTTATCATTCTTATTTCTGTAAGATCCTCAAAACTTATTTTTTTAAATTTCATAATTGTAAAGTTACTGTTCACAATTTAAATAAATGGTTCATTAGAAAACCTACGTAAATATAAAAAATCAATTAATTTAAGAAAAAAATTTATATCCTATGATAAACACAAACCTGTATGAGATCAACCAGTTTATTGAAGGGAAATGTTTACGTTGTGCCAGTTTTTTATCAAGCCCCCAAAACACTTGAACAATACCAAGAGTAGCAGATGTTACAGGATCTGAGAAATCTCCTCCAGGTGGTGATACAGCTCCAACAATACTAACTGATCCTTCTCTATCAGGATTACCGAGGCACTTGACACGTCCTGCACGTTCATAGAATGATGCTAATCTTGCACCCAGGTATGCAGGATAACCACTAAAGTAAAAGAAAAATGCTATCATTAACAGGTAACACAACACACATATCAGATTTGAGAAAATTAAAAATAGTGTTGTTATCTCTTGTATTACTTTCTTAATTAAATTTTATCAACTATTACAGACATTAGCAGTTTCATGGAACAGTACACAGCTACAAGAAATTTAGTAGAAATGGAAGTTCACCAGTGTCCAATTGGAAACTAGGTGTTGTTGAGTCAGTCATAAATGGCTGGATAATTCATATGTATATTACTGTCACTGATTATTCTATTAAAACAAATTTTATCAGTTTAACTCAATTTTGTATATAATTTAATTTAAATAGGATTGATAAAAATCAATAGAATTGTGATTATGAGGTGAATGAAAAAAAATTAATATATATGAAGAAGTTCCATTTTTAAAATTAAATCATGATGCTATTGACCTCAGAAAATAAGAAAGTCTAAAAACATTTACTATGCAGACTCAGAAAACCAGTATACATGCACACAACAACATTAAGGATGTCTAAAAGGAATATATATAGAATTTTTTAGTCTGAATTGCATTTTCAACATTATAAAATTCAATTATACCAAAATCTAAGCAACTGTTCAAAGCTGTTGATGTAGAGAAATCTGCAAAACACTAATTTATCAGTGAACAAGATATTTTGATGTGTAATGAGGCTAATTTTTAATTAGATAATTTAATAAATAAACAGAAATGTTAATGAGCCCAACAAAATCCAGAACTTCATCCTAAAGATTTAAAACAAATTATTTTGTACATTCCTTAGAGCATAGCAATTATTGGGTTTAAATGAAAAAAAAAAAATTTAAACAATATTGCTTACACCCGAATGAAAAATTTACATGTTGAAAGTTTCCTTTCTTCCTCAAGTTGAACAGCTTCACAATCCAGAGTTGCAAGAGGATGGCACTAATACAAATTGCTGGGAAAGTATAAATAAGCTCTGCAACAAATTTCCTGGTAAGCTTATGATTCACGTAAGTTAACACTTCTCATTTGACCCTATTACACTTTTTTCTTAAGAAAGAGGGCATAAAATTCAAGGTTAAGAGGGAATTTTAATTAACTAATAAAAGCTTGATTCTAAGGGCACATGAATTTTTTTTTAATTTTCACAAAGTGATATGTAATTTTTAACATCTGTGAAACTAAGTATGCTCCAAATGAGTACCTTAAACAATTAATTTTAAGGAAAAGAATCCCCTGAAAAGGAGGAAAAATGATTAAAACTAAAATATTTTATCCTACTGAAACAGTTACTGGAGTGTTTTGCCCTACTCTTTAAACAAAAAAGCTAAATATCCAAGAGCTTTAAAACACTACTGAAATGATATCAAATTAGCTTACCAGGCATAGTAAATTTTCAATCGATTAAGATAACATTTTTACTTGTTTTACCATATGTGCAGAACCTTCTAATAGAATGTTAAAACTTATCTATATTAACCACATTATTGAAAAACATAGCACCAATGGTCATTCTAGCCTCCAATTACCATATCATTAACCACGCTCAAGTAAAAATAATAGGAGTAATAGTGTTATTTAATTTAGCTAATATAGAAATATACACATTATTATAATTAGAATGATAAGTGCCATTCAAATTAGAACTTCCTTATCTTATTATTAATTTTCCTTGTTAACTTAACAATTATTATACAGGTAAAATTAATTATCTACTACAAATTCTAATAAAAAAAAAAGTAATAGCTTAAATAAATGTCAACTTGTTACATAAATAAATATAAGGAGATACAAACCTGTCAGCAGGCATCTCAGCTAAACGACCTGAGATTTCTCTTAAAGCTTCAGCCCAACGAGAAGTGGAATCAGCCATCATGGAAACATTATAACCCATATCACGGAAATACTCTGATAAGGTGATACCTAAAACACAAATTCAGTCTCATATACACCTGAGGCACATTTCTAACATCTACTAAAGAGCTAAACATTTTAAAACACTTATGACAAGCTGCTGGTAGAATTAAAAAGTTTTTAATGTAACTTTTTTTTAGCATTTTTTTTTAAATTTCATGTTTAGACTCAAACTGTAAACAAGGAATGAATTTGTTAAGAAAACCCTGGATAACAACAAATAGCATCATACTACTATCTGATAATTTTATAATATCTGAGACATCGTAGGGAAAAAAGCCTATGACCACATAAGTTGATGGCCGAAGTAACAGTGACGATGTATGAGTTAAATTCTGTCTATAAATACAGAGAGTAACTTTTTATAGCGGACTTTAGCATATCACAAATCTATACCTTAGGATCAGCATAAGACAAGTATCCAGCATTTGAAATCTTTACTGGCTGCAACTAGAAAAATCCTAACAAAAAACCTTCTTTCCTCCTATTCAGAGGGTAGGCATTACTGGTGTAATCGCCAATTTTCCAGTGTGGGAATGCTGAAAATATTGAGGATATTGGTACTGTATTGAATAGCACTAATATAACGTAAAAGGCCCAAACTCCATTTTGGCCTAAGAAAGTTAGGGATTAAATGAAAATAAAGAAACAGAGTTATAGTAAACATCATCATTATTTATTTATTTTAAACATAACAAGCAGGAAAATACAGTAGGATTATTATATAATAAATAAGGCCAAACAAATATTAAGCTACTTTTAGTTGTTATTGTTATCTTTTAAGTTACTTTTAGTTGTTATTAATTTTAATCGAAACATAAAATCTATTACATACATTTCAATCAAGTTTCTTTCAAAAGACATTTATAAGAATTCAGCAAAAATTCTTCATCCACTTTAGGGTTATCACTATCAGCAGGCTTAGCTTGTTGTGTTCTGTCATCAGCAGTTCAGTGTTTCCACAACAATGTCCTGACATAAGGCTCAGGATTTCATTTCCAGATGTTTAGACCATTAAGTATAATGAACATCAGGGCAAAAACAAGTGGAATGTACAGTCTAGATCTAGTGGTATAATTATGTATGTGTGGCTGAAAACACGCTCACACTTCTCTGAACTGCGTGGTGTAAGTATAGAGTAATTCAGCAGTGGATTTAAATCCTTTGAAACAACAAGGTTGTTTTCCAGATAATCTCTGTAACTGATTTTCTTTTTATTATCATTTTACCTGGATCTAATACAAAGTTTTTCGATCTCTGACTCACCATATCTGTATCCTACAGGTTTGTTTAAAGACCAATTGTTACTTTCTAGCACAATCGATTCTGAAAGAAGTGAACTGTATTCTTCTTGATGAGGGAAGGGGCCTGCAGTTGCAGTTGATGGCTTATTATTACTTCTTATAGTTAAAAGACTTGTTTCAAGGTTATTATACTTAACAGCAGATGCTGATTATTAATAGTGGACATTTTAGCTTTTTTTTACAGGTATGCCACAAAAGTTAAACTCAATTACTCTTGACTTTGAGGCACTTAGTAGCAAGTTTTCTTGCAAGGTCTTCAAAAATTGAATACTTCTAATGATTTTGTCTGCATAGATGATCATCATTTTTCTGCTTTGAAGAGATTCTACATCATTGAAACTTTAGCTAATATGTCATATATGATTGCCAAATCAGATAGGAATTGAGATGACATAAGATGTTTAATCCATAATGCATAGCCTGTTCAGTTAGATTTCTACTTTTATCATTTTTAGCCTTATTGAAATGCAAGTATAATGCTGATTTCCATACCATATATATGGCTGTTATAAGCTTGAAAGAGCTTGCTACCCATCTTGTACCCAATATTGTTTAGTTGCAGGACTAGCTTACTGCACATTCAACTAATTCCCATTGTGATTTGTAAGTGTATAATTTATCCATAAAAATTTGAAAATGATTAACAGTTGCCATATCATCGACTAATCAGTCACAGCTAACTCTGTCCTGTAGTTCATATAGTGCCAAAGAACAATATTGGGATATTTTTTAGACAACTTTTCCGCAATACCAGATTTCTTTCCTAACATGACACTAGCACTATCATTGGCAAATGTGATCAAATTCTCTTTGAGACAGTTATCACTGAACCCATTTTTATTCAAACAGTTTAATAGGACCTGAAAAGACAGTATCAGCAGTTTTATTTGACAGTTCAATCAGGTATAAAAATAAAAAATTTTGTGAGTGCTCTTTGCTGGTTTGATATTCTATATATATAATCAAAGTAGATTTAGCTTCTAGGCTTGTAAATTTGTCAATTGTGACTGAAATTTAACTGAAAAGTTCAAAATCTGTTTGGGGATTCTTTTTTTCATTTTACCTAAAATGTGATTAACAATTTCTGTTGCACTAAATCTGAGTGTAATCCAATACCAATGTCCACCGCATTTAACTTTTGGAGGACCAAAAACTCAAGATGATCAGAAAAAGATTATGTTAGGGCTCAGATGATTCTAACATTTTTTTGACAGGTAGTATGCTGACATAAATATTTTTATAGTAGATTCGAAATAAGACATGTTCATTTTTTCACAAGATTTTTTAACCGTTTCCAATTTTGCCTTAGCAGATAACTGCTGTCATATGACCTGCCAAGTGTTTGTGGAGAAAAATTTATTTTTTTAAAGAAGTGAGCTGGGAAGGCTTCGTAGACCCATTGAAAGTGACTGAATGAAGACAATTCTTTTGAAACTGCAATACATTAATTTTTAAATGCACCAAGCTGAGAAACTTGCTTAAATAGTGCGCAGCTTAATCTCCCATTTTGACAATCTAACCAAAGAAATGCATCTTTTTGTGTTCCCACATTTCTTTAGCTTATTTAAAGGGCCATGACCATTTTGAAGTAAGAAGTGATTTTACTTACAATTGGAAGTTCACTTTCATCATCTGAAGACAGAGTATTCAGTTATGATGTAGTTGGGACCAATGATAGTTCACTTTTGTCAGGAAGATTGGTTTTTCTTGTTACATCTTCATTTTTTGAGTACACGTTAATTTTTTTGATTGGTCAATTAAAAATTAACTAATTAATTTAATAGTTAATGTCAACAATAGTGTTTTTTTTTGTTTTTTCTTTTTCTTATGCAGTTCCATAGTAAGGCTGTTAACACTTTAATAGAGTTAAAAATTTGTGAACACAAAACAGTAAAAAATAAAAAGACATACTTAGAACTCCAGTAGTGGGTAAACATACACAACTGAAAAGGCAGCAGCTGGGAAGGGAAAGGGAAAGAGGACAAGGGGTTGTGCATGTAGACAGAATCAGACTTTAGTAGACCACAGCCTGGTAACAGGCAAACCACTGATGTCTGCCTATATCTTGTACATATGATTGGGCTAGTAGCACATATTTCATAATTAAATTAGAGAACATGCTTTTCAGTAGATCTGAGAAGTTTTTTAATTTGTTATTCTTACCTGCTATTTTATCTGTTACAGAGAATACCACATAATAAATGGCAAAGTATAATTTTAGCAAGAACAGTATAGAATGCCTTTCCCATGAATGAGAACAATGACCCTAATCGATAAGAAAGATTAGAGAACCAATATATCAGCTCTGGATGGATAAGAATTCTTTTAAGTTAAAAATATTTAAAAAAGAAACATTTGGATTTACAAATAACAATTATAAGTGCACAATAAAGACACACACATCTAAAAATAAAAAAATTGTATCCAAATTGTCATGTTAGGTTGAAGCACAGTAAAATGATGGTAAAAGCAACAACATTTTAAAACTACTAATAGATGCAGTGAATCTTCAACATAATAGATGGAAAGGACAGGGAAAATAGATAAAACATGAATAACAGTGGACTTTATTTGAAACAATAAGATGTCAGATTTAGAACCAAAAAGAACATTTGGAAATGTCTAATGATATTCAAATCAATAAGTGAGAAAATTTGTAAAATTAAATTAAAAGGTAAAATTTTGAAATATATCCATTTCCCTTATAGATGAAATAGTTTTCAGCCCTTTCATCTACAAGGGAAATGGAAAATGGAAAAACAATTTTGCTAAATTATATAAAAAAAAGTGTTAAATATAATATGTTATAGCTGGATGGTTTTAATGCAAAGACTGCATTAAAATTAAACATGTATCGACATCTTTTCAACAACATTTCAACTGCACACAATAATGAACCAACCAACATTCCATCAAACTTTCTCAAAACTATAACAAAAAGAAACAGTAGTTGCAGTAAAGCTATTTTCTCCTTCACTATGTGCAAGATGGTAGAAGGGTGATCAATTAACATGTTTTTACATTATGGTTTATGTTGTCCAGCTGGTATAAAGTTTTACAATAAGCTAATACAGGCTAACAGTTACTTTTAACCTAGTGTTTCATCAATATTTCTGCAATAATTAAATTATGATAATTATGAAAAAATGATAATTTTAATTAAAATTATGATAATTTCTGTCTGGTTTCTTTCTTCTGTGTTATAGGAACTGGATTCATGATTATTAAACTGAAAAAGCAACAATTAATCGTCCCAATAGAAAGGTTGCAACTCACATAAGACAAAAAAAAAAGATTAAAATGGAGGAATGATGACATTAACATATTTTTCATTTCTTTTAGAGAGTTACATGCAAAGAATTCAATCTAAATAGCAATTCTAAATTGATTATATTGTAATGATCTATGGTAACTGTATGAAGTGAAAAGATGTTACGCCAACCTTTGGTGAAAAAACATTAAGGGGCTTTATCATGGCAATGCTCTTCAATTCAAAGTATAATTAGCATCCACTGTTCCATTTTTTGGAAAAAATGTAACTGTAACCCGTACACTTCTTACTTGCTAAATTTCATTCAATATGACTTGTGTCTGTTCCCAAGAATGAAGTCATGTTGAAAGCATTTCATTTTTGATTGCAGAGTAATCATGAAGGTACTACTATAGATTGTGATACTCATAAAAAAATCAACCTCTAATGTTCCAACAATGAAAGATGTGTTAGCACTATAGTAACAATCTCCACAAAAATATGTTAGCAAGCGTGACTGAGGCCAATATGAGGTATGGCAAGTTTTATTTATTAAAGCGGCAGAACAATGTATCATCTAATAAATATTGAAGTATTTTATATAAAAACAAAATAAAATCCATACCAGTATATATAGAAGCTTCTCGAGCAGCTACAGGCATGTTCGATGTATTTGCAACCAAAGCTGTTCTCTTCATAATAGATTCAGTAACACCATCAATTTCCACTGATAATTCTGGAAAATCTCTTAATACCTAAAAATTTAATCAATCATCACAATAAAACAAACTAAACAAAAAATAAGCATAAAATATAATAAAGAAATAATAACAGTATGTATGAGGTCTGTTCAGAAAATAATTGAACATTTTTAATTATGCACCAGCAGATATTTAGTGATGCGATTGGCAGCATTGTGTTCCACAAAACCTCCTCTGTAATCACATGTTCTTGGATTGTTGACATCTCATTTAGTTTTCGGGTTACTATTGTTTGAGTGCAACAAGTTTAAGTGTTAGTAGCGATTATTGTAAGGTGCGATTTCAGGAGCACAATACAACAGAACATTTTGCATGAAACGGGGGAAAACTTTTCAACTTTTGAAACACGCTTACGGAGATAATGTTCTGGGTTGAACACAATGTTATGAATGGTTTTCACAAAAGTGGTCATCAGTCAATTGAAGATGACCCTCAACCAGGACGGCCTTTGACTTCCAATTAATATCACCCACGTTCAGAAAATCAATTATCTGGTGTGTATAAATCGCAGACTGAGTGTCAGAGAACTTGCAGAAGAGGTTATTGCATCTCAATCGGATCAAGCTGTTACATTTTGACTGAAAAATGGAACATACATTGAGTTGCAGGCAAGTTTGATCCTTGTTTTATGACAGATCAGCAGAAAGAACATTGAGTGGATGTTTGTCGGCAACTTCTTGAATAAGCCAATGACGATGAAACATTCATCCAAAGGATCATAACCGGAAGATGAAAGCTTGAGTTTACAGCTATGTCATAAAGACAAAGTTCAATTATCACAATGGATTGACAAAGAATCTCCACGCTCCAAAAAAGCACATCAGTCTCGATCCAGTATCAAAGTGATGTTCTCTGTTTTTTCAATTTTAATGGAATTGTACCAGGAAACAAAACTTGATGGCTCCAAATTGCTCATGAGTTTCAGTAATCATGTTTTCAACTAATTCAGAAAATAACTCTTGTATTAAAAATTCACTATGTTTTTGTAACACCTCTTGTTACAAAAACAAGAGGTGTTACACAACTTGGGATGGCATCGCTTCATGTACTGACTTGGAAGGGTTATGCCAACTCTTCCAGCAGCAGAGCATCAACTATGACCTTACCCCCTACCACACTACAACTCCTGTTATTTTTGGATCTCCCTTGTAAGACCATGATGTTGAGTAATTCTACACAATTTTTCTCCTACTGAAAGAATGATGTCATTCTTACCCTATCACTCTCTCTCTCTCTGAACTTTTTTTCAATTCCTTTACTGCTTCCTTTATAACTAAACAATTTGTAAAGTTTTCTACTTCTTATATTATATTAACACTGTCCATTGTTTTTATACAGGGATTTCTTTCGTAAACAGAAACTACAGATAATTTTATCTCTATCATTTCAAACAAATTTCTCAAACTTCAAATATTTCAATCCACTCCACCTTCAAAATGTTTTTATTTTTTTAAGTAAAAGTAATGACATGTTAACTTTGATAGCATTTAGTCAGCTTTTTAGAATAAATTTAAACTAAAATTATCTCATTCATTAAAATCAAAATGGTATTCATTATACAAAGTGTGTTTTAAAGTAAGTCTGTTTTGAAATAAAAAGAAAAAACTGAAAAATACGACCAAACTTTTATTCCTTAGGCATAAATACTACATTTATTTACTACTTTTCTGTAAAGCTACCTTCTACACATTTATCATAGCATTTCACAACTACTTCATTTCCTCTTTAAGAAATACAATCACCAGTGAGTGACCTACACAACACAGTAATACGATTTTTCAATAGGTCATTTTCAAACCTTTGTAATGCAACCTATTATTTAAGGTGAAGAAAAAGAAAATAGTCGCTGGGAACTAAGTCAGGACTATAGATGGATGATTGAAGATTTTTTCCAACAAATGTTTTCCAATCATCTCATATGGCTGATTTGCTGTATGTGGCTGGCCACTGTCATGCCAAAACGAAATCCCACAGGATAGCATCTTATATTATTTGTTTTATATAACTATTTCAAAACCTTTTGTTTTGTTTTGCAATACGTATTGGCATTAACAGAAATTCCATGATCACTAAATTCAACAAGCATAACACTTTTTGTCCCAAAAATAGTAGCCACAAGCTACTTTAACAAATGTTCTTGTTTAAACATCTTTGGTCTAAGAGATGATGAATGCTACCATCGCATGACTGCTACTTTGACTCAACATTCAAATAAGAAATCTTGGTTCCACGGTAACAATGTAATCAAACAACTCATCACCTGAATTTTCGTAATGCTTTCAAAAAACATTTTTCCTTGTATGTCTGGTAACATCTCAGCAGCCATATGGCACAGATTTAAAAATTTTTCATTCAAAATTCATTTGCTAATTACGACATGGTGAAGCAATGGTTTTTATGAACTTTTTTCTCAACCTTTTTAGTCAAATCAACCATTATCACCTGGCCAGCCATTACACATTTCTCATTATGAACATTTGTTTGCCCTTATTGAATTGAACAGTACCGCTATCTTAATTTAGCATCACTCATAATATTTAGCCTCTAAACATCACAAATTTGTCAATGAATTTCAACCACATAATTGTTTTTTGTCATCAAAAATTGAATTATTCCTTGTACTTCAGAGTTAGTGGATCACAAATTGTAGCACTCATTATAAATATATGAATAATACAAACAACTTACAGTAAAATGAAAACTATTGTTGCTAACAACTGACAATTGATTGAAATCTAAGCTACGAAAGCGCAGTCAATTTACATGTGTACATTGGAAATTCAAAATGAAAAGAGTCCATTTCTCATTCTATTTTTGTTTAAATTATCATAGTTCGTAAACTGGAGTATCAGACTGATGAGGGATAGTTCTTGCATTTAGATTCTACTTTCTTTTTAATTAATTTTTTTTTTTTTGGCAAGGTAACAATTTTTTTTTATCATGGCATTTTGAAAAAGATTCAGGAATCTGTAAAATTAATGTTTAATAGGCTTAGATAACTAAAGAATAAGCTAAATCACATAATAAAACTTAAGGCAAAGAAAAATGTGTTAAAAGAAAATATTTTATTACCTCAGACATTTCATTTCCTCTTTCACCACAACCTACATATATGATGACATCTGAGTTTGAATATTTTGACAAAGCCTGAGAAATTACAGTTTTGCCACAACCAAAAGCACCAGGTATAGCCGTTGTTCCTCCTTGCACACAACTTTGAATAAAAATAAAGAAACAAATTATAATAAAATATTTACCAGTGCAAATATAAAACTGTAAATATGAAGTTATTGTAAAAATGTTATAAAAACACTTATTTGTGTGTAAAGTTACTTCGTAAAAATGGCAGGAAATACAAGGCCACTACTGTGTTGCATGAAGATTTAGTCAATTATACTGAAAGCTATTCAAGTTATAATAATCTCTCATTATTCATGGATTTGAATGCTTATGCTCTTTAGCTGTTGTTAAACAAAACTAAAATATAAGTAACTGAGACTATGTTCAATGTATTTTTTCTACAGTGAATCATTATAATTGTTATATATTAATCATAGAACTATATTATTAGTCATGTTTTTTATTCCATTTATCATTTTGTACAGATACGCCTGATATATAAATAACTGAATGTCAAAATGAAGAGCTAAAAGAAAAAGATTTGTAAAAATTAGTAATACAGAACTTCAGTTCAAGGATTATATCATCACTGAAGATGTTTGCTTAATAGTAGTAAAATGACATAAATCAATATAAAAAATTACTGTTTTCAAGGAAAACAAGCATCCCATGCCATGTTCAATAAGAAAAATAAGGATCTAACTTATTTCTAGCTGCCTTTTTCACAGAGCCAACTACACTGTTTTACATCAGCTTAAATACAAAATCCACCAAAATTTGCACTGAGCTCTACAAACGGCACCTTTACTCTTTTCCCCACACAAACAGTACAGTGAACAAAAATAACAAAAAAAGCCAGGATATAAGATCGTTAATTTTATATATGTATATATTACTATCATTATGTCGGTAATATGCCAACAAAACTACTTTAAATTTGCTGACAAATATTATACTCAGGAAAATACCTTACTGATGGGTTTTCCTTTGTCAGTCATCATGTCTGAGATTTATTTATAAAATTTTGAAAATTAAATTTTTTATGGCATTATTCATATTCATGACATCCTACTATGGTAGAATGTCAATGATATTTTTGTTGTTTATAATCCCGTTATATATAATGAACATCTAATAATTTTGAATATATTAGATTCACATTATAATGCTTTAAAATTTACTTTTGAAATCAATATGAATACAATAATAAATTACTTAAATATTAGTATCAAAATTAATAAGGATAATCAAATAATCAATTTATAATTCCAGTATATAAGAAACCCACAACCAATAAAACCACAATACATAGATATTCAAATCATCCTTAGTCACACAAAATTAATACATATATAAACAATAGAGCAATTAATTACACACAATATAATAAAAATAAATTAAACAAAGAAATAGATATCATAAAACAAATAACTACAAATAATGGTTATAGTGACTCTAATTGATAATAAATACAAAAAACAAATTTTGAAAATTAACAATGTATATTTAAAATATTTATATACTGATAACGTAGTTGAAAATATAACTAAGGTTTATGATAAAAATAAATTTAAACCTGCATACAAAACAAGTAACCATACTAAAACATTTAAAAAACAGTAATATACTGATTTGTATAATTTATACAATTTGTGTGGAATTTATAAAATAAAATGCAATGACTGTGACCACATTTATATAGGAAAAACTAGTAATCTTTTAAAACCAGATCTCTTGAACATGTTAGACATTATAAAAATGGAAAAGTGGATTTGTCTAACGTTTCTGAACATCTTATTAACAATTAACACTCTATTTCTGATATTCAAACCAATTTGGAAATCAGGAAATAAAATATGAATAATAATAATAATAATAAAATTTTTAGACATTTTGGAGAAATTTTACATATATCAATATAAAGGAAATTCAAATTGATCAACCTACAAACAGAATATGAAGATGACACACACTAATAAAGGCTGCAGTAGATGGCAACACTATTTCAAATAATAATAACGTATAATACAATTTAATTTAATTCAAATCCATACAGTACTGTAAAATTGGCTTGCCAAGTTACACGGTGCATTTCATCCTAGTTATTTATTTATTTATTTAAATTTTTACAAAATTGATGTCATATTTTATACATGTAGTTTTTAATTTCTATAATTTATATTTTAAAAGTTTTAATTTATTTTTAATTTTAAAAAAATGTTTTTTACCTTGATAAATTTGAATGTACATGAGTATACTACGTAATTTGATATAAAGTTTAAAATAAATTACAACTGAAGATGTGGGTTTCCACAAATATGTTTTTGTAAAGATGTGAAAAATATGTTAAGTGTCATCTAATTTAATATATATTTCTGTACTTGGGTGGATCAATTTGGTTTACATGTATACATATATATATATATATATATTTTTTTTTTTTAAAGCAATTCTTTTACTCCACTGTACTAATACAAATTAATTTATATTTAATAGATCAACCCTAAGTACAGAATAATTGAAATAGGATGACTTACCTTATTTCATTAAATAATAGAAGCGCTTTCGTGAATTTGAATCACATCATCAGCTGCATGCTTTATATATATATATATATATATATATATATATATATATATATATATAATTGACTTTAGATATATATGAATTGACTTATACTACAAAACCATCAAAACTTGCAAAATATTGTTTAAAATTACAAAGATCAATTAATTAACATTAACAAAGTCAAAATTAAAATGTAATTAAAACAAAGATAAAAATTGAATAATTAAAAGTTAAAACGTTTAAAATAAAAACTTAAGCAAAGCAGAATCATATGCTAACCATTTCACCAATTCTACTTTACTAACCATATTGAAGGATCAATTACCCAACATTAATATCATCTAAACATTTATGGTACTATCTACTGCAGCCTTTATAATATCGTCATCCTTGTATTCTGTCTGAAGGTTGATCATATTAAATTTATTCTTATATATATATATATATATACACACACCTTTCTAAAATGTCAAAACCCTTATTATTCCTATCCATATCGCATTTTTTAATTTCTAAGTTTGTCTGAATATCTGATATTATTTGTTTATTTTTAATCAAATGATCTGTTACATTTGAAAAACCCAGTTTACCTTTTTTATAACTTCTAAAGTGTTCCATGAATCTGGTTTTAAAGGATCTAATGGTTTTACCAATACAAATATGATCACAATCGTTGAAAACAATTTTATAAATACCACTCAAATTGTATACATCAGAAGTATTAGGTGTATTACTCATTAAGTGTTTTATTGTGTTATTTGTCTGGCATGCAGGTTTGAACTTATTATTATCATAAACCTTTGTAATGTGTTTGACTATTTTATCAGTACATATTTTAAATACACATTGTCAATTTTTTGTGTGTTATTTATTGGTATTAAATTTGTATTATTTTTAATTTTAATTTTTACAATTTGTTGATTATAAATATTATTTACCAATCAACCATCATAATCATTATATATAGCAGTCTGTTTTATAATATTTAATTCTTTGTTTAATTCATATTTATTTACGTTATTTTTTGTATAATTAATTGCTCTATTTACTATATTTGTATAAGTACTAATCTTATGTGACCATGAGTGATTTGAAGCTCTATGTATAGTGGTTTTGTCAGATGTTGGTTTCCTATGTACTGAAATTATACATTGATTATTTTTACTAAACTCAATACCAACATCTGAATAATTTATTTTTTTATTGTTATTAATTTCAAATCACTACAGTAGGAGATCAATTTATTTAAGATTATTAAATGTTCATCATTTATCACCAGATTACAGACGACAAAAATATCAACGTATCTAATCCACATTAAAATATCATGTGCATATATATCTATTATCCCGTAAACTACTTTATCTTCAAACTCCTGTAAATAAATCTCAGACAATATAGATGAAAATGGATATGGATATTGTCAAACAAATGGTAAAAATTAAAATTAAAAATAACACAAATTTAATACAAATAAATAATACAAAAACTGAAAGAAAGGAAAAAACAGAAAGGAAGAGAAAGAGAATTTAACATTTATTTTCACTAAAACTTATAAATATATTTAATCCTTTTACTAGTCTAAACTTATTTACATGACAACATAGAAAAAAAATAAACAAATAAGACAACTTACGGAAATAAAGAATCTAAGACACGTTGTCCGGTTAAAAGAGGATAATTAGCAGGAAGCTTTTCAGTAACTGGCCTCGGTTGTCTGACTGGCCATACTTGTAACATAGTATATTTTGATTTCTCACCATCGAATTCAGTTTCCAATACAATATCCTTAAAAAAAATAAGAACAACATATTAAATCGATTAAAACATTAATTAAAAACCTAGTAGATGCAGAAGAGATCATATAAAAATTGTTTCCTGTTTTTATTTACTTAGGATGTTTTGCAATACCAGTGAATTTCTTTTAAAGTACCATTCTGGAGATTGAAGAAAGTGTAGTAAGGATAAAATGATAACAGCCAGGGCCATAATAATATTTTGGTTCCTGTAGATCACGTAATTTAAGCAACACTGGGTTCAGTCATGATGTTAAAATTTATTAAGAGCTAATCAATCACTAAGGCCAATAACATATATGCCAGTAACATATATTTTTTTAAATATGTACTATTCAACACTTCCAGACAATATATAACACTTATATACAGTAATTATTTATAAATATTTTTTTTTTGTACCTTACAGGTAATTTAATAATGATCTTAATCTAATTATACACAGATCAGAATGTCCAAATGTGTGTGATACACACCAATTTTCACATAAAACTCAAGACCAGGTAGGCTGATCTGAGAGATATATACTTTTACATTTTTATTGAAATTTGGAAATGATCTTAGGAAAAAAATTATCTAATTATTTATTTAGTTTTGGATAAGTAGTTCGACTTAAACAGAGTATGTTGTAGTTTACAGCATAATTTCTAACACAGTTTTGAAGCGCTGACTCAGTCATATTCTAAAGAGAAAGCATTCTTCCTGAATAAAATTTAAAAATAAGAAAGAAGTTTGTTTTGTATTTTATTAATCAGAATTGAATAACTCTTTCTTTTAGTACCAGTGATTTAAAATAAAATTTCATTGAAAGCAATCTTCATAATTATAAGAACGATGCAATTTCATAGTGAAAACGATCTGTACTGTACATATTTAAAGTTATGTTAGTATAAAAATATATTCATTTTATTTTCTCATGTTCTTTATATTCCATATAAAGCTAAAGCAAAAAAAGATTTTGCTCCAATAATTTTGATCATTTCAATCCGTTTCCATAATCTCAATTTATCTTTGTTTTACAATACAAGAATACGCATGAACAATACAATAATACATGGAAAAAGGAACTTATTTTATGAGATTCTGTAATTTACAAGATTGAAATCTTAACAATATCTGCTACATCTTCACTTAAAATATTTATCAGCAAGTCTTTTCCTCTTAATTTAAATTAGTTTTTGATATTTACTTGCTTGGGTTTCATTAAAAAAATTTAGACTCGTCTAGTTTTTTTGGGTACAGGCTTTGTATAAGACTACTTACTAAAACAGTCTGAGACCTGGTATATGAAAACTTGAAGGGAAGTCACTACTTTTCTCTAAAATGCTTAGTTCCTAAATTAAGATTGAAAATGTTAATTTAGATTTTTAATTATTTTTTTGAGTTACTTCCTTTACTATTGATAAAAATATGTTCTGTCCATAAAACAAAGTATGTTTTATGCAGTTAAATTTGAGGTTTCTTTGAACTTTATATATTTAAAAACAAATAAATATTATGGTTTCCGAAATTTAAAAAAAAGTACAAAGTAGCACTCAAGAAATACTAACATTTTAAAAATAAAATAACCTTTGTTTTCAACTCCCTAAATGCAGTATAAGTTGCGATAAAATATATAAAAATAAGCAATATTTTAATTTTATGTTGGGTGATTTGGTACAGATTGACCCATGGAGGTTCCTTCCTACATCTTTCAGGAACAGTTGTTTTGTGATCAACTCATTCTAAATAAATTTAAAAAATCATTCAGGGGGCAAGAATTAAAGCTAATAAAATTTTAAACAACTATTTGTGTCAAAGAATTTTGACTGAGAGTTCCTTCCTAATAAATAAATTTCTAGGTATATAGAGAAATACTGGGTGTTTAAGCTTTGTTTATCTACAAATTATGAATGAAACCCCAATTCATTATGAACAAAAATAATTAAAATTGGGAATGAAAAAGAAATTTGAAAAAAGAAAATATTAAATATGAAGAAAATAACAAAAAAAAATCCTAAAAACCTGAAGATTAAAAATATTTTTTACAGACATTCAATAACCTTTAATTTTAGAATTTTTTTTAATACAACAAAATAAAACAATTTAAAAAACCATTACTCACTTTAACAGTATAATTTCCAGGTGGAGCAATATAAGTGACAGTTCCTTTGGCACGAGGTGGTAACAACATTTTATGTTTAACTAGAGTATTTTCATGTACAATACCATACTCATCACCACCAGTTATGTGAGATCCAGGCTATAGAAAAAATCCAAATATAAATAAATTGAAAAAGAGTAAATAAATACATTTTACAAAAGCAAACATGCTCTAACATTACAAAAACAGCTTTAATGTTGCTAAAGTAAATTATTTCCATAAGAACTATACATATACTAATATACTACTAGGAATAGCTAAAATGTTAACACACCACAGTCACTCACTCATAACTCATAAATACACAGCATAAAAGCAATTTTATTTGCTACTAAAATTTATGTTTATTTTTTCATGGAGTCACCATTAACAGCTACATAATGCTCCCAACTGTGAAGTAGTTATCATTCTGTCAATGAAGAATGCTGACCATCTTTTATTGAGCTTTGACCTCATTCATCCAGTTCAATAATGGCTTGGTCCATGAATTAGAAGAGGTTTGTTAAGTAACAATTTTGCAAAAAACTATTTCCATTATAGAATTTTATTAGAAACTTGCTGGGTGTAACAGTGTATTATCTAGTGACAAAATATCATGTTTAGGTAAATCTCAACATTAAAGATAATCACTGACTTGAGGCAAACTGCTTCTGCAACACATTCTGAAAAATTTTGTGGTCCACCCAAGTGCCTTATTTTTTTTGTACAAATCTAATGTTAAATTTATTGCACTGGAACCAATAAATAATCTTGTCTTTTCTTTGATTTTCTGATTTGAAAACTAGAGTTTTTGAAGGTAAATACTTCCAAAGCACACAAATACATATGTATTGTAGATCTGTTGTTAATTAATTTTTACATTAGTTTAAAGTTATTTTTACATTAAAGTTTTACAACTTTAATTCCTGAAACGGTATATAAAATCAGTGGCTCTTCCTCGTTAGCACTTAATTTTTCCCTTTGAACAATGAGTTCTACAATTCCATCTATTCTTTCTATTATATAAGCCAACATGATGACGTATCAAAATCCTCGGTTAAAACAAACCTAATTTTCATTTTTCTTACCACCAATGATAATCTGCATTACCATTAATCAATTGCTAATAATCGTATTTACTATAGAGATGAGATTTATTAATCTAAGCAATTCACCCTACAACTGGGAAACCTTCTTTTATCACAGACAATATAAATTATTACGCATTTTATCACCTTCTGTTGACCTATCTACATAAATTAACAATTAGCAAAAAAGGAAAATATTCAGTAAAATTAACTATTAAAAAACAGTAAATTGCTCAACTCTGATTTATGACGCCATACAAAGCTAATTTGACTCATTCGAATGGCATGGAGAAACACATAAATTGGCAACTTCATACTCAAAGAAAATTATCATAAAGCTTTCTGACATTAACATATACTGCTCCACAATAATTATCCTGTTGTTCTGATAGTCTGACATTCTTTATATGCTTTATATATCTTACCTCTCTCTTATGCTACCACAAATATTTTTTTATGCACATTTCATCCCAAAATCTAAGCAATTACACAATTTATATGTAATGACTAGTGATATAATAGCCAAGTGAGATTTACCTTCAAAGAATGAGGATGAAATTCCCAGGATAAGGACTTTGACAAGGCAGGTACGTTTACACCTTTTGGAATATAAATACTATTTGAAAGTTCATTGATGTCCTTCAGTGGACGCTGAATACCTGTAAAGTAATTACACATATTTTACATATAAAATTAATTAATTTTAAAAACAGTTTTTCCCCCACTTTATTTTATCTACAGTATATAAACTTTATTTTTAAGCAAACATTAGTATTTTAAATGCACTTGTTTTTCAAGTAGTCTCTCAAATGTAGGCTCTGTATTTAGATCACTTTGATGGAAGACATAGGAGAAAGAAACCTTTTCCTCATAAATATGAGGATAGAAATAGTATTAATAATTAACAAGCTCCTTCTACAACCTCATGGTATCTTGCAATCTTTTAATTCAAAACTAGTCTACATTCTGGGAAAAAATCGATTTTCAACACTCTATTAGTACATATTTAGATGAGTTTTCACATTTTACTTTTTTTTTTTCAGATTCAATATTCATCTGAACTATCATAATTGTTTGATAGTCAAGATGAATATTAAGGAAAAGTATGAAAAATACTCCAAAAACTGTAAAAACTTACTTGCATGTCTGCAAAAACAAACTTTGCATATTCTTTGTTTGCATGTCTGTAAACAAAGAATATGTCACATCATATCTAGGTAAATTCTCTGTTTTTTAATACATCATTCAAAATTATACATTCAATAGTGATGAACATGCAACACTACTTTCTTTGATGGAATTTCCCTCTTCAATGAGAGATTTTAAAATAAAATCAATCTTAAATAGTAACAATTTTGATATAAGTTTCCCAATGTACAAAGCAAGGCAGCTGTATATCATTTGGAATTAACTCTTGCAATCTGACAATAAAATTAAGTGATCTCACTTCAACGTTCTATCTGACATCACTGGTATATACGAGGTGTGTTTAAAAAATAAAGAGAATTTTTGTTTTTTGGAAAGAATTTTATTTACTCGTCTACATTATTGTTAACCCCCTTCAAAATAGTTCCCATTAGATATTATACACTTTTTCCAATCCCCAAAACACTTCTGGAACTCGATATCTGAAATAGTGCCTAGCTCTTTCAGCGATTCGCTTTAATCTCATCTATGCTTGTTAAACGACAGTCCTTTAAGGTTCTCTTTATTTTTGGGAATAGAAAAAGTCACACGGAGACATTTCTGGCAAATATGATGGCTGTGGTATCATTACAGTGTTGTTTTTGGCTAAAAATTCACAAACAAGCAATGAAGTGTGAGCAGGCGCATTAATGTGTGAGCAGGCAATTTATGGCGAAAGCCATGAATTGTTTTGCCATAAATTCAGGTGTTTTTTTTTGGACTGCTTTACTGCAAATGGTGTTGAACTTGTAGCGATTGATTGTTTGACCTTGTGGCAAGAACTCATAATGCACTATGTCATTAAAATCAAAGAACACAGTGAGCATAACCTACACATTCAGCCATACTTTTCAAGCTTTTTTCAGTCTTGGTAATCCAGAATGCCTTCACTGGGACAATTGAGCCTTAGTTTTGACATAATATCCATAAACCAATTTTTCATCCCCTGTTATGAAATGTTTCAGTAGTTCTGCATCATTGTTGACTTCATTTAGCGACTCCTGAGCAACTTCCATTCGCTGCTGTTTTTGTTCAAAATTCAATAATTTTGGAACAAATTTTGCTGTCACACATTTCATATCCAAAACATCCAAAAAAATGTTTAAATGATATCCCAACATCATCAGCGACTTCTCTGATTGTGATTTAGCGATTATTCATAATCATTTCTTTCACTTTTTCCATGTTTTCATTGGTTGTTGATGTGTTGGAGCATCCAGGATCATCTTTAGCGTTGGATCATCTTTAACGTTTTCACGACCTTCTTGGAAACACTTATACCATTTGTAAACCCTTCTTTTACTCATAGCTGACTCACCAAAAGCCATATTTAACATTTTAAAACACTGCTACACTTTATTCCATTCTTATAGAAAAATTTAATACAAATTCTCTGATCCATTATTTATACAAATAAAAAATCGCCGATTGCACCAAAACATGTGTTATCCTTTTGACAGCTCACAACAAAGTAAACATCCAATATGGCTAAAAATGTAGATACTTTTCAGACATGTTTACCAATACAACGAAAAAATCCAGGGAATCGGACTAATACAACTCGCAAAATTTCAAAATTCTGGTTACTCTTTGAACACACCTCGTATAAAGTAAGTACTTATAGAATAGTAATACTTTTTGTTTTGTGAATAAATACATTTCACTTTTTTATTGATAGCTTCCAGTGATTTACAAAATAGAATAACTACTTTGAAAACATTCTTGGTATTAAACACAAAGATTTTGAATAATGTTAGAAATATCTGTGGATTCTTTATCTTTTTTCTTAATGAAAAGTATATAAATCTTTTAATATTTTTGTCTTTTGGAGCCAATATTTTTTTTTACATTAACAAGATGAATAACTAAAATTTCTAAACAGAATTACTAGAAAAAAGATATTAAAAATGTTGCATTACACTTATACTATCCAGACTTTGTTATTTTATATAGCAAATTATTAAACAAGGATAACATTTTGTGAGTTCTTCCTATTGTAATTTGCATCATGTTATTTTGTCTGACTCCCCTCCTACATTTCTTCTTTTATATATATCTTAGGTTTATAAATTTCACGACTTCTTTTACACTACATACTTCTACTTTGGTCTTTTTTTGAATATCCACTATTTTTGAGTAAAATTATAATCATTTTAATCTTACATGGAGTTTTATTTTTGAATGGAGTAAAGTATGATGCTAAGAAATTTGTAAATGAAGATCTTGCCTAAAAGTGGGAACATCTTCAAAATGCTGATAACCACTATACTTAAGAAAGTGTTGCTTGCTTCATTACACAAAACTACTATATAGATTGGTAGTCATTTCAGCTTAAAGCTTTCTCGACTTAAGGTAGTGTGACCTCTGAGTACCATATTTTTTATTTTCAGCTAAAATTTGAATTAAATATAAAATAAGATTATACTGTACATCAAGTTACAAGTTAAATAAACCAAAATGTTTAAACAATGATAGAAATGAACACAGACAGCAGTTTTTGACATTTTTTTTAAGATTACTTTTTGTTAAAATTGCTTTTTATATACATAATAAAAAAACATTTTTTCATTATTCAAGTAACTCAACATATTGACTACTGTGTTAAAGAATTTTAATATTATTAGAAATATAAACCACAAAAACACAGTAATTAGGTAAGTTAAACTTACTTTATAATTTCAAACTAGTTTTTGTGGTATTCTATATCTTCAGTTGCTATTAAATTCTATATCTATTACATTAAAACTTATTTTTTAATTTTTTTCCATTTTATTTACTGTTCAATACTGGAGAGAAAAATTTACATATACTCTCATTACATTATTCAAAATTTCAAATAAAATGCCAAAAAATTTAAAGAATATGTTTTAATGTAATAGTTATAGAATTTAATACAAACTGAAGATTCGGGGGTACCACAAAAACTAGTTATTGGAAATTAATGTGGTAAGTTAGCTAAGTACTATGTTTTGGTGGTTTCATAATCTTTTCTTAATGATAATACTGGGTAAAAATTTAGATGTTATGAAAAGTTTTAGTTTTAGAAAAATTAATGTTGTTAATTTTGTGGATGAACATTAACAGAAACTAAAAATCAGATCCATGAAGGGTTTAGAAAAAATTTAGGTCTACTCAGTTTTATATTTCTTTATTATCTTCAAAAATTTCCTAGTAATTTATTTGAGAGGTCTTTTAATGTAAATTTAAAAAGAATAACCAGTTTTACAACTATGTAACCTTTTTTTTTTTTGTGAGTAAACAGATAAAAAAATGCCATTTACACATTAATGCCTGGGGTACAAATGCACGCATGTATTTGTACTCCCCCTGCTGGGGCCAGTACCGCAGTGAAGCATTATGCAGCTCAGCCCTGGGGGGTACCAGCAGGCTCATGGGATCCAAAGTCCCCATACATCATCACCATCTTCCATCCCCGCAAACACGGATGAACAAGGGACTCTAGACTTTACATGGAAGTTCATACCCTGTAGCTGACTTGAAATGGTGTTAGACATTGCCCCATTGTCTAACGTCAGATTCCTTTCTTCTTAACTCCTCTGCTACAAACTTTGCCAAGGTATTCCACTCCATAGAACCTTTAAGCATGTAATCAATGCTGTTATCTGGAGTCAACCCCTCCAGGTTGAATTGCATCCTGACATGTATCCACCTACAACAGCTAAAAAATGTGTGCTCCATGGTATCAATGTCACGACAGTAGATACATTGCAGAGATCCCCTCCTGAAAAACCAATGTAGATATGCTACAAATGGTCCATGTCTGGAGAGGAACTGAGCCAGGTAGAAATCTACCTCGCCATGCCTCTCTGGATCCACCAGCTCCACCCTCTGTATTAGGCGCCTAGTCCACGCCGCTCTTGGTGGGGGCACTCCCTTCCACTCTAGTTGCCATTCCTGAATGGCGAGTCTTTTGGCTTCTGATGCTGCCTTACCCTTGTGTCTTCTTATCAGCTGAGCAACCCAGAGGTGAATGTGGACACCTGCAATAACCTCAACGGCCGTGTTGAATACCATGCAGTATGCAGAGACTATCTTGACAGCTGGCCTTCGTTAGAAGGCAGTGAGCCTCTTCACTATTTTCTTTTTAGTGGAGGCCTCCCTCCAGGTTGGCACTGCATACAGGAGTATGGACATAATCATTGACAATATTAACCTCCTTTTGTTTTGCTTGGGGTCGGTCCTGCTCCTTAGAAGTCTGCCCAAGCAAAGCATCATGGACTTTGCATTCAGTGTTACCTCCTACATGTGGGCATTAATGGTACAGTTATTTTCCAGCCATACGCCAAGGTTCTTAACATACCTTGATGTGGCTACCCTGATTTCATCTACCAAGATAACAATATCACGCAATCTCTGTCTTCCAGTTATTGCCAACGTGGCTGTTTTTCAGAGGCAAGCAACTTTTTTTTGTAAGGAGCCAGTCATTGATTTGGTCAACAGCTCAGTTCATCAGTACTTCCACCTCCTCTTCTGTTTTCTGTGTTATCAGCATGGATAGATCGTCCGTGTAGGCTGTTAACTGGACATCACCGTGATAATTGCATAGAGGACCCTCAAATGAGAGGTTCTACAACAGTGGCCTCAGAACAGGCCCTGTGGAACCTCTCCATATGTCTCAAACTGCATAGTCCTCTCTTCAGTGTCCAGTTCCAGTAGTCTGTCGTGCAAATAATGTTAATGGAAGCTACAAGATACTCACTAATTCCACATGCACTTAGTGCCTCAACCCCCATTGACCAAGGAAGGCCTTCCTTGTGTGTGAATGTCAGGGGTGCTTTTAATAAAAGCACCCCTGACATGCTCGTGCCCAGTCTAGATCACTTCTAACGGCATCTATAGTTGATCTCCCTCGCACAAAGCCAAATAGATTGGGGGGGGAGAAAGGTTCCAGAGTCTCAACTTCAGCAAGTGTACACTCTGCCAGTAAACTCTCATAAAGTTTGCCAAATACGTTTAAAAGGCAGACTGGCCTAAACTTGTTACTCTCTGTATCTTCCGCACCTGGCTTGGGAATGAGCACAGTCCTTGCCAGTTTCCAACATTCTGGAAAGTCACACCCATGAAGTACGCCATTCATCACATCTAGCACCATCCATGGGTGCGCCTCAAAAAAGCTCTTCATAATTGCAGGTGGGTCAGGTCCTAGACTTTTCTTACTGTTAATTCGCCTTGGCAACCAAATCAGCTCCCTAACAGCAAATCTATTTGGTGGATGCATGTTTTTCGATCACAAGCCCCCTTCTGGCATGAGAATAGTTGCTGAATAGCCTGGATGGCCTGTCCCCGGACAGACAGGAGAGAGACCTACCAACACACTTCCTCACGACCTGACAGATCCTCTTCCACAGATCGTTTTCAAGTTCATCCAGGATCTTGACCCAGGCATCCTTTTTGCCTTCTTTATTGCTGGATTCAACTCTTTCTTTGCGGATTGGTAGCAAGCACCGAACATTCCAATCTGTCCATCTTGTCACGCCTAGCTCTTAGGAGGCATCTTCTCGCAGAACTGACTTTGGCTCTTAAGCTAACGATGGAAGCAGTCCACCAATAGACCCCTTTTGTGCAAACGTCTCCCCTGTGGTCACCCTGCTGTACATGCTTCTTGAAGTGATCTCATCAGAGAGTCAGAACAGATTATCTGGAGTGAAGCTGATGCAGTGAATGATGCATCCATGACTCTCATCGTTTGAGTGACCATGGGGTCATTCAAACGATGACTTTCCTACCCTGGGGGGTCCAACTTGATTTAACTGCTTGGAAAGTGAATTCCAGTGGATCTTATGATCCAAGATAAATTCATTCTTCAGTGTACTCCAGTTGCTTTCCATTGTTACAACAATTGTTAGACCTATCTGTACCTTTACAATGTGCAGCCGTGTGACCTGCCTCCAAACATCGGAAGCAATGTCTGGCTTCCTCAGCTCTAACAGGCATGATTGCCAGCCTAACAAAGTTCTTTTGTTCAATGACAGACGATTGGCATCCCCTGTCGATATCATCACAGTTGCATTATGCGTTTGACCATGAAGCAGGTCACAGCAACTAGCCTAGCAGATGCAGCATCTCCAAGGGTCCTCTTAACTGCAGCGAGTACTTCCTCCCCTGTTCTTAATGTACTCATCTCAACCAACTACCATAGCCTCAGGAGCCACTGCCAACATCTTCTGTCTTGGTGCCTGGGAGGCTATGTTCTTCCATGAGGCGGACCTCCAAATCGTCCCCTCTGTCCTTGCAGTTCTCCTAACCTGCAGGAGAAGCAAGGTACTAGAAAATTTTGTTGTGTCTCTCCGTAATCACCCACCTCCTTCTTCAGAGAAAAGTAGTGAGATGTCCGTTTAGCACTGCCTGGCCCAGAATTCAAGTCCCTCTTTTACAGAGAGGCCCAACTGCTCCTTGGTAGTGGCTATCTGAATTCTATCCATCTCTACGTTTACAATCTGGTTCAGGCCTTTCACAACTGCCTCTATCATCGCTCAGGCTTTGCCCTTTATGAGAATGACATACCTACTGCCTCTTGATTCCATTTCTTCCTCCTCACATAGGATGGACATTAGTGAGACCTCTCTAATCACATCCCCTGCTTGGAACTTATCCTCATTCAGTGTCCTCTTTATACCAGGTGACAGAGTGCAAATGTGGTCAATGAATGGGCTTTTCCTATCGTATGAGGTGTTCAAAAAAACACTTCTGCCCTCTCATCTCTATCTTCAGGGAGACTAGCCTCCTCCTTTATTTTAGTAAATACCTCACTAGGCCGTCATTTGTTTGCTGCTACAAGAAAGTCCTCCATAGTACCAGTGGTAAGCGTCTGCTGAAACAGTTCCAGATCCACCTTAACTGTTTGTGTATATTTTTCCTCTGTAAGCACCTTCTGATGGAATTCCTTCATTTTTGCTACCACATCCTTAGCAGAAAAACCTTCTGGGCTGCATCTTTAAGTTCTTCCTGGCAGCAGGAAGAGCCTTACAGAGTTCGACTAAAGTGTTGACCTTATTTAATAAGACCACCATATCCAAAGTACTACAATACAGCGAGATTCATTTTGGGTTATCAAATTTTATAACTACAAGGAATCTAACAATAATGCAGCTCGTACTACTACATCAGTCATGTAATGATATATAGAAGATTTTAATAAAAGTCTGCATTATAATCTCAATTATAAAGTTTTTAATTTATAAGACTGGATTCATAATGATGCCAACATAGTTTTTCCTTTATCACTACAAGTTATAGTGATGAGAAAGCATATATAATATTGTAAAATCATTTTTTTTTTTTGGAAAACATGACGTATAAAAGTTATTATTTTAATTCTTCATTGGATGATTTAAAAAACCATTAAAATTACACACAACTTATTTATGATAATTTCACACAATAGGTTATGCACCATAGCCATAAGAAATCTCAACTGACTTGACAAGAATGGATTCTTTCTCATTGAGCGGGTATGGCTTTGAATTTTTTTTCAAAAAAAAAAAAAAAAAAAATTCACCTGGAAGTAGATGTTTGTGTAAATATCAACTGCTGTATTTTCAATAACGACTTAATTTTGCAAACTTGTGACATTTTTTCACAAATCGAATCCCTTGAATATTTCCCTTTCAAGGATAATAAATAAATAAATATTTTAATCAAAAGGTTAAAAATTACTGATAACATCAGGAATAAATATATCTGCTAATTCAATTACAAAAAATGGATTTTTCCCACATATGCAAGAAAGGAAATACAAAAACTGTGAAAAACGCTGTTCAGATTTTATCTTAAATTACAAAATTAATAACTTGAGGTTAATAAAATATTAACCTCAAGATTAATGGAGGTTAACCTCAAAATTAACCTCAATTAAAAAAAAACAGGTTAATACGAAATTAATAAATTGAGGTTGTCTCCTGTGATGGCAAGTATAGACCCCCAATCAGACACCTCCTGATGTAAATCTAACATGTCATGAAGAACAAAAACTAAAATGTAATTTGCCTGTGCGATAGTGCATTTCTCAAAAATGACTTTAATAGAAGGAAAGAAAATATAAATAACTTATAAATATATAAATAACTGGGATAATTAGTGATGAACTTTCCGATGTTGACTTAACCTCACTTTCAGTCTATAAGCATGACACAAACAATAAAATATTAATAGCTAAACTAAAAAAAAAAAAATTTAGCAAAAACTTCAGCATACAAGAAACTTGAAGAAAAAATTAAATAATAAATTAAATCATATAATACACTGAATTAAAAAAATATGAAGATGTACAATCTGTCAACTAGCGTTCGCACCAAAAACAATTAGCAAGTGAAAGCTACCAATACAAACCAAGAGGTACTAGAATTATCAACTGAGATTACATATTAGAAAGTCTTAAATGCATCAAAGAAAAAGGTAAGCAGTAATAAAATTCCTGTAGCTTCAAAACTAACTTTTGCTAATGTAATTCAAAATAAGAATTCTCATAAGCTAAACATACAAATATCATAATAAAAATAGAAGAAAATGGATATGATGGAAAATAGAGGAAATCAAAAATATTTTATAGTCAAATGAAAATGCAAATCAATAAACTATTAATTAAAAAAAAAAAGTTTTAACAGAATGAAAAAAAAATATTGAGGAATATGTGGTACTATAAAAGTTAAAATTAATATTGAAGTAGAAAAATTAAGACCAAGAATTAAATAATAGACATTAGTAAGTCTAAAAGAAGAAACATTTGAAAACATTGAACATTGAACAAGAAATTTATGATAAAAACAAGATATTGGAAAATTACAAAATAAATGTACACATACATACTAAAATAAAAAACAAATGTCAACATGGAATATAATCACTGAAACTGATGTAAATTTGCTATGGATATAGTCAATGTAGAATATTTGACAATTTCAAAGTGAATATGCATTTTAAATGCTACATGTATTTAACAGTTCTAATAAAAAATGTACAACAGATATCAATTGCTCTATTTGCACAGGAAAACATCCAGCAAAAGAATGTAAGAACAAAAGAAATCTGAAAAGTATTAACTGCATCAATTCCAATCTAAAATACAATGCTAACAGACAAACTGATCATGAAGCTACAAAAAATTATATGTGCAAGACTTACAAGTATCTTCTACAAAGAAACATTAAAAAAAACTGAATGTACATATTATCCTTTGATTGAAAAATTGCAGCTTAAGTCAATGATGTTAATAAATACTCGTGTGCTGTACATAATGATCACATTGAATATGAGAAGAATAAGAGTTTAACATGCAAGAGATTTTAGCTGAAGATGTAAAGAAATTAAATAATTTTAAATATGATTTTTAACATTAGAATACTTTATGTTTAAATTAGAAATATTAGGCAAAACTTTGAAAACCTTGAAATAATCGTTGAAGATAATATACACTTATTTAATTCTATAAATTATAAACCAACAATTATTGTTTATAATGAATCATGGTTACACAATGAACAGGAACTACATTTTTTTTAAATAGTTGGATACATAACTTACACAAAATAATAGTAATATAAACATGGCAGATGAGTAGTAAGTAGTTTTTGTTGTATGAAATGTCATTCATGAAAAGATCATTGAAAAAATAGGAATCACAACTATTATTACTATCAAACTTCTAACAGAGAATGTTAAAAGGGAAACTGATATTTATAACAATAGTGTATATAGATCACATAAATTAAAAAATTATTCTTACCTTAACAAGTATAAAAAAGAAGACCATGTAATTATTGGATACGTCAATATTGATATTAGAAAAAATGAAAATGACAGTATCGATTTTGTAATAACTTTTTTCAGTTGGAATATGAGGTGTGGCTATTAAATAACAAGACTAATGCTGCTACAGAAGAACTGCGCATGTGCCAAATTCATACAACTGACAGCTGTGTAGCCTTAAGCCTTCTCTTTTGATTATTGCCACACCAGTTTCTGTAGATGTATTAGTCTGGCGTGGCCTTTGTTTGGATAACATCAGTTTTTTTGTTTTGCCGAAAAGGTAAGTGTTTTATTAGAGCAAAGAATTGTCATGAAATTTCATATGAAACTTGGAAAAACTGCTACTAAAAACTTATCTGTTATTAAAAAAGTATATGGTAATGAATGTTTTTCATATACGCGGGCTTTTGTGGTTTAAGGGTTTCCAAGATGACTGAGAAGACGTTGAAGAAGATGATCGCCCGGGTTGCCCTTCAATGTCAAAAACGGATAAAAATATTGAAAGAATTGGTAATCTGATCATTAACTATTCTTGTCTTTATATTGAATAATTTACTCAAATACTGGCTCAATCTTCTTTAATATATTTAAATAAGTTACGCAGGTCAGTTTATTAAATCGATTATTGAAGAAAACAGCCCGCATTTCCCTGAAAGTAATGATGTCCGATTTTAAATTTAATTTTAAGGTGATTAAAACTGTTAACCGTCTGGTAAAAAAACACATTTTCATTTTATTTAAGTACCAATTTCAAAAGACAAGAATGGTCCTTGCTCAACTCTGTGAAAAAATAAGAAAAAACAACCCAAACTGTGGAAGAACAAGTCATGGGTTCTTCATCAGGACAACGCACTGGCTCACACTGCATTGTCTGTCAAGACGTTTCTAGCCAAGCATAACATCCCAGTGTTAGACCATCTGCCTTATTCGCCTGACCTAGCACCATAAGTCTTTTATCTGTTCCCCAAGGTCAATCTGAATTAAAAGGAACAAGATTTTGGATTGATGAAGCTGTGAAAGAAAAAGCAATAAGCATCATAAAAGGGCTCACGGAGGAAGACTTTCAGCACTGTTCCCAACAATGGAAAATTCACATGGAGCGTTGCAGGGATAAAGGAGGGGTGTATAACTAAATATGTATAAATTTAAAATAAAATATTTTATAGCATTAGTCTCGTTACTTAATAAGCATATTTTTATATTCTGTATATTCCATTATATTCTGTATTTTAATCAAATAACTAGAAAAGGAACAAAGGATCATGAGTCATGTATCAATAATGAATTTGTTAAGTCTACGTTAAATGTACATTCGATTAGACTAGACAAACTCATTTCCCACTTTTTATTCATACTGTTAAGAAACCTGGATTGTAAAACACAGAAAAATAAGTTCAAAAGTTATTATATTATTATAATAAATTAGCATTTTTAAATATATTACCTGGAATGCAATATACTGCATAGTGGGTGTTAATGAAGCAACAAACTTATTGACAAATGATATTCAAAAGCAATAAAACAATCTAGTTATAAAGTTAAAAAATAATAAAATGTAAAAATTGGATTATTTAGAGACTAATTCAATCAATAAATAAAAAAGAACAATTTTATAAACAGTAGAAAAAAAATTCAAGCAATAAAGAATAAAAAAATATATAATGATTACTTCAGATTAAAATTAGAATTGATTACTTAAAAAGGTAATAAAAAATGCAAAACAATTATGAAACATATAAAATATGAGTTACAATAATATCAAAAAATATGGACCTGTGCCAAGGATAAATTAGATAAAAACAAATAGTTAATAAAAATTTAATTGCATATATAAAGGATAAAAAAACAATAAACAAATAAATAGCAAATGATCTCACAAATACTTATTTAATAAAGGTGAAAGACTGGCTAAAAAAATAAGCAAAAACTGGAATGCTTGTAATATGACTAAAACAAAAACAAACTTTTCAATACTATGTTACTAAGACCTACTATTAATAATGAAATAAAACAATTAAGCAATAAAATGGATGGGATAGATGACACACACACACTACAATTCTTAGATTTGTGTCTGGTCAAGTTACAGAACCGTTGGTGTATGTGTATATATACATATATATATATATATAACTCATGTTTTGAAATTGACATGCACAAAACAATGAAATTGCTAAGGTACCCCATTTTTAAAGCTGGAGAAAAATATTTTGCAAACAATTACAGAACAATATCATTTATTTCTAATACTGCAAAAAAATATATGAAAAATGATTGCACTCCAGAATATCAGGATTTTTAGAAAAATATAATGTAATCAGATTCTCAGTAAGGGTTCCAAAAAGGTAAAAGAACTAATGATACGATTAAAAATGTTGTAGAATCTCTGTATGATAAAATTGTACCACAGTAAACCAGTAGCTGTAATTTTCCTTGACCTTGTCGTGGCTTTCAATACTGCAAATCATGGATTGTTAAAAGAAGAATTGAAAAACTGTGGTATAAGAGGGCCTATACTTAATTGAAAGTGACCTACAAAACAGAAAGAAAATTGTAAAATACAATCAACAATAAAACTACATGTACTGAACTTTACACGAGTACTGCAGGGATTGTCCTTGGCCCATTATTGATTATTTATATATATGACATTCAGTTTAAATCAAGATGAAAACAATACTTACAGTACTATACTATACTACAATGCTGTGATGATCCCTTGTCTCTGTTAAAGAGTACACATTAAATGAGTAGTATATAAAGTCAAAGTCTAGTTAGATTTTAAATATATTATCTTTGACTGTAGACAAGCCATTTAATATTGCATTTACAAATCACATTCATTGCTTATTGAATGAGCTCAATATTTTTATTAGAAATTAAGAGATTTCAAACATAAATGAAGTTAAATATTTAGGTATAATAATAGATAATCAACGCAGCGGGATATTCACATAAATAGTCTGTTAAACAGATCTAAATACGTGCATTAAATGCATGTATCATATAAATTACATAAAGTAAGCAAAGTATTATCACCAGAAAACTTGTATTTAATAATTTATGGTATGTAATATGGAATATTAACATATGGTACTGTAGCATGGAAGTTTTGTGATAAAAGTATAATGAATGTTCTACTGAATAATGTTCACAGTAAAGTAATACAAATGTTAAACATAGATGATACTAAAATGCTAACCTTAAATGTACAGGAAAAGTATGCATTACAAGCACTTGCTCTCCATTGCAAAATTATTTTGAATGAATCTAAGATAAGTAATCTTTTACTGGAAATAATAACATAATAGCTAAAATCGCACTGAAGAAAGGCAAAATGAATCATCTGTTTATTGCAGTGTATTATTTTTATCAAATATCAAATGAACGTATAACATTTGAAAATAATCTCAAAAACATATTAAAATATAATGTAAGAAATTTATTTACAGAAAGTTGAATTTTCTTGTGTAACTTTCTACATACAACTAACAAACTTGATTGAAATTAATTTGTAATAGATACAAATCTTTGTTATTTACTAAAGTCTAGTAAATAAGAACAGCTTCTTATCTAGGCTGTATACAAACTTGACTAATCTCAGTAGCAGCCATAATTATATTGTAAAGCATAATAATTGTTTTAAATGTTTTATCAATAAAATAGATATGGACAATGCAATTTTACAATGTAACCAAGAGAGAAATTTGTAGGCCTTTAATCCATATAAATAAAAATGAGCCCAGGAATCAGTAATGATATAAGTGGCAGGAAAACTGCTCCTAACTAGACCTCTATCAAAATAAATTGATATTCTATCTTACTAGAATCCAGCATGAAGGTTTACCTTTTGTAGATATGTATGTCATATCTGAAATAAATAACATGCTCTCTAAGTGCTCTTAATGCTCTCTTAAATTTAGAAGGATTCTGCTCTACTCTTAAGGTCACCTAGTACAAAGTTTAATAATGAGGTTTTAATGAGTTTTCAAGTTCTGCACTTTCTGTTTTTACTGGTCTTTGTTCTTTATTATTATATTTCTATTTTTGTTTTACTTTCTATTTATATTTCAACTTTCAACCAAACTACATAAAGATCTTCAATAAAATTAAGTCAAATAATTCTTTTGCATATTAAAATTTGATTTGCTTATCTTTGAACTGATGAACCAATTTTTCCTTTTCGTATGGAGATCTGCTTTCCTGCAATGTGGTTAATTTTAAAACATTTGGAAATTTATTAAAGATTTTTAACTTTATATACTGAATAAAGAATTCACAATTAATTTATATTTATACTGATATTTTCCCATGAAAAAAGTACAATTATGGATCATGAGTTTTAGGCCTTATCCCTATTAAGATGCAATTTATTTTAATTAATGCCGATTCTATTATTTAAGATATAATGTACATTAATTTGACTTTTTCGTTTTTTTAAAAATTAAAATAATTTCATTTTTAATATGATTAAAAAACAGTTTGATCATATAAAAAGGTCATTGAAGTACATTTTTATTCTCATAAACTTCTTAGTTGATTATCTTTACACGCAGCCATTTACTAAACTAGTCTATAGTTCTCAGTCAGTGACAGATACCACATTTTTACTTTACTATTACCATAATTATACTTTATCTTTGTCCAGCAGAGACAGATATTTTCAAAATATCATCCAAAAAGGAAATATTTGTATATTTTCAGTAAATTTATTTATCTACATTTAAAAAAGTAATTTTTATTACAAATATGATTCATTCTAAAATTTTCAAAAATTCCCCAATTTCACACAACTTTCTGCATTAATCAATGGGCAATGAAGCAGGTAGTAGGGAATAACCAGTCATCTCCAGAAATCAATTAATTGACTAGGAATGACAAGTAAAACAATGTAAAATAGCTGCTCATCCATTAGATAAATCTGTTATGGACAACCATCCATAACGGCTAAAAATTTTGGTGTTGTTTCACTCTTGTACAAAAGATTGACCCAAAATTATGAGTCTTTTGCTATTATGTTATTGTTTTATTTAAAATTCAAAATTAAATGGAACATAACTGAAAATTAATAAATAAAATTAAAAAAAGGGAAGTTAATTTTTTTTTTTTTTTACATAAAATTCACAAATGGATTTGTACTTTTTAATAGAATGAAACTTTACGTTTTTAGAGTAGAAGGGATTTCCCAGAGGATGAATTTCTCTGAAATTAAAATATTCGATATTTTTTTATCTTTATTATTAAATTTTTTTTCTTTTAATATTTTACAAATTTCTTTTATATTTGGATTGAAGGGACCTTCCATTTTTCAGTAGTGCTCTAATCAACTAGTTTATAAACTTTATTTTTGAAAAAAAAATTTCACTTAGAGCTATACTTAAATCAGTATATAAAAATATTCAATCTTAAAGATATTTTCAAAGAAATGATTCTTCAAAATAAAAATGTACTTATTAAATTTGAGAGTAAACTATAACTTACAGCAAATTTATAATGATATAGAAAAGATAATTACCATCAAAAATGCTTCCTAATATACCAGGCCCAAGTTCAACAGACAAAGGTTTACCAGTTCTCAATACAGGATCACCAACAGTGACCCCTGATGTTTCTTCATAGACCTATTTAAAAAAAAAATTAACAATAATTGTTCTAAATTTACTAAATCTAAATGATATAGATGCATCAAAGAACACATTTTCTTCACACAAAGGCTTCACTACCAAATATTTTAAACCTTCTACCTACTATCCCATAAAATATCAAACTAAATAAATCTTCTGATTAAAAAAAAATTAAAATGTTAAGAACTGACTTAAATAAACTATTAATGATAATCATGTTTTATACACATTTATACCTGAATAGTGGCCATATCGCCTTCCAATCTAATGATTTCACCGACCAGCTCACTATGTCCTACACGTACAAGTTCGTACATAGCAGAACCTGACATTTTTTCAGCTGTGACCACAGGTCCAGAAACAGCAAACACAAACCCAAACTTCGACTCTTTTTCAACATTCTTTATTTCTGGCAGATCCATATTGTTAAATTACCCAAAACTATTAAGAAAGAACAAATACAGAAATATCTGTAACAAAAGAAAAAGACAATAGTTAAAAAATATATTTAGAGTAAATCCACACTTGCCCACTTTACAATCATATAAGCACAATTACAATTATAATTAAAACACCACCAATCACCTATTACTCATTATTACTACTGAAATAGTTTCTTACTTTCCTTTTAAGAAAACACGGTTTGTCTATTTAAACATATTCTTCAATAATCAGTTCCATAATACTAAAAGGATATTACCATTATGAGATTTTTGCCAACTTGGCTAAGCAGTAATGCTTTCAAATTTTATAAGAGAAATTAAAAGACAGACATCAACAAACCATGATAGAATTAAAAGCAACGATTAGTAAAATGAAGAAAAAAATATTAATACTGTTTTAACTAACTTTCAACTATTTTAATTAAATTTTCTTCTCAGATTCAATAATTGCAAAACATAAGAAATTTTATTTTTTATAAAAATGATAAAGAACAAGAACAGTTATCACAAATTTGGAAATAACAAATTACATATTATCTGTAACTACAATTTATATCTAGATAAGGAGAAAAAATATATATTAGAGGAAAAAGCCAACTAACAATTTTAATAAAAACTAACTGATTATTCTCAAGAAAAAAAATTCTATCAACATTACTCAGGAACATATACAACTATACTGCAATAGACAAGAGACACGCCCACTCAACATAAAAACGAACCTAATCAAATCCATTTATTGAGACTTAGTCCTGCCTTATATTAATGCAAATGGGGAATTTTGTTTTATGGTACTGTAAACTATAAGTAAGAATGAAAGTAACGCTTCAAAAAAACAAAAATGTGGTTATTTCAAACAAAAAAGAAGGCATAGAAGTGAGAATTTGAAGTACCAACACTTGCTTAGGGATTAAGAAAAAATAGGATAAAACTGATTATATAATATCAATGATCTATAGTTGAATAAGGTAATATTAAACAATCATTTGATGTTAGGAGATATAATTAGAAAATTCTTTCATAAGAAAATGAGACATTAGAAAATGTTACCGCATAAGTTTTTTTCTAAATTTTTGTTAGTTAAAAACAGAACAGAATTTTTCATTCTAATCATCAGTGTACAACTTTCTGACTATAAAACCAGTGGTATTATTTATAATTACTTCAGAAAAGTACAAAAAAATACTTATATACAAATAAAATAATGTAATGCCTAGATAATTAATGTGAATACAAACTAGAGTAATTTCTGTGAATTATTTTGCACATTATTGTACAGCTTTATATTGGGTAAATAACTCAAAATCAAATAAAATAGTTTGTAAATTATTACACTATTGCGATACAATATAAGTTTTTTTCTCAATTTCATTAACAATTACTATAGTCTAGTGTGATGGTATGAATTTTATTTTACCTTCATCCAAAAACCAGCTTACAGCTTTTTAATTTAAAAAAATTATTAAACTTTCCAACTTCTAATAATTTTAAAAGTAGGCGGTGTCTTATTGAGGACAACGCACGACTATGGTCTTTTTAATATTTTTTTAAAACACGCACATTATAAATCACTATAGTTCTCCAGAAAGACGATAAACAATATTACACAGGCAGAATAATGAAACATATAAAGAAATGACAGATTTAAATATGCTGAAATATATTTGCAGCAGCCTATTAGCTAACTCACGAGTTTTAAGACACCTAATCAAACTTAATCATAAATAACAAAAACCTCAAAGTAGAACAATCAATTTAAATAAAATTACATTACACAGTATTTAGCAGGTCCTAAGCTGATAAAATACAAAAAAATAATAAAAATTTTACCGCAAATATCTTTCAACGACGGTAAATACTTACGCCTCACAACGAAGCTACCTCACCCAGATACCAGCTGATATCACAAGACTTGTCAGCTGACACAAGATGTCTAAATACTAGAGTCAACAGAATTACTTAGCACAAGCTTTCTGTAATGATAAAACTATTCTTCCGATGTCCATGCTACAAAATATCCTTAATTATCAAATTTTAAATTATTTAAAATTTTTATTAACTCAATTTAGTTAAGCTGCTCATATTTAAGATAAACATAAATAATAAGTTCTTCATGATTCTTTTCAGTTATGCGGCTGCGCCAAAATTTGTCCGCCAATCATATTTTCGTAGAGAATTGTTGGAATTTCCTATTCCTGATCACAATAAAACAACGTTTGGCATGTGAGAGATTTTAAGCAAATTATTGCGATACTGTGGTATTTTAGCAAAAGCATTCATCGATCTGAAAATTGAATTATAAGGACTATATATTAGTAATTTAGAAATGACAAGGTAAATGCTTTGTTTTTCTCCAATGTCTGCTATTTCTGTATAAAATTTCATTGAGGTTATGTATAAAGTAGTGTAGTAGGTAAGGTTATTTATGTGCTTGTGATTGTGTTTAAGTATTTACCCATTTACCCGTGGCATTAAAATTAAATTTGTGTAAATTGTTTTGTTTTAAAGTCATTAATTTAATCATCTTTTAAAAATTTTATATGAAGTGATATGTATTATTTGCAATGTATAACCTTCTTGCAGTAATCAATATAATTTGGCTTTTCTTGATTCAACATGTGTGTGAGAAATTTGTGTCATTCATTGCTAAATATAATTCTTATTTCTGTACATATCTGTAAATTAGTAATTTTTTTATGATTTAATATCGGCCTATTTCCTATATTTTTTATCCATTAAGTAATGATATTTTAATGCACAGAAATTATCTCGCCTTTTACAATGTATATTTTCTGAATTGTAGGTTTTATGTAATGTTTCAGCCTACACTAAGTTATTTTGTAAGTTTCAGTGATGTAGAGATAAATGTGGTTAATACAAACAACACTTTAGTGTATGAGGCATTTTTTAAAATTCAGCTCATAATACATGGTTAAATTAGCTGCTTGCATTTAGCTTGTTATTGTTTGTTTCCTTTGGTGTCTGTAATATTGTTAAGCGTTTCTGTAACATATCAAACATGTAGCATATTAAGATTTGCAGTTCTTATTTATCACCATATAAACACCAATTTTAAGAACGCAAATCATTACTTTTAATTTGTTACTTAAATATTATGCATTTGGTGTTCGTGTACTTCATCATTATTAATTACTTATTATTATTTTTTTTAATTTCTTATTTTACATTAAATTGAATGAAATTCAAATGCATGTGTTGTAAACATATGAGTATCTGATATTGTAAAAATAATTGAAATTCAAAATTCTATGGTTCATGTAAAGGTTTTAGAAAATAGTATTTTTACAATATCTCTTGAGCAAGTAGACTTAGACACCTGTAAGATTTTGTACCCATCAGGTATATATTATATGAGTACCTTTAATTTTGCAAAACTTTCAACTTAAGATAGTAGGAATTTTGGAAAACTATATCAAAAAAATATCTTATAGTAAGAATTGTATAAAATTTATATAACTATCATGTTACTCAAAAACAGAAGAAATACTGAATTTTTTTTACACATTTATCTCAGATATTCTGCTAAGCCAGTAAATGATGTAGCTTAACCCTATTAATATCATTGAAATAAAATATCACATAGTTTGTAACCTTCGCACTATGAGAGGAAAGTGCAGTATTCATTCAGTTTCTAGTAACTGAAAAACTCTGCAAAAATACTATGCCAAATGAAGCTAGCAGCTAACATAATTATTAAAACTCTGTCAATGTTATTGATGCATTGATCTGAAATTTTTATTTTTGTACTGTTGGTTTCAAGTACCTTCATATTATTTTTATTATACGCCTAGTCATATTTTTGAAAATTTTAACATTTTTACTTTAAATAAAGTTGTAAATACAAATTGAATCTTAAGAAAAAGATATTTATAATGTTAGCAAAATTCATATAAATTAATCTAGTGGTGAACATGTCTTCCCAAATCAGCTGATTTGGAAGTCGAGAGTTCCGGGGTTCAAGTTCTAGTAAAGGCAGTTACTTTATAAATAATACATATTTGAATACTACTAGTCGTGGATACCAGTGTTCTTTGGTGGTTGGATTTCAATTAACTACACATCTCAGGAATGGCCAAACTGAGACTACAAGACTACACTCATACATGTCATCCTCTAAAGTAATACCCGAACAGTAATTCCTGGAGGCTATACAGGAAAAAGAAAATTAATCTAGTAGATAATTTTATTTTACTTTTTAAATTAATATTGATAAGTATATAGAATTATAGTCTTACTACTATTGAATTAAATAAAATAAATGAATGATTAATGTTAATAATCATTCAGTTATTTAATGATTTGTTGCTGAAAATTACTTGGTAGTAGTTTTATTTTTTATTATTTTCATGAATTTTGGTGGTGGTATTTTTATAAAATACATAATATGTTAAAATGATTCATTGAAATATTTCTAAGTAATTATTTTATTTAACCTCGTGTGATTTTTTTTTACTGTTGTTCTTCCTGATAATGTTTAATCATATTTTTATTATAATCATCAATTTTTCTTATCTGTCATTTGTATATAGCATGTCTCATTCTCAAAATTAAATTAATTAACCTTCAGCTTTAAAAGTTAATCTTTCTGTTACAGAATGTGCTTTAAACTTCTTGTTCTTTCTATGCCTTTTTACTCTCTAATCCCTTGTCTACCTTTTATCCAATAGTAAAATTTTACAAATATTAATTACTTTACTTAGGTGTTACAAGCATTTTGATTTCTTTTATGTCTGTACTAGGATTTGGTCTTTTGATACATGTATCTTATGTTTTCTTTTTGTCAGATCAAAATCTTGAATTATATTGGTACTGTATGTGTTCTCTTTCTGTTTATTAAAATTGGGTTAAATTATACCAATTCAGGAACTAGAATGTTGTGAAATATTGTTACATTTTACATAATTGATTCCTATGTTAATTTAATCAATTTTATTTATTTTCTTTTTTTATTCATTCAGGTCTAAAATTGAACTAGGTGATGTCACGCCTCATAATATTAAACAACTAAAACGTCTGAATACAGTAGTATTTCCTGTATCATACAATGAACGATTCTATAAGGATGTACTTGAAGTTGGTGAATTAGCAAAATTAGGTAACTGATGGTGAAGGTTTTATTTTTGTGAGTTTGTTAAAAATAGAATGTATCTTAATATAATATACTTATATAAAATAGTTTCCCATTCTGAATGGCTTTTTTATTGATCATATTTTTTTAATGAATCGTATTATTTTTTCTGTAGTCTAAAATAACTTTTGTTTTTTACTCTCTTTACCTTATTAGGCGATCTTATAAACTATCTTTATATATATATATCTCCTCTGTCCGTGTATATGTGACTGAACCTCCTCCTAAACGGCTAAACTGATTTTGATGAAATTTTGTGTGTGTGATTAAGTTGATTTGAAAATGGTTTAGATTCACAATTTGATCTGATAGAAAATGTTTTTTTAATTTATTTATGCGTTGTTGATCTTGGGATGGTTAAGGTTCACAACTGGATCCGGTAGGCAGCATTGTGATCGCGTTTAGAATTGCGCACTTATTGAGAATATTATATTATTATTTATTGAAATAACATTTTAAAGTGTAATTAAAATATATACATTGTGCAAATTTGTAAGGTGCAGTATTGAAGTGAGTATTTTACATGAATTTTAATGATGTATACACATGCATTCAATAACAATCAAATTAACCTACAAATTTAAATTGTCAGTTCTCATTTGATTCTATGCTACTTATGAAGTATTGAACAGCTCTTTAAAAATAAAAATGTAAGTTTGTAAAATAAATAATAACATTTATAAAATTAAAATATAAGTTACTTAAAATAATTATAGTTTAAAGTAATTTTTAAAAATTGAAGTTATAATTTTTGTAGCTGATTAATTTTATCAAAAATTTTCTAAAATTGTTTTTAATTTACAATTATCTAAAATTTGTTAAAATAATGTATGAGAAAATAAATAAAGAATGAGAAAAATGATAAAAATTTCTACTAAAATTTTAACTATGTTGGTTTTTTTTACAGTGCTTTAATTTTTTTATTAATTGATTAATTAAGCTTTCATATGGTTATGAAACTTCAAAATTATTAAATAATAAAAAATGTAGAAGGTACTTTTTTAGAATGATCTTAAGTGAAAATTAGCAGTAATGTGGATGAAAATTTATTAATTACACTAATTATTAATTTTACAACGTATACAGCATGCACAAGTAGCCCATAACCATCAGTTAAATAGAACGGCAGAAGATAAATTGACGGACAATGTAAATTTAAGAGACCAGGTTGCAAACACACGTGCAAATGAAAGTCGAGAACATCACAATGAACATCTTCGAGTTAATGCATTGAGACAAAGAGAGGCACGTCAAGTCACTGACACACACAGAGCACATGGTTGACAGTGCTTGCAAGAACATCGCGCATTGACATGTGCATCACTTCACCACCTTGCGTTCGAATATGAGCCGGAAATAGACTATTCATCACATGCACTAATTGTCATCGGCAATATGGACAAAGAATCCTAACACTTTCATGCATTTAAATACAAAGGTGAATCGGCCGGTCTTTGCTGCGCATCAGGAAAAGTTTCACTTCCACCATTGAATTCACTGCCAGAACCATTAAAAACACAAATGTGGGCTCTCAATCAAAATTGTTTTTACGTAAAATTCGTAAATGCAAGTTCTTGCTTCCAAATGACAAAAATCGTTCAGAATGAGGATGGTCATAATTTTGAATCAACATTTAAGATTCAGGGCCATCAAAGTGGTTCTTTGTTCTCAATGCCTGATGCCGATCCAAAATTTTGGCAAATCTACTTCATGGGCAATGAGGAGCAACAAATTGACACACGCTGCTAATACAACCACATAGAGCAGATGGTGGAGCGAGAAATATTGGCAACTTTGGAAACATTTTTGCATTGGCAATTGCTTCATCAGAAATTGCAGCAACCTTGCTTAATGGTGGGCGGACTGTGCATTCAGCACTCAAGTTCCCATTGAACATTCACACAAATCCAGACTCAGTGTGCAACATAAAGAAGCATTCAGGCATGGCTGAAGTTTTGAAAAAATGCAAAATTATTATCAGGGATGAATGCACTATAGCAGCTCACAAGCATTCACTTGAAGCTCTCAATAGAACACTGAAAGATCTCATAGGTCGAGTTGTGGTAACTGTATGTGCGGTGGCGTCAGGTATTTAAAAAAAGTTTTTTTTACGCATTTTTTCATCAAAACGGTCCAAACAGTTTATAGTTAATTTGAAAAATTTTTTAATTTTTGGATTTACAATGTTTAAACAGGACGTCTATCGGGTCTGCTAATAGATATATATATATACTAGCAGGTATATATATATATACTAGCAGGTATATATATATATATATATATATATATATATTGGTAACATATTTTTTCATTTTTATTTTGCTTATTAAAAAAATCCTAATTTTAGTAGTGTTATTTTTCAATGTTTTTAAACTAACAATTATTGCGTAAAGAATACCCAAGAAAATAAAATACCTATTTTCAATATTTTATCAATCCTCTTATCCCATGATCATATTGTGTTCAACTGTATCATAATGGTGTAGTTTACCATGAGTGGGCGGTTGTATTTATAAACAATTGCTGCTTAATATCAGAATACAGAGTTTTAGATTTCAAAGGATGCTGTTTTCTTTACTGTTTCCTGCACTTTGGTCAAATTTTTGTTGATTAATAATCGACCAAGGGATAATTCTATATGCCCATACATAGCATGCGCATGACGTTCTACTAAAGGTTAACATCTCATATGATAGTTGCAGTTCAGTTTGTGGCATCATTCTTTCTTGTATACATTTGTTTCCTGTTTGTTATGCAGTGTTGTATGTTGTCATTTTTTAAGTGAAATAATTATTTGAAATTAGTATTATTTTATTAATTGAAAGCAATATCAGGACTACGTGAAAGAAAAATTTTCAATTATTTTTTAAAAGTATTACACAGACTCTTGATCTGAGAGTGAAGTAGAAGATTCCACTGAAGACAGTATACAAAGAAGTATGCTGTGAATGATGAAAGTAAGAACTACAAAAAAAGTGATTGGAAACTATATGATGTTACCCTAATATTTGATTGCAATTGTGGGTCTTTATATCCAGAATCATTCAAAATTTATTTCATGATGACCGATTATTTTTGATAAAATTAAAATATTTTTTGTGAAAATTTATTGGATTTATACACATGTACAGTTATATTAATTTGTTAAATAATTTTATTCTTTGGGAGTTATTTTTTTTATATAGTTGTTTTCCAATAAACATGCTCATTGTTAATGTTTCACAAAAAGAATTTTAGATATCATATGAAAACCAAAAAAGAAAGCAAAAAAGATTCCTTCTTTTTTGGTATTCAGATGTATATAGTTAAATAATTTTATAATACTTACAGAAATACTGAAAAAACTTGTTGGAATACTAGCTAGTGAGCTAATTCAACATTGTAAGATTGAAAGTGTATAAAAGACTTCTTAAAAGAGTTTGGTATCCCAGTTAGGCAAAAAAAAAAAAAAAATGTAGTTTGGTATGTTAAAAAAGAAAGATGCCTACAAAATTTAATTATACAAAGAAATTTTATTAAAAAAGTAATCAATCTGTTAATTAATTCTTTAATCTTAATCTTTCATAAAAAAAAATGTTTATAAAGAATTACTTCCTCCATATGTTAACAATCATCGCAAAACCTTCCTTCCACACATTACTTGTTGATTATCCTATCAAAAAGCTTTCTAATTTTCTCAGTATACATAACATAACAACAATTAAAATAATGAAAATACAATTGTAACAGATAAAATGTAATAATAGTGATCAACAAAAATATTCTTTTTAATAATAATTCAGATAGAGAAATATCTACATTGGTGTTTTCTCATGTTAAAAATAATAAACCGTACAATAATAATAAATAATAACCATATAATCCATGTAACCATTATAGCACTTCATCATTACTTTTTGCCTTTTGCATAAAATTGATCAAAGTTTGAAGATTTCCTTATCTAACAGTATGGTAATATGACATTCCACAAGAAGAAACCCCCTGTAAAGTCAACATCACTTATAAAAGACAATGCCTGTGTGATTATGTGCATGACAAAAAAATCTCAAAAACAACATCAGAATTTTTTTTTCAGCAAATGAAATTATTTTTGGGTTTTATATCCAGATAAATGTTACGCAAGTTTAGTTAGTAATTATAACAAAAATGTTGTAAGTTGTTTCAGCGATCTATGTTAAAATCTAATTTTGTGGGAAAACCTCCAATATCCATCTTTACAATATAAAATAAAACCAAACCCTCAACTGATTAGTTCAGAAAGAGACTTGCAGGTGCAGTTCTTAGCATTTATTTAATTTTTAACTATTCTTAGATTTGAATGTATTGTTTATTGTTTGTTTGTTCCATGTCAAAATTTACACGTCTCCTACCCTTATGAGAAAACGATATTCTTATTTATAAAATGTCTTGTTTAATTCACATAATTATTCAGCTAAAATTTTATAATAACTTCTACCATGCCTTAACACAATAAGTTTTCTGCTCGTAGTATTATTACAGTTTCATTAAACCTACCAAAATTGTCAAAAATATAATGTATGTTTTTTTAATTGAATTCTGTACTATTTTCACAATTATATGGATTTCATTTTGTTATAAAATAGAAATTACAAAGTTTAGTTTGCTATTTAATTGATAAAAATTGTTGACAGAGAAACATAATATTGCTATGAAGAGAATCTTTTATTTGAGAGCCATTAAGAAATTTCAGGAAGAAAATAGTCCAATCATATATTTAGATGAAAGTTAGTTTTAACTTCGCAAACATCCATTAAATCGTGTGAAGACAGCAGCAGTGAAGGACTTCAACCACCAATTTCCAAAGGCAGAAGGTCAACATAATTCTTCATGCAGTAGGAAAAGACGGGTTTGTTCCAGATTCCTTACTGACATATACTGCTAGCTCAAAAACAGCGACTACCATGATATGAACCACAGGAACTTCAAACAATGGTTTTCTGAATACTTTTGGGAAAATTGAAACCAAATTCTGTAGTAGTTCTCAATAATACACACCGTACCATTGTTGCAAATTGTAAAAGATTCCAAATATGGGAACTTTTAAAGCAGAAATGTAGGAGTAGCTAACGAAACAGAATATTTCCCTTGATAAACCAATGATTAAAAGAGAGTTATTTCAGTTAATACAAGCATCAAATCCAGCACAGCTGAATTAACTTATTCTGTCAATAGCATTTTAAATGCAGAGGGTCTTATGGTTCTTAGACTACCCTCCCTCCCATATCACTTTAAATCCAATAGAACTACTTTGGAGAATAATAATTATGGGTGGCAGATCAAAATTTAACCTTTAAAGAAGCAGATATTATTTCCCTATGACATATTATTTGTCCAATGATAAAAAGTTTCTGCTATTGATGCTAGTATGTGGTTAAAATGTTACAAGAAAGTTAATGAAATTGAAAACCACTACTGGCCTGTAGAATGTGCCATAGATATTGAAGTTGACGAACTAAATGGTGAAACTTCTATTGATGAAACAGCGAGTAATACTGAAGATGAGGTTCTATCATCTGGAGTTGAAAAAATGGATTTATAAAGTTTGGCTAATAATAACAATCTGGTTTTTACCTTTAAAAAAATGTTTAATGATAAAAAATGTATCTCTAATTTATTTAAACACTAAATAGGAAAACAGGTGAAAAGTACTCTTTTGCATAATTTTTCTTAATCCAATAAACTAGATCTAAAACAAAATGTTAATACTGCATTGATTTATAAGATATAAATAAATCTTTAAAGGCAATATTTTTCTTTCAGATTAAATATTATAGTATTAATCCAGATACTAAAAACAGATCATTGTATGTAACATTGCTGTTTACCATTATTGTGTTTATTGGCTGTCCATTAAATTCACAGTTAATTTTTATTGTAAGCAAATTTATTAATAAATGGTATAATATTGTCAGATAAAGACAGGGCAGTTTATTTTTTATTTTTAGTGACTGTATAGTGTTACTTTTTCATTCATGGTAGGAGGTAGTAGTAAAGGAAAAATACTTTCTGCCAACTATTGAATTCTAAATCCATTGTTTAGATTTTGATGTCGGGGAAACTTGTATTTCACCTATGCAACTACACATGCATTCCTCCCCACTAAGCCAGCGGACTGCACAATTCTGCGATCCTACCACTCACAGGTGCCTATAAAAGGCCGATACAAGCACAGTGAAAGCTTATTCTGTCACCAACTACCACCAGGAAAAGAAGGTTCCTTGGCTGGCCCAATGTAGGATCTTGCAGCAGATGCCAGCATCTCTGCTGGAGAAGCAGGCCTGGCTGGTCCAGTACGAAGCCCACTAGTACCAGAAGGCTTAGTGATTAAGGTGAAGCCGGATAAGCACTGCTCTGGAAGTTCAGCTTAAGCCACAGAGACCCATAGTGCTGGGCATGCCAGCACTGCACCAGCCGAGTTAACATTGCTGGAGATCAGCTTCCGGACCCAACAGCCCTTCTCTCAGCTTGTTCACAAAACACACAAACAGCCCTTTTCAGGGAAACCATAAGGTTCTAAGGTACCACATGCCATCGAAGCTATTCAGCAACTATATATATATATATATTAATAATTCTTATTTTTTGTTAATTTTTATACATATTAAAGAATACTGTCAGGGTCATTAGATATATTATATTTTATTATGTATATCAATTTTCATTATTATTTATAATTATGCACTAAATAAATAAATTTATGAAAGTAATTGTATTAAAATTTAACTTCAAAAATAAGTTAACTTTGACATTGTACCATTTTGATGTACCTAGTAATCTGTATTGTTTTATGAAAATTTTAGTTCTGTGTAGTTAATGGTTGTAAAATTAATATTATTTACTTTTATTATCAACTAAATTGTAGTTTCTTTTTGACCTTGTTAATAACTTTTAACTGCTTTCTTCATTTCTACTCTGCTTGGGTTCTGGTTGAATTTTAGTTTAGTTCAATGATTCCAGGTACCTTACAACTTTGTAGATTCATGAGAATTTTCCTTAGGATCTGGCTTCACTGAAATCTGTTCCTAAAGAAGTGTGACCATTGGGTGTACCATTCTGGGTTCTCTATATGATGGCCAAACAGAAAACTCAACCTAGAGCTGAAGTTCATATTGGGTTAAACCAAGCTTCATTATAGTAAATAATGTTAAACCTATAGTAATAATTCTGTTTTTATATTTTTATTCTTTTTCCAATCTCTTAATTTCAGGTTTTTGTCAACTTTGTCTCTCTTATCTCAGTTTGAGAAGATTTACTGGTCTATGGACCTTATAGCTTCCCTTTGGTACAGTACCATTTAAAACTTTCTTCTCTAATAGACCATCAAACAAAAGACTAAACACTAAACATTGGAGTAAACATTAAATAAAATATATAATTAAAATTAAGTTAATCAAGATTACATATTAAATTTTTGGATGCATTTATATGAAAATAAATTTAAGCAAACTAAATTTTTAAGATCTTTTCCTATAAATATAGATAGATCTTTTATTCCGATTCGTACTTAATAATACATTATACAGATCAGATCAGAATTGGGTAGATAGGCTATTTAAAGGATAAAAAAAAAAAATTGTTTCAGCATTTGCCCAGGTGCATCAAGGGAAACGGTAGTAAAAGCTTGATTGAAGCAGTATCACAAAATACACTGTTAATTATTATGAAATAAGAAATCTGATGTGGACACTACATGACTTCCTTGTATGCATATTAAATTGCATATACACATTTTTAGAAGTACATAAAATTTCATTTCACTAATAACTTTCTGATTTTTTAAAATAATATATATATATATATATATATATATATATAAAAAATAATAAAAATAAAATAAATTCAAATCAGGGGTGTAAAATAAAAAGTGAACACTGTAACTATTATTATTTTTATTTTTTTCATTAACTGTGGAGACTACTTAGAAAACATTCAGTATTTGAATTTAATTTATTACTTAGTTTATGACTTCTTTATTCTAACAAAACTTTGGTAATATGGTGTTATTCTTTGTATAGTACAAACCTGTTAGTTTCAGTTTAGATCAGTCACATGTGATTTCCATCAGCAATTGTAAGGAAATAATAGTGAGCAGGAGTATATTGGTAAATTAAATTTTAATATGCCAATTTAATTTATTAAAGCCTCTTTTAATGTACTTTGTCAGAGTGTAGATCTTTTTTTTAAATGCCTTTTTTACTTCCTCATTAACCGTTCATAGTTATATACTAGGGACGGATTGATCTAAAGTTAGAATAAATAATTTTAATTTAAATTGGCAATAATATATTTAAATTGGGGCAATAATATAATTTTAGATTGACAAATATTTTTCTTTGTCGTTAAAAGAAAAAAATAATTTTCCTGCTGGTAAATTTACATTTAGCATATCAAATTAAATAGACAAATTTTTAAATTTCAGTAGCCCTACTGAAATTTAAACATTGTATTGGATAACAGCATTTTCTCTATTTTTTAGTAAGCTTTTTAGAATATTTTCAGAAAACAAAATGTTACGTTTATCTTTAATATATTTGATTATTTTCAATTATCAAACTAATATATTATTGTTTTATTTAGATTAAAGTTAGAAATAAATATATGTAGTTATACTGCACAAGGATTAATTTCAGGATATACACATAACATTAGTTTAATCTTTTCTGGTTATCATGAGCTAAATAATTTTCATAAATTCAAATCGGAAAATTTATAAACTTTATCTTTAACATACAAATATAATGAAACCTGAAAGAAAATGAACAAAATTATGGCAGAAAGAATAATATAACCAAAAGATAGCTTATTTGTTAGTCATTTTCAAAGACTTGTGAAAAAAATTCTTTTAACAAAACTATTGTTTAATTGTTCCAATAGAGAAATTAAGATATGTAGTATCATCAAACATGAATAAATATTAAAAAACCAGTTTAATCAATGCAAATATGATGTTGGTGCTGTAGCCACAGTTACCAAAATTGGTTCTACTTTATTGCATTTTTGTTACAAATTATAGTAGTAATTGCATGATTGTTTGTTAATTATATATGTTTTTTGCTTTTTATGTTTCTTTGAAATCTGTGGAGTTTGCTTAAGAATTATTAACAGTTTTATTAATTAGTTTATGATTTATTGGATTTTTTTTTATATTATTTTATAGCGTATTATAATGATATCGTTGTGGGAGCAGTTTGTTGTCGTATCGATAATTCAGATATGGCTCGCAGATTATATATAATGACTCTCGGATGTTTATCTCCATATCGACGCCTTGGTATTGGTACGATGATGGTCCAGCATGTATTGAACTATGTAGAAAAAGACGGCAATTACGATAACATATATTTGTAAGTCATGTTATGTTTATTCTGTATGTGTTTTTAGTTAATGGAGGCTACTGACAACAACCATATTGATTAAATTAAAACATTATGGCTATATATTGGGATACTATAGAAAAACAGTTTTGTAGGTGGTGTTGTTTCTTTTATACATTACTAACATTAATTTGAATATTTCTTATTATAGAATCAAATTATTTGTGGATATACTTTGGTTTATGTAGCTGAAACCATAAGTAATTGAGAAAGTTCAAAATGATGTAATTAATTTTAATGATTGATAGGTAACTGTAAAAAACTAGTGATAATTTAATTTTGATTCTTACATTTTTTATAATTATTTCTTGTGTTTTAGGTAATTATCCTGATAAATAAAGTTAGCTTTTTACAGATTCTTTTCAATTCAAAAGAAATTTCCATTGGTTAGATTGATATTATGCTAGTTTATAAGTTATATTATGCTAGTTTTAAGTTAATCTTAAAGACGATCATTTAGGTATGTTAATTTTTAATTTTTGGGTTCTTAAAACTTTATTTTATAAGAGACTGATTTCAATTTTTTTTTTTTTTTTGTCTTCAGTCATTTGACTGGTTTGATGCAGCTCTCCAAGATTCCCTATCTAGTGCTAGTCGTTTCATTTCAGTATACCCTCTACATCCTACATCCCCAACAATTTGTTTTACATACTCCAAACGTGGCCTGCCTACACAATTTTTCCCTTCTACCTGTCCTTCCAATATTAAAGCGACTATTCCAGGATGCCTTAGTATGTGGCCTATAAGTCTGTCTCTTCTTTTAACTATATTTTTCCAAATGCTACTTTCTCCATCTATTTGCTGCAATACCTCTTCATTTGTCACTTTATCCACCCATCTGATTTTTAACATTCTCCTATAGCACCACATTTCAGAAGCTTCTAATCTTTTCTTCTCAGATACTCCGATCGTCCAAGTTTCACTTCCATATAAAGCGACACTCCAAACATACACTTTCAAAAATCTTTTCCTGACATTTAAATTCATTTTTGATGTAAACAAATTATATTTCTTACTGAAGGCTCGTTTAGCTTGTGCTATTCGGCATTTTATATCGCTCCTGCTTCGTCCATCTTTAGTAATTTTACTTCCCAAATAACAAAATTCTTCTACCTCCATAATCTTTTCTCCTCCTATTTTCACATTCAGTGGTCCATCTTTGTTATTTCTACTACATTTCATTACTTTTGTTTTGTTCTTGTTTATTTTCATGCAATAGTTTTTGCGTAGGACTTCATCTATGCCGTTCATTGTTTCTTCTAAATCCTTTTTACTCTCGGCTAGAATTACTATATCATCAGCAAATCGTAGCATCTTTATCTTTTCACCTTGTACTGTTACTCCGAATCTAAATTGTTCTTTAACATCCTTAACTGCTAGTTCCATGTAAAGATTAAAAAGTAACGGAGATAGGGAACATCCTTGTCGGACTCCCTTTCTTATTAGGGCTTCTTTCTTATGTTCTTCAATTGTTATTGTTGCTGTTTGGTTCCTGTACATGTTAGCAATTGTTCTTCTATCTCTGTATTTGAACCCTAATTTTTTTTAAATGCTGAACATTTTATTCCAGTCTACGTTATCGAAAGCCTTTTGTAGGTCTATAAACGCCAAGTATGTTGGTTTGTTTTTCTTTAATCTTCCTTCTACTATTAATCTGAGGCCTAAAATTGCGTCCCTTGTCCCTATACTTTACCTGAAACCAAATTGGTCTTCTCCTAACACTTCTTCCACTCTCCTCTCAATTCTTCTGTATAGAATTCTAAAGATTCTAGTTAAGATTTTTGATGCATGACTAGTTAAACTAATTGTTCTGTATTCTTCACATTTATCTGCCCCTGCTTTCTTTGGTATCATAACTATAACACTTTTTTTGAAGTCTGATGGAAATTCCCCATTTTCATAAATATTACACACCAGTTTGTATAATCTATCAATCGCTTCCTCGCCTGCACTGCGCAGTAATTCTACAGGTATTCCGTCTATTCCAGGAGCTTTTCTGCCATTTAAATCTTTTAATGCTCTCTTAAATTCAGATCTCAGTATTGTTTCTCCCATTTCATCCTCCTCAACTTCCTCTTCTTCCTCTATAACACCATTTTCTAATTCATTTCCTCCATATAACTCTTCAATATATTCCACCCATCTATCGACTTTACCTTTCGTATTATATATTGGTGTACCATCTTTGTTTAACACATTATTACATTTTAATTTATGTACCCCAAAATTTTCCTTAACTTTCCTGTATGCTCCGTCTATTTTACCAATGTTCATTTCTCTTTCCACTTCTGAACACTTTTCTTTAATCCACCCTTCTTTCACCAGTTTGCACTTCCTGTTTATAGCATTTCTTAATTGCCGATAGTTCCTTTTACTTTCTTCATCACTAGCATTCTTATATTTTCTACGTTCATCCATCAGCTGCAATATATGGTCTGAAACCCAAGGTTTTTTACCAGTTCTCTTTATTCCGCCTAAGTTTGCTTCTGCTAATTTAAGAATTTCCTTTTTAACATTCTCCCATTCTTCTTCTACATTTTCTACCTTATCTTTTTTACTCAGACCTCTTGCGATGTCCTCCTCAAAATTCTTCTTTACCTCCTCTTCCTCAAGCTTCTCTAAATTCCACCGATTCATCTGACACCTTTTCTTCAGGTTTTTAAACCCCAATCTACATTTCATTATCACCAAATTATGGTCGCTATCAATGTCTGCTCCAGGGTAAGTTTTGCAGTCAACGAGTTGATTTCTAAATCTTTGCTTAACCATGATATAATCTATCTGATACCTTGCAGTATCGCCTGGCTTTTTCCAAGTGTATATTCTTCTATTATGATTTTTAAATTGGGTGTTGGCAATTACTAAATTATACTTCGTGCACTTCTTTCATTCCTTTTGCCCAGCCCGTAGTCACCCACTATATTTCCTTCCTTGCCTTCTCCAATGCTTGCATTCCAATCTCCAACTATTATTAAATTTTCATCTCCTTTTACGTGTTTAATTGCTTCATCAATCTCTTCGTATACACACTCTACCTCATCATCATCATGGGCGCTTGTAGGCATATAGACGTTAACAATCGTTGTCGGTTTAGGTTTTGATTTTATCCTTATTACAATGATTCTATCGCTATGCGTTTTGAAATACTCCACTCTCCTCCCTATCTTCTTGTTCATCACGAAACCTACTCCTGCCTGCCCATTATTTGACGCTGAGTTAATTATTCTAAAATCACCTGACCAAAAGTCGCCTTCCTCTTCCCACCGAACCTCACTAATTCCTACTATATCCACATTTGTCCTACCCATTTCCCTTTTTAAATTTTCTAGCCTACCAACCTTTTTTAAGGTTCTAACATTCCACGCTCCGACTCGTAGAATGTTATTTTTTAATTTTCTGGTGACCCCTTCCTTAGTAGTCCCCACCCGGAGATCCGAACGGGGGACTATTTTACCTCCGGAATATTTTACCAAGGAAGGCGCCTCCATTATTGCTATGTGAAAATGCAGAGAGCCACATTTTCTTGGAAAAAAAGCAGCTGTAGTTTTCCATTGCTTTCAGCTGCGCAGTACTCAGAGGACTGAGTGATGTTGATACGGCCGTTTAAGTCGTCCTGACTCACGCCCCTAACAACTACTGAAAGAGCTGCTGCCCTCTTTCAGGAATCATTCCTTAGTCTGGCTCTCAACAGATACCTCTCTGATATGGTTGCACCTTCGGTCCAGCTACTCTGTATCCCTGAGCACTCAAGCCCCCTCACCAACGGCAAGGTCTCATGATTCATAGAGGAGGTGATTTCAAATATAATATAAAAATTTAATTGCTTCTATATAATAATCAGATGTGAAATGAGATGAATAGAATTTTTAAAAGTGTGGTTATAAGGTCATTTGTTTTTTAAAAATAACAGAACTCAAATTTTAGAGGTTTGTTATTTTTATATATTTAATAGGAATATATAAATGGGATTAAACATTTTGTAATAATAGTTAAGTGTACAAGTGGCAGTAGTAAAATATATAATGGAGCGTATATATCTGTCTGAAGTGTATATTCTGTTGTTTTTTGGAGCAGGTATTCATACAATTTTTTGCCTAAATTATAATTATGATGTATTAAATTTTTAATTCATTAAAAAAGTGGTGCTATTTTTCAAGATTGAATTGAAAATTTAAATAATAAGTTTGTCACTTTCTGGTAGAAGTATGACATGATCTATTGAAATATTGATAACTGTAAACAATCTACATGAAGTAGAAGTTTTTGCTTTTCTAATATTTGCCAATGCTGAAGGTACATGGTATGCATGTGATAAAATTTCATGATGTCTAAATTTATATTCTGACATATTCAAGATTTGTATTTTTAGGTAATATTCATCATTATTACTGCATACATAGTGCAATTTTAATAAAATTATTTAAATTAATGTACAAAAATTACAGCATAGTTCGTTGATTGTGATAATTTTTTGATATTGTAATGAACTATTAGAGTAATAATATAATTATAAATGAATGTATTATATAATGTAGTTAATGAATAAATAATAATACTGTAACGTTTACATGCAGTAATTAGTCTGTAGACCATCTAATAGTGAATGAATAACATAAATATGAAAACAAATTAATGTAATATAAATATACAAATTAAATTATGAATAATGATACAATAATCATGAACACAACAATCATATTATGTAGAAATAAATCAAATGATATTATAATAACATTAAATATGTAAGTGTTTAGATTAATCATATCGTGAGACACAAATTAAATTAAATTGTAATAACAACAAAGAATGTAAATAAACTCAATCGTTAGAGATTTGTGACAGGCATAATTTACACACGTCTTATAGTAGGAGACCTATTAAACATTTTAGGGTAGGTATTAGAGGCACCTTGAAAATTTGTGTAACACTTCTTTTGTAATCTCAGTGTACAAAATCAAAGATCTGGCTGAAGGATAGTGGGGCCTAGCTAACACTTGAATTCTTAACTTTATAAAATTTTATTTGCAAAAACAACCTTGAAGAATTTTGAAACTTTATTACCTTCAAATTTAGTATTTAATGAAATAAAAAAGCCAGATTATTTAGTTGGTTTTAAAATTTTGCCAGGCTGTTTCAAAACTGTATTTCATAAATATCGAAGATATATATTTGAGGCATGCTGAGGTTTAGACAGAATAATAATTATACCTAAAAAAAAATTTTTAAAAGGACAGGCCATTTTGGTGGGACTTTTTACCTGCCAGGTGATCAGATATGCGAGTAAGTAATGCTATAATAAGTAGGTCGAAGTGTAAGAGAGAGAGAGAGTGTACATCAGCGGCCAGCTGAGTTGAAGTGTGCTGTGGTATGATTGGCTTTCACAAGACCATGTGACTTACAGCAAGCATGCAGTAATTAGAAAAATTTTTAGAGTGGTTAAAATACTCTCATTCATAGTGAAACACATATAGTTATAGAAGTGCTATTTTGTTTATACATATAAAAGTGTTTCTAAAATGTTGGACTGGCTATAGTTTTTCACATTCTACTAGTAAAACTAAACAAAAAATGTTGCAATTATGTGTCTGTTTTCTTGTCCTCCACTTAACGTTCAATTCGATGAAATATTAATTGTTTTTATTTATTGTTAATTCTAGTATTGTAAATTAGTATCAAATTAAGTAATAATTTTCTCACAATAGTAGACCTATTAATTATGACACAGAATTACAACATCAATTTTCTGCCATAACTTGACTATTTGTCAACAGATTTAAAATAAATAAAATGTCAGTTTGTTCAAAACAAAAGGCTTAATATTTTAGCAAATAACATAAATTATAATTTATCAATCTTGCATCAGAAAGAAAACAAAACCAAAGGACAGCGTTATAAAAATTGACTGCATTAATGCGTTATAAAAAGACTGCATTAATGTTTTTGAGAAGTTGTCATCTCATATTGAGAAATTGTATAGTCTTTAAAGGTGGGAAACCTTTGGTTTGACAATTTCTCATTCCATAGTCTTAGTGGTGTAATCCGATGTAGATGTTAGAAGTTGAACTATGATAAATTCATATGTGTTGACAGGAAGTTGCATTGATTTGAGCAAATTGACATATGAGGAAATCTCATTAATAAATTTTGATAATTAATCTACAGATTTTCTTTTAATAGAATCTGACCTTATGTTGCAATCAGCATTATGAGATGCAATTAAATATTTGTTGTCAAATCATAATTTTAACATTTCTAGAGCTATAATATAATTTTCATTTGTTATTGGCAGATTCTTAATGATCGCTTAGGCTTCATCCTTAAGAGATGAATAATAATGTAATTTTTGAATATTAGTCATTTCTTTTATGAACTAAATCAATAAATATATTAAAATAGTACTGCCACTGTAACACATTACCTCTAAATAGAGGCATATTAATGGTTTATATTGATAAACATCATTGTCAAAATCCTTTTGATTGTATGATGTCATATTTATCTTGTAAGTCAGGAAGATTCCTTAACTTAATTTGCAAGGCGTGACCATTACCTTATGAAGGATTGAATTTGTCAGTATATGTGCTAATTCTAGTTATAAGAGGCCCTTTATTGACCCTCTTTGTTCAATTAATTGCTCCTTTTCCAAAATAATAACCTATATTAATGTTAATATAAGTTATTATTTTGGAATAATGTAAATTAAATGTGAAATAGTTTAAATGATACTACAATAATCATGAAACAATGTAAATTATATGTAAAATAAATTTAAATATATTGTGATAAATGTTTCAGATATAATTTTTGTGATCCCTAGTCGTATGAAATTTGTTGTAAATGAAGATTCTTGAAATCTCCGATGATATCCAGCCAGGTGTGGGGCTTGGTGTGGTACCTCAGTTAGGTTGAATTATTCATGTAGTTGATTAGGTGCTGGTTCAGTTATTTAAATAAAAAGCGTTGAATTAATTATATAAATAGAAATTGTATTTATTATAGTTTTTGTTTATGTAATTCACAAATATGTCAATGATGAATGATAATATGAGTCTTCAAGCAATGTACCTAGATGAGACTGCGAGACCAGAATATAGTGAGGAGCTTGCTTATATACTGTGTACTGAATTGTCAGAAGCTGAGTGCATCCGAAAGGAGCTGAGTGATGCTGACAAAGTCAAGTGCATCTGAAAGGAGCTGAGTGATGCTGACAAAGTCAAGTGCATCTGAAAGGAGCTGAGTGAAATGTAAAGATGCCAACACGAGCCGGCCTCCATGGCATGAGTGGTAGCATCTTAGTCTTTCATCTGGAAGTCCCGGACAGGCATGGCATTTTCACACAAGCTACAAATCATTCATCTCATCCTCTGAAACATGCCTAATGGTGAACCTGGAGTGCATCTGTAACTGTACAGAGCCGTGTGAATCCGACCAAAGCTGAAGATCTTTAAATTTTAAAAATCCTAATTTAAATGAAAATTAATGTTCCTCATTAATAGTGAATTTTAAATAACATGAATAAAACCTAAAGCTGTACCGATCGTTTGACAATTTAATTATATATTTTTATATATATATATATATATATATATATATATAAAAGCTTCCTGATAAAGATTATACATTTTAGAAGTGACTGTAGAAACTTCAAAAATATTAATTTTTTTTTATAATTGTTTCAGGCATGTTCAAGTCAACAATATTGGCGCTATAGAATTTTATAAAAAATTTGGATTTGAGATCCATGAAACTAAAAAACATTATTACAAACGTATAGAACCTGCCGATGCACACGTACTGCAAAAGACATTAAGACCAAGTCCTAATATCTCTACTGCATTAACAAACGGAATCACAAATAATCATCACCACCACCATCATAATAGTAACAGTAGCAGTAACAATAGTAGTGCAGGGGACAAATAAAATTAGTAAATCGATGAAATCGTTTACTTACTGTATACATACATTGTAACAAATACTTGTACACATTGGTAAATCATTCATACTTGATACAGACATGGTATAAAATAATATGTGAATATGAAACTAAAAAAATTAAATGAAAAGTATCATTCAGTATACACTGATTGTTAACACGTTGAGACCACACAGTATAATCTCTGGTGTCTGCCAGACATGGCTATTTGGGTCATAGAAGACACCAGTGCCTGTTGTTTTCAGTTTTTAATTTGACATCACTGTTTCTGCTCACATTAGTTTAATCTGTCTTTCCTATATGGCTTATTTTCCCACTTGCAGTGGTTTCACTCAAATTAATACTATAAGTCTCTTTCATGTACAGTATGTTTTTGTAATTATTTTTGAGATTAAATTTTTGTTATTGCAAGTGTATCTTGTAGCATGTATTTCATATTAAAATTACTTTTTCCTATCTTGTTATTAAACCACTTTTGAGAATGAATAAAACATAGCCATGCAATTTAAAAATTTAATTAATGTAAATATAATTGGTAGAAAATATAAGTAACTGTGATCCAGTGTTGTTTTTATAAATTAATTATTTTAAATGATTACATTTATTAAATTATTTAGATTTTTTTTACTATAACTAATTTTAAGTTCTTATTAAACTAAAAACGCTGTAAATTGTGTAATATTTTACAGCTGTTGAGGTAAATAGAAAATAAACATGGTTGTTGTAATATTAATAAGCCACCCTTTTGTTTTTAAATTTGGTGAGTTCATTTATTAAACATAACGTATTACTTTTTTTTATGTAACATCATTTACCATAATTATTTGATTTTTATTCATTACTTGATTAGTATTTGCTGGAACCAGTGATTGCGCAGTCTCTGCCTTATTTTTTGTTTAGAAATTTTGTATTTGAAAATAATTTCTCAAAGTATGTCTAATGAAAATTATATTTCTGTAAACTTTAAGTCCAGAAGACTAAAATTGTGTTATTCTTTTCTTGGCACTCAACGTGTGTACAATTAACAAGTATTACATTTTTAATTTTATCCCTTTCTGTCTGACCTATCTTGTCAGCTAGTTTAAGTGAATTAAAACCTGTTACCAGCTGGCTGTTCTATTTAATTTTTTGTACTTATATTTATAATTGTCTCTGGAAGAAAACCAAATTGTTGTGTACACGGTGGTGATGAACTGGTGTGTTTAAAATTTTTGAGTATGTTTTTTCTCAGAGCTACATGAAGTGCAGTGTTTTTAGTGTACCAGGACACATGGAATCAGCAATTCATTCGTATTACTGGAATTTTCTTCATTTTATTTTCTAAATTGTAAATTTTTTGAAAATTATCTGACATTTTTTCTGTTTATTGCATAATGAATTTTTAAACCAGTTTTAACATTTTTTATGGTTTTATTGTCTAATAAAGGCATTTGACAAAATATTATACATTTACAAAATTGTAACATAAATAAAATAAGTCGTAAATATGAACAAATGTATGATGCAATTTTTCTTTATTTTTGACATCAAGGTTCCTTTTTAAGTCTTAAAAATGTTATTATCTGAGTTTTCATTTTATTTATGTATTATTTATACTTTTTTCTATATTCCACCATTTTTATAAAAAAAAAGGATTAGGAACTTTATATCATAAGACCTCATCCCTGTGTTGGGCTTTTCAACTATCAGATAAGAAATGGTATTCTGAGAGGGACAGATGAAATGTAATGCACACCAGAACATAATCGAAGAACAAAAATCACACAAAGCAGCAAGTCCTGCCTGCCATCTTATAGTTTCATTCTTCTACTACCAATATTCCTAAATTTGTTTCTCCCCCACATTTTCCCATTTTTTGTCAGTCACCATTGTTAAGTAGTTAAGTACACTTGTCAGTGCACCTAAAACAGTGCACTGCAATTAAATTTTAAATTGCAGAAGAAGCGAACAGTAGTGACATTTCATCGCCATCAAAAAGCCATTTATTTATAATGAAATTGTTGATTGAAATACTGTGAGTAGGTGGGCAGTAAAATTTTTATACAAAGTTAATAAAACAAATATTGAAGATAAACGTCACAGTGGTTGACTGAATTCTGTAACCACTGAGAAGCACCAAGTGAATAAATTTATTCAGTAACCATTGCATCACATTAACATCTCAGGAGTTTTACGTGTTGTGTGTGGCAATCCACAGAGCTGATAATTCTGCAACAATAATGTTCCACCACACACATCACATTTAACCGCTAAGGTTCTAGTTGAAATTTTAATCTATTCCATGCTTCCAAACTCACCAGATTTGCTGCCCTGCAATTTTCATTTCTTACAACAATTAAAGGGAGTTATTAAGGGTATTCATTTCACCATGGATGATGAACTGAAGGTTGCAGTGAGGTCATAGATTAAGGAAAGACCACCAGCATTCTTCACTGACGAAATGAGAAAACTGGTTCAGTATCGGAAGAAATATGTAGCAGTGAAGTTGATGACTACATGGAAAAATAAGTTTTTGTAGCAAAAAGATGTACTTTTATGCCAGGTTTGTTTCATTTGATTACCTCTTTTCATATGTGAGTTATTAATGACTGGTGACATTTTAGCCATCTCTTGTAGTTAGGTTTATAGACAAAACCAATCCTAATTAATTACCTTGATACTGAGGATGCAAAATCAAAAATTCCCGTTTTACTTATCTTGAATTCTAAATTGCAGGATACCACTGGAGAGGAAAGTTTTATACAAAGGGGAATGAACAAACAATGAGAAAGTAACAATATATCCACAGAAGGATTTTGTTAAATGAACTAAAGAAAAGAATGCTTATAACCCCACCAGCCTCTGGACATCCATCTCATCTACAGGATGTCCCATATAAAACGCAACCCATCAATCACTCATCCATGAAATTTCAAAAGTCAAGCTTACTCCCCTACTCATTACTGAAATGGACTCGTCCAACATCTGAACATCACGGCGACGCAGTAGAACACTACCGATAGTAACAACAATGCAATCATAACGTTCAGTGTATTGCTAGAGACAAGATGGTGTTTTCGCTAGATGAATTTGTTTTCATTGTTGAGTCGTACTTCAGTACTAAATCAGTGGTTGCAGTGCAAGATTTGTTTCGCCATAAGTACCCAGATAAACCAGCTCCTAACAAAACATCAGTATTAAGGTTAGTTGCAAAATTTAGAGAAACTGGTTCTGTTAATAACAAGGAACACAAAAGATCTGCGTCAGTGTTGAATACAGATACAGTCACTGAAATTAAAGACCGATTACTCACCTCGCCAAATAAATCGATCAGACGTTTGTCTGCTGAAATTAATTTGTCTAAATCAACTGTTCATCGGGCGACCAAACAATTACGACTTTATCGCATTCAAATGGTTCATCGACTTCTTGAGCCCGACAAAGAAAAACAGCTACAATATTGTCAATGGTTCCATCGATTTCTGAGTGAGGGAATTAATGTTATGGATTCGTAATTTTTCACAGATGAAGCGCGATTTTATTTGGATGGCTACGTAAACAGCCAAAACAGTAGAATTTGGAGTGCTGAAAATCTCCAAGTTTATCACGAAAAACAATTACACCTGCAGAAGTTGGGCGTGTGGTGCGCGATATCACGGAAGAAAATAATCTGTCCAATTTTTTTCGAGTACACCATTAATGCAGAATGATATCAGGATATTTTATTTCAGTTCATCGCACTCTTGGAAGAGGAAGACAGACACTGCTGGCTACAACATGACGGTGCGACATCGTACTACGCAGGTTCAACTTCTGATTTCGTTGAGGAATTCTTTGGTAATCGTGTTATCGGTCGAGGCTTGTGGCCACCAAGATCTCCAGATTTGACTGCGGCGGATTTTTTTCTATGGAGTTACCTCAAAGAAAAAGCCTACAGCAACAAACCATGAACAATTGAAAGTCAATATTGAACAAGCTCTGTATTAAATATCCAGCCACAAACTTTGAAAAAAGTTGCAAGAAACGCTGAAAAATGAATTGAAGCTTGTATTCAAGAAGATGGCGGCCACTTCCAACATTTACTCTAAATGTAAGGTAATGGATGGTAATAATAAAAATTACATTTACATTTACACATGCCTTTTTATTATTTCAATACCTACCAATATAAGGTTGGGTTGCGTTTTATATGGGACAGTCTGTATAATTTGTGGAGAGGTCAAGAATTTTTATCCAGAATGAACCATTATGTTTAACTTCAGCTAGTGAAGTTAAATAATATTCTTGCATATTATTTATATTGTTTACATAAAAATAAACAATAGAAGCTCAGTTTTATTTTAAAAATTAACATTTTTTTTAAATTGTTAAGTAAAACAAAGAAGTTAATAGCTAACAACTAAAGCATCTGATGTTTTAATTGATACAACAAAATTAAAATAATATATTAACAGTTGAATCCAATGATGGAGTAAAGAATTTTTTATCCCATTAGATGTATGCAAAGAACTACATGTTTAGTTACAAAATAGAGTAACACACTGTTCAAATCTGTGATGAAGAAAATGTGCCATGAATATCAAGGGTAAGGAAAAACCTGCTTAATCTTAAGAATTATGTGGTGTTTACTATTAACCAACTGAACTATAAAGCATTCAGCCAAATCCCCATTGAAGATAAAGATTTGTATCCAGTTATAGAAGTCTTAACTAAATCCAGATATAGAAAAAAATTAGTATAAAAAGTAATACATAGTAGCTTAAATTGTTAGCACCATATTGATATACAATTTATCAATGAAATGATATGAAAAAGTAAATGTCAGTAATGCTCACCCCTTAGAGAATAGTATGTGGCAGATGTTCCTATTTAATTTCCGGTAAAGATCATGACACTAAAAATTAATAAGTTTAATTCATCATGAAAAAAGTACAATCTAATTGTACTTTTTGGTTTCTTCCCATCATTTTTGCTGTGTATGTATGAGGGACAATCAGAAAGTAAGTTACACCCCCTCTATGAAACACATTTATAAGACAATTTTTTTTTTTTTTTTTTTATTGAACAAAAACTAGATATTTATCTATTTTTTGACATAATCACCAATTTTTTCTAAACACTTTTAATAACTTGTGACAAGTTTTTCAATTCCACCCTCATCAAAATTTCCTTCAACCATTTAAGGAGGACTGCTTCCTTAAGTTCATCATTACCAAAATGCTCCCCTCCCAGGTTTCACTTAAGAGAACAGGTGGTAGGTCAGGACTTTAAGGGGGATGAGACCACACACTTACCACTCAAATTTTTGCAGTAAATCCTTTGTCACATGAGGCTGAATGAAAACCGTTGTCATGAAGAAAAACAACCCCATAATCACTCAATCTTCAAGCTTTAATGGCTTTACGCAATTTTTTTTAAAGTCTTGCAGTAAGTTTCACCATTGATTGTTGCTCCTGAAGGCATAAATTCACTGTAAACAACTCCCTCACATTCAAAAAAGACTGTCAGCATAACCTTCTGAATATGTGGGGATGTTTTCACTTTTTTTGGCTGCAGTGAATTTTTATGTCTCCATTCATGTGATACTCATTTAGTGTCAGGAGTGTAATGAAGTACCCAGCTCTCATCTTCTGTGATGATCTGTTTCAAAAACTGTAGACCAGTCCTGGAATAATGTTGAAGAAAAGAAAGAGCAGACGCAAAACGTTGATGTTTGTGGTTGTCTTTCAACAAATGTGGCACCCATTGTGGACACATCTTATGGTAATCATGCTGATCGTGAATAATCGAAAACACCCTACTATAACTGATGTTAATTTATTAACAATCTCTAATCACTGAGCCGGTTACTCAAGATCATTTCATTCACGTGTTCCATGTTACCCATTGTGTTTGCAGTTGAAGTATGACCAGCACGCAGTTCTTCACTCACATTTGTTCCTCCGTTTCTGAACATTAGGCACCATTTTGTGATCATCAGACATGATGTTGCATTCTCACCGTATACCTCAACAATTTGGCGATGAATTTCACAACACTTGTAATTTTTTGCCCACAAAAATTGGACTACTGAAAGCATTTATATACTGAACGAAACCTAGAGAACATGTCATATTGACAATACTACACACATACTGAATGTCCTACAGAATTGCTGCTGGGAGAGCGTGAAGACAGGCAGCCAGTGCTGCCACCATAAGACATTAATATATCCCTTTCATTTCAAGAACATAGCAAGGGTGTAACTTACTTTTTGATCCACCTCTTCTAATTATGTACTTAAACAGCACAGTATAGCCGGGAATCTCCCTGCGTTGAATATACCTTAATATTTAACATAAAAGTAAAATTACAGCTCTAAAATAGATACCTATCAAACTTCATTTGATAAATAATGTAAGTTACTAAAATACAGTCATTCAAATTCTAGAAAAAGATTTGAGTGATTTGAAAATGTAATTACCATACATCATAAAGTTATTTAAGCAAGGATGTTCTTTATTACCTATTCTTTTAATTATTGTTTACTAAAACTATTATTAACTGTACTAGAATAAAAACAGTTATCCTATGACCCTAAAGAAATTCTTTATATAATTTTTTCTCCATGGATAGGCCCTCAAGGACCACGCATATATCATTTCATGTAGTTTCTTTTTCTTCTAGAAATTCTTCATCCTTTCAAACTGTTCAGTTCTTCTTTCCTTAGTCCCTTCTCCTCTGTTGAGTTTTTCTTTTCACCTACAGGAACCTATAATTAAAAAATTTTCTTTCTGTATTCTTTTCGATCTAGACAGACATTTTCTGTAAAGTTAAACTTTTTGAACTCTTCTTTTGTTTGTTTAATATAGCCACTTTTACCTTAATAATTCTAGAGTTTATTGAAAATCTGTTTGTTTAGCCCTCTATTTGATCTCAGTCTGTAGTCTTGTGCTCTTCTTAGACCTAAAATTCTTTCTATCTTGAATAAGTTTTTTATTCCAATTATATTTGTAGTTTCCGTGCCAAAGAAGACAAATTGTCTTAAAACTGTGCTATAATTCCTTAATTTTGCATTAATAGAAAGGTTCTTTTAATTATAAATATTTTTTATGTAAAAGTTTATTGTTGTAATCTATATTTTTTGGTCTCTATCACTAGTTTATCAGTTTCATTTTTATATAGCTTATTACATAAAAAAAAAGTTTAAGCTAACTTTTATATTACAGAAAACATAAACTACATCAAAATGTGTACAAGTGATTGCTTTTATAAGATGATACCTTCTAAGATCAATAATAGTAATTGTTACAAAAACTGTTAGTGCTGCATGAGACTATGGTGCAAAGCAGGCAAGCTGTATTCTCCCACCACAAAAGAAATATTGATATTCCAATTCTGAAAATAAGATTGAACTCAACTTATTGTTAGATCCGTTCGTTAATAATGTAATTATCATTGGTGAAAAAATCAGAACAAAGCAAATGTGATTTTGCTGAATGTATTTCACTGATAAAAAACTGACTGAAGATAGTTGGTGCTCTAAGCAAGCAATTTATATTTAAATAAAAAATACAGTTATTTTTTCATTATATTTGTAAAAAGAAAGAAAAGATAAGATTATTACCCATATAAATCCTTAAAAAAGCTGATGATTAAACTGTTCAATAGTTTTGTTAATCATACCTGCTTGGTTAAACCTTATTTCTTCAAAGTACATTGAGTTTCTTCTTATTAACACCAAGAGCTCTTATTAACATCATTTTTATTATTACTTATTTTATCTGTATTTTTATTCTGTTTATAATTTTTATCAATTTTCAACTTTGGTAACTGTAAAACGATCATATCAATTGATTAAATTACATCACTTTCATCACTGCTTTTATCTTCATTTCTTGTATTTTCATTGATTTATATCGAATATATACAATACCTTGGCATACTATGTGCTAGGAAAACAACTTTAACTGTATAAATAAAATGTATTTTATATTCAGGTTTATTCATACAAGGAAAAACTAGATTTTAATGTTTTATGGTACTGTGGCTATTTCAATTGTGTCGTTTGTAAGGGAAGTATACAGATTGCTAAAATAGGTTTGTTGAAATCTATAAACACATTTCATAGAATATAATTGTAAGAAGAATGATAAAATAGTTCCAAAACTAGGTCTATAAAAAGCATACTTGCTCAAAATTTGGCTACCATTCCTAAAGTAGTTGTCCTGTGCAGCAGTAAACCATTCCTAGTGTACTGTTGCACAGTTTGAGATCACTCAAACAGGAACTCCTGTATGTTATGTCAAAATGGCAACTCTAACTTAAGGAAGAAAGAAATGTTGTCAGTGGCAAATTCATGTATGCAAGGTACAGATTAATTATAATGTTGCAGCCAAGAAAACTCATTTGTTTTGAAAGGCTTGATCTAAGCGGTGCTACAAAATTATTGAATAAGAAAGAAATAGTTATAATTCTTTCATAAACATAAATATGATTAAATAATAATGCAAATAAATAAAATCAGGACAGGATGAAATAATTTTTGAAGGTTTTAGCCAAAAATTAATTCACTACATAAAAACGTGTATATTTTAAATAAGGATCCAAGAATTCAGACCAGTTTAATTAGTATTATTTAAAAACCCATGTACAGAGTATTATTACTGAAAGACAAATCTTATTTAATTTCAAGCAAATCGTTTCTTTTATATTGTTATGTAGTCAGTTGAAAATTACAACTTAAGATCACTAAAGATTTAGATAATAACATATTTTAACGAGAGTACAATTGTGTTGTATTGTTACAGTAAATGGATATTTTTTTTTTCTTTTGTAAACTATAGTAGCATATTAGTAATTATAACTGCGCGAAATGTAATACCACCGATGAAGAAGCTAAATGTGAGCTCAGAAGCGTCACTATACTGTTCTGTATTTGGAACTTTTAAATTTATTCTGAACCGTCAACACCCGAAGCAGTTATGATAACACCACAAACCTATGCGATAATTTATAAAGGCTTTTTTAAATGTATTTTACTTAATTTGCATTTTAGTATCCCATAGTAATGAATAAAAAAATGTGAACAATATTTTGAAGAATGAAATTTATTAATTACCGATGTAAATGAAATATAAGAATATAGTACAAAATCCTTTTTCTCTTTTTTCTGTTAAAGTTATAATTTTTTTGAATAATCTTGTTTATTAATTATTTTCGAAAAAACAGTAAATATATTTTTTCAAATAATGTAAACAAAGTAAAAAATATGCAAGGGAACAAGAACGTAAGATTTACTATTACGACCGTAAGAGTACGCCTATGTTTGAAACTGTCTTACAATTTTAGGAGCCTTACGCTTAGTGGTTGAGGTTAAGTGGACTTGAAAATTGTAGGTTATATTGTAATTTTTGAAATGGGGAAGAAAAGGAAGTTACGTGATATTAATGAATACGATCCTACACCGAATCATTTAGGTCTTGCTCCTCATATTAAAAACGAAGAAAAACGACTCATCATAATTTTAGAAAACGCACAGTTGGAGTCTGTTAAGGTAACGTGCCGTTATACTTAAAATTTTAAGTGCATTATCTACATGTATAAGTGAAAATGTTTGGTTTGTGAAAGATCTATGATGTAGGCGTTATAACTCATAAAATTATTATTTAATTCATAGATCAACGTGATGAAGTGATGTTTACGATTGAGGGTAGTCATTTAGAATTTTCTCAAAAATAAAATAATCACCGGTAAGTAAATAAATCGCACTTCTGTACCAGATGATAGCTGTATTAAATTTCATAACAAAAAGTACTTGTTAATTGTAGATCTGTGCATAACATGTATAAAATTCAGAAAAAAAATCAAAGCACACTTCATGACCAGAAATACATAATAGCCATCAACAAACATTTGTGTTAAATTTTCAGAAACGAAGGTTCTTTTGTTTTGTCCAACAAGGTGTACATAATAAAGCACAGCATTATCAGTGTTAGAACATAGGTTTAAAAATTAAGGTGTAGCAACTGTATTTAACTCCAAACAGTCCATGACTAAGCAAACAAGATGTCCATAGATACAAAAAAAGAACTAACCACTATACACAATATTCCTATTTTTCCAGGTACTCAAGCAAGGATAATAAATGCAAAATATGTTAGATCTTATGAAGTTATTTTAAACGTGCTGTATTTGTAATATGCTACTGGAATATGTCTGGAAATAGTGTGTGTTATAACTGTAATTTTGGTGTTAGTTTGTGACATTGTTGTTTTGTGTATTTGTGACTGGCCTGCCACGTAGATTTATTGTTTCTCATATGTGATGTAAAGTTATAATGATGTAAAATAAAATATAAGATATCATGAAAGCTATAATTTGTTGACAAAAATTAGAAAAAATTATGTTCAGAACTGAACTTTATCCTTGATGCTTTTGGAAGAATCATTATTCTCTTCAGACATTTAGCTCTATGGTTGTTGTACAATTGAAGCCAATGATTATTGTGTTACAGTCTGCAAAATTTAATATATTTTAAATGCGAAGATGCTTTGTGTTTTGCCAAAGATTATACTTTATAATTAATAAAATAATAAGAACAACATGGTCATGCCATTAAGTTGTTAATAATTGCTCTAATAATAACAATTTTCATTATTTTAACATATTATGTTTTTATTATAACTGCTGTTATTTCAATTTTATGTTTTGTGTAGAATATTGATAAAATAGTCTATACTTATTAGTTCATTACATATTTATTTCATATTAACCAAGAATCAGCTGGAAAATGATTTGGGTAAATTGCCCAAACTTTTTTTTTGTTTTTATGTGGGTGCTGGCTAAATTTTCATTATTTTTATACTCTGGCCACATTAAGATCTTTTAAGTATAGGGCATAACTGTAATATATTAAAAATATTTAGACCCAATCCTTAGATTTTTTTTATCCTGGGATAGAATTATTTACAAAAAGCTTTAGATTTTTCATCTAATGGTGTTAATGCAATAAGTGATTAAAATCGTATTTATATAATTGGTTTTTATTAAAGACAAATTAGTAATATTGCCTCCCTCTGCTATTGGAGAACCTAAAATGCAATTTACTTATCTATGGTGTACATAAGGTATTACTTCTTAGCGTCTGAAATTTTAATTTTTTTTATTTTTACTAACTGCTTAAAAGATGATCCTTTAACAAAATACTACATTGTTCTCTGTGGAAAGTTGCTTAAATATTATAAATATATTCTAAAGTTTTTTCAGAATATTGAGAAAAAAATAGCAGAGAATATTTACCTATGTAGTCCATAACTGAGGCCTTTCTACTTGATAGTTGAACCCATCATCTAGCCCAAAAACATTGCAGTTATCAGTTACTATAATTCAGTGTCTAATGTACTTTCTGTATGTACAGTGTACTTGTTGCTATGCTAATAACTTGAATATTAAAAAAAAAATTGTTTTTGTTTTTCTGGGTGAAAAATGCTTTCATGTTTTCATCGCCGGACACAATATATTTGTTGGAGATTAAAAAAACTAAGAATTGACTATTAAAAACTAAAATCTAGCAATATCAACATATTTATTTTATTAAATTTGTTTTATTTATATATATATTTAAGGATTACATTTTGGAATTATTAATTAACTTAAATGAACATAAAGATTCTTAATTAGTTGGTATAGTCAATGTCTATTGACATATTATAAAGATGGTTTATTTACAACAGATTTTCACCCTTAAATATGTTAAATAACTTTCTTCACAAAATTTAGCATTTCAGGTCTTTATTTATTACAGAAATTGTATCTTAACATGATCCTAGAGGTCATATGAAAACAAATAGCCTGATGCTAGATCTGTTAAAAGGTTTACATGTTTTAAAGAATGAATGAGTTAGAGGTATTACTGTGTAAAAAGAGAAGTGGAGTGTATTGAAGGAGTGAATGCTGAATTTTGTTTTTTTTTTTCAGTAGATAGCCAAATTTTTTTGTTACTTAATTTGATTTAAATATTGTAAAATTGTTAACTTAAGCTCTTGATTTAAAGTGTGTGTCTTTGTGTGTACACGCATGCATGATTTATCAAAATTAATTTAGTTTTTGCTTGTTCATTTTATGACATTTTATCTTAATAATTTTTTCTTAAAAAGAATCAGGTATGTTGTATTTGTAGTGAGTTATATTTATGATTACAGTGATATTGTAGGACATTTGATTTTTTTATTCAGGTTGGAAATTCATTTGAATTGTTAAATTGTGATGATCATAATGGAATCTTAAAGAAGAATGACCGTCTACCTGGCAGTTGTCGGCCGGATATTGTTCATCAATGTTTGTTAATGCTTCTAGATAGCCCCCTAAATAGAGCTGGTTTATTACAGGTAAATGATACTGAGGTTGTTTGCATTTTAATCTCATCTTTTTTATATGTTGTGTTGTTTAAAGTTTCTGAGTTATAATTCTTTATTTATGCAACATTTCTAGGTTATTGTCAATGCCTTATCAAGTTCAGTGAAATTTGAGGCTTCTATTTTTATAAATTGGAAGTACATTAAAAAAATTCTAACATGAGTTAATTAACAAGTTAGCTAACTGCCACCTCAATATTGTTTACAGAAGTCTAAACCACCAGCTCAGTAGCATATATTGGTCCCACTTTTATGTTCCTCCTCATTCAACCAGCATCCATCTAGTGAGTTTTTATTTTATTATAGAGACACACAGCATGATTCCCATTTCATTTCTTCAGCGTTGGTTTGAGGGATTAGGTTCTGCATTTTGTTATGTGGTAATTTGTTTAATTCAGCTTTTTTTTACATATTTTAGATAGTAAAAGTATATTTATTTTTGTTTTCATGTAACTATTTTTGTTATAATATGATTGCTAAAGATGTAGATTTATATAAATAACACTGTATTAAATCATTATTGAAAAAATTAATAAAAATAAATGCACATTGTTGACATGAGACAAGCATTTGATGCGAGTTAACAATTACTTATTTGAGTAGAAATAATAACTTAATAATTAATTTACTGGAATAAATTACAGATTTTCATATAATTAATTATTCATTGTTCTCACAATTTAACATTCAATCACATATTACAACATAGACACATTTAACTATTTTTAATAAAAAAAAAAAAATCATATTTTTTTCTAGTTTAGATTTTGTAAAGGCTTTGTTAGTTATTCATTTATAATTTAACTAATATAGCATGACATTTTTTTGTTTGTATCACATCCATTAACTTTTTTTAAATTTACAACTAAAGAATTATTAATAAATAATAATATATCATAGATTAATTCTTTTAGTTAAGCTATTCAGATTTTTTAATTATTATTATTACATATTTCCACATGCAGGAAAAGACAAGTCAGAAAATATAAACTTAGTCAGGAAAAGTCAAGAATTTTTTTTAAATATCAGGAAAAGTAAGGAAAAATGTCAAACAATTTAGCGAATTGCATTTTCAGAGATGGTTTTTCCATTAAAAAATCTCTTCTTGTGGAGAATTTTCATGAAGAGACAATAATTTATCAGCGAGAGTTTTTATGCAATTGTAGATGCTGGGGGCAAGGAGGATGTTTTCATTACCAAAAAAATGCTAACTGCAGTGAGAAGCTCTAGATGGTCATATGAAGAATGTCTTGTAGAAAAAAGAAAAAACTTATCTCAAGAAGAACAAAATAGAGCCCTGAAAAGAAAAATGCAAGCAGAAATTTAAAAAAAACTGGAGGAAGAAAGGAAAATGTTGAGAGCTACAATCTTGCTTGGCAGAAGAAGAACAGATAGCCACCAAAATTAAACTTTTAGATAAGGGCAAACCATTAGGAAGATAACGTAAAGATATTGAAGAAAAGTTGCCCTGTGTTTTATATATAGTTTTCTTATGTTGTTACTTTTAGTCACAGTGATTTTAGTTTTCCTTTAAGTTGTGATCACACATATATTCTTTGTTAAATTGAAGTCTCTGTGTTTCTTAACATTTTTTTGCAATCCATGTTATAATCCACATTTTTTTTTTTGTTTTTGTTGCAAAATAATCTAGGCTAGTGTTTGTGAAAATGTTTTAAGTATTCTTAGGTGCGAGCCAATTATTTGTAAAAATTGCTTTATTTAGTTTATATTTAGTTAGTTTTTATTTCCTATCTGTGTTATCTTTAGTTACTATAATGTTCGTTTTTATGCAAGAAACTTATATTGCTTTTTTTTTGTACTTTGCAATGTAATTTACTGAAACAATTTTTCACAAAAAATAGCCTAATTTTAAATGTAGATCTTAGAAAAAATAATTAAAAAATATTCTTAAAAAATGAATGTAACATTAAATAATAAAAAAAGGTGAGAGTTGGGCAGCTACGGGGATGGTGGAGGCTGCAAAAAAAAAAAATATGTATATGTTTTGTAGAGTTAATGGCAATAGGATAACATTGTGAGAGTCTGGAAATTTTTACTCAACTCTTCAGTAAAAGTCAGGAAAAACGAATCTTAAAATTCGGTGGGAACCCTGTATTATGATGTATAATAAATTACAGTCTCAGAAAAATGCAATAATATATTCAAACTAAGCAGGATGAATGTTTAGTAGTAAATTTTCTGTTGACTAAAACATTATCATATGCAAAATTAAACATATGCAATTACTTTCAGAACACAGACCTTGTAAATCAGGAACCAATTAGCTGTTGTTTGTGGAACTTTTCTTGCTAAGGCTTTCCTTTATCTTTCTGGCCAATTTTGCAGTTTTAGTTTTGCTATCCATGCAGTAGACATCTATTCCTTTTATTTGTTATTTTTTGTAATGTGCTCTTACATAATGATCTAAATTAAATTTTTTTTGGCATTTTATGTAACTGATATTTGTTTTTTTTAATACTCATATTGATTGCTATTTTGTTATGATTGTCTGTTGAAATAAATGAAAATTTTTTTTAGGTTTACATGCACACAGAAAAAAATGTGTTAATTGAAATAAATCCACAAACAAGAATACCAAGAACGTTTAAACGATTTGCTGGATTAATGGGTAAGTTTTCTGCATTATACATTACTTAAAGTTTTGATTTTATTGTAATACTTCAGAGGTATAAGTTTTGAAGGTACGACTTACAATCCAGCAGTTTATTGCAATAAAATCTGTTGTATAGTTATCTGTACGTGATCTAATGAGTTTGCATCTGATTATAGTTATTTTTATTATTATAGCTGATTATAGTTATTTTTTTAAAGCCTGCAAAGCACACGATATTGCGTACAGTACCTACAACGATTTTCGACGGAGAGCGCAGGCCGATAAAGAATTAGCAGAAAGAGCTTGGCAAAGGGTGTCGGCACCAGATTCTAGCATCGCTGAGAAAGCCGCCGCATGGGCCGTAACAAACGCTATGAAACTAAAAAGCAAATTCGGTGGTAGACTAGAGACCTTCGGGCAGAGGTATGCGGAGAAAAACCATAAGAAAAAAAGGTAAAGGTGTTTATCTCGAGCCTTACTGTTCCAAGAAAGGATGCAGTTTAAAAAACGACCACCTGCAAGCCGCAGGCAGGGACGTCGACAATGTGGGAAAAGAAAACATTAGAAGTGTTACGCAAGCTTCCCATTCGGCTTTTAACAGGTATGGAGCTGATACGATTTGCAAGTAAAGTGAAAATACCACAATTCAGGGGTTTTTTCATGCGCGATACCGACAAGAATAAAAAAATTTGAATCGGGAATAGTAAATCTAGACAGCGTTCTCAATTCGGGCACACATTGGGTTTCTTACAGAAAACGAGGTGCAAACGTGGTTTATTTTGACAGTTATGGAAATTTACGTCCGCCTAAAGAGTTAGTCCGTTATCTTAGATCTGGCGGAGAGAAAGTCGATATTAAGTATAATTTAGATCGTAGACAAGATTTTGATCAGTCGTTTGCGGGCATCTGTGTTTGAGGTTTTTAATATGTTCTGCCTGAATGGAAAATCATCGGTGCTGACCGCAGATTTTTTCCGCCAATAGAACTCGGCGACGCTGAGTGGAAAATTGGTCTCGTTGATTTCATGTCTTACAACATTCCGAACGTGTAAAAAGAGAAAAATAGTATTTTATTACGGCGATGACAAAGTTATAAAGTTAACAGCGGGAATGTACGAGATCGACGATCTCGTACGAGCGGGTTGTACGAGCGCGTTAATCCCTGGATCTCCTGTTTGCAATCGTTTTTCTAGTTTGGTCCCAGGACCGTAATACTGATAACCTGGTATGTGAGCTTCGAAAGGAAGCGAATCTACTGCACGATTGAGTACAGTTCCTGCAACACCACTTGCGATGTCGAGTATTTTACCTGGAAGACTTGCAACAGAACAAGCCGCGTCCTGCTTTCTTACTAACTAATCGTTTGTTCACGTTTCTCATTTTATACTCGACTAAAATTCTTCAGTTGATTCATCTGTTTTTATATCTTCAGGTTGGGTTTCCACATCTTTCCCACATCATTTCAATCGGGAGTCTGTTTCACGTAACCGCTGTTGTACAACGGGGTCGTTCGTCTGGATGAGCGGCGTTGTTAGCACGAGCGCCTTTAAAATAGATGACATTAGAATTGTTTCGCTCTTCGCGCGTTAATGTACCTCGATCTTCAAAGAAACCACCAACTGCTCGGTGAAGTACAAAATATCTTCCATGTTAACAGCATCATCAGGATTTTCCGCACCGGCTAAATTACAAATTCTTTTTTCGCGGACGTCGATAATCCCAAACGGGATCCTCGCGCTGAATTCTGACTGGCCTAACCTGTTGATCGGCATTTTCTCGAATGAATCGTCTACAGCACGGTCTCTCCTTTTATTATCCCTCGTTCTTTCAATTCCTCAATTATTGATACTATTTCATTATCATGAGCCGTATTTCCAGCCTTTTTAGATGTTATCAACAGTTTCAACCTCTCACATATTTCGTTGGGGGTCATCGAAATAAACGATTTTTCGGTTTTCGTATAAAGTCATCGTGTTAGATATTAAAAGTCCTTCCCCTCGTTTTTTAGTAGCTCCAGGTGGAAAAAGTTTGCTTATTATGTACATATTTGAATTCTAAATTGGTCTTTATTCGTTCTATAGCGGAGTTGTTTCTTCTGTGTGCGTTTGTCGCTACTAAAATTTGTTTGTATTCTTCCAAATCCTCTTCTGTGTATAACTGTGGGTTTTACTTGAAAAGCAACTCATACAACCCTCGAGTCGCATGATATATATCCTCTAATAAGAATATTACTATCCCTTCTTCAGACATTTTTCAGACTTTCCGATAAAGGTGTCAAAATTTAATCTATACCGCCCTTTATCTCTTTCTTTATCAATTATTAAAAACCCATTTTTTGCCCGGTTTCAAGCCTCAATACATATTTCTTTAAACTTTTCAAATAACATATCAAGTGTCACATGATCGTGGTATATATGTTTTAGGTTTCTTTCATCCTGTCGAAAAACCATAAGAAAATTTGCATTGTCACGAATAAGTTGTTTAGGGATTTTACTATACGTCTGGCTCATAAAACACATCGATGTTTTGTGCCGATCCATAGTTAAGTATTTTGTTATGTTATTTTGCTTTTCGCATATTACATTGTCAAATATCATCGAATTTGATTGTTTCTTCGGGTGCTACAATAATATCGTTATCGCTGTAAGGATGATAACCTATTCCTTCGACATCGGCTAATAAACTATTTAAAAATAAATATTTAGGCTGGTACAAGTATTTTGAAAACATATTGCTGTATCTCATCCCGCTAGGGTCAAACAAAAGGTTAAAAACCGCATTGGTCTTACCAGAATTTGAAGGACCTACTACCAAATATCTAAAATTGTTCGGAAGAAGAGGACTGTGTCTCCTTTTTGAATTGAAATCGTCTACATCGCCAATTAAACGGTCAAAATTAATTACCGTTGACTTCCAATCTTGTTCTTCGGCATTCATCTCCGCTACTGAACGTATATTAACAGTGGAATTTATTTTATAAGAACTTGCTTTTTTATTCACGAATCCTCTTTCTTATCGAATGCCAACCAACGGACGAACAGTTTATTACCGCTTTTCTTTAACACTTTCCACCAAGTACACATTACCGTACTTGGTTTTACAGTTCTTCCGTATAAAAACTTCCCTTTACTATTTACCCCTTCCCGTCTTTAAGAACGTACGTTATAGGCTGTGTCATTTTCACCTTAACAGATTGTAAACACTTCATTCGTCCAATTCGCAAGATATCCTTTCGCAAATGTCTTTTTATACTTACTTATCCTTACCTGATCACCGACATTAAATTTACTTGCAACCGTACATCGACGACACTTTTTTGCAGCTTTTGATAAATTTAGCAGCACTTTGTGTTCGTTTTTATAAAAAACATCTTTAGGTTTAAAACCTTTAGACCTGTGAACCCTGTTATAATTATTGATCAATTAATCTAATATACTTATCCACCGGTAATCTCCCTGCTCGGTAAATTTACGCCACATGTTAGATTTGAGGGTTCTATTGCAACGCTGAACTATTGACGCCTTTTTATCGGAATATATTGAATAATGATTGATATTAAACTTTCGTAGTAACGATTTCAATTTAGAATTAAACCATTCTCTGCCGTCATCGGTTTGAAAATGATTCATTTTATTTTTTTGAAATATCGGCTCGAGTACCTTTATAACATCATTTGCTTTTTTACTCTTTTAAGGAAAAGCAAAAGCGTATTTCGAAAAACAATTAATAAGTGTAAGAATATATTTATATCCTTTGTTTACTCTTGAGTATTCAATCATTTCAACTAAATCGGCTTGGTACAAATTGCCTATACCCTTAAGTTCGACAGATCTTGTCGAAAAATTTATGTGGGCTTGCTTGTAAAGCTCTTTTGCAATACCTGGTTTCATGCTCATGGTTCAGCGTCAAATAATTTTTTAGAACACTGCCCATCCAAAGGTATATATATATATATATATATATATATATATATACTAGCTTTTACCCGCGGCTTCGCTCGCGGTGAACCTTTAAACGAAATACGCGAGCAACTATATCATGTCGATCAGTGGCTTTTTGCCCTAGTAACTAGGGCATTAGCTCTAGTTACATTTTACCACGAAGGATTACAGGTAAAAGTTACAAAGAGGTCAGGCCTGCCGTAAGTTCGTACATAAGCGAAAGCGTCTTGAGTGTATTCATGCAGATAACGGGGACTGTTCACACGTAAGTTCGTACATAAGCGAAAGCGTCTTGAGTGTATTCATGCAGATAACGGGGACTGTTCACACGTAAGTTCGTACATAAGCGAAAGCGTCTTGAGTGTATTCATGCAGATAACGGGGACTGTTCACACGTAAGTTCGTACATAAGCGAAAGCGTCTTGAGTGTATTCATGCAGATAACGGAGACTGTTCACGAAAGTAGAAGGCAGAATAACCATCTTGCCTATGTCGTAAGGTCTAATATTACTATCTGCGCTAATCGCATCTTGTTGATGAATGTAATTTTCAGCTCGTAATTTCGTCTGGTTTATAGAAATGTAACGAAGGCGTTCGCTCTCTACTTTAATATACATATCTACCAAGAATTGATGAAAGAGTTGCCTTCACCGCGAAAGGAAATTGAAGTCGTGTTCTCGAAGCATCATGTGATAACGCATAAAATCCATGCAGGAAACCTTTTTATTGGGAAAGGGCTGTCTTGTTGTTGAATTAATGACTGGAATATTGAAATGATATCCTGGCTCACCTTTACTGAAAATTAACGGGTACTGCAAAGCATCAGAAAATTTATGAGTATCGGCTACGCGTTTCAGCTTATTATCATGTGCCCGTAACACTATGTCTCGTGGAGAGCATGGGTTACCAGTAACCAAAACAGCAACTTCATTGATCATCATCGCATTATAATGCCTCTCATGTTCGCCACGTGGAGTCCGATCAGCATGAATGACCACTATGTAATTATCTGGACGCCAGTTTTCTATTGCACTTTTAAAGGTATTTACCAACAAATTGTGGTTGTGTAACATTCGTTGAATTTGCAATACTGTATCTCTTTCAACTCCTTCAATATACTGACAACGACGGTTTACTTCATTTTCTCTATCACCCATAGAATACACCTGCAAAAATTTATGCTGTTCATTATCTGCTGGAAAAAGTGATACAATTTTATGATATATCTGTCCTTGTACAGTAACAGTTGGTGAAAATCCGGGCATTCTTATCACTTTATCTACTCCAGAGGATGTCATTTGGAAGCAAGAGTTATACTTTCTGATTTTACTTAAAAATTGCTTCGACTCCTCTGTAACACTTAAATATAGAGTTTTCAAAGGCTCCTCTGGTTCACCAAGTAAAGGAAGGATTCCATCCTTGGCTCTTGTAGTGAAAGGTTGTGTCTTATTGTGCTCTGTGATTGTGAGTTGTAACCAGTCCTGCCAGGTGTTCAACAGTTCTTCTACCTGCGTCGCCAGACAATGTAAGAAGGGTCTGCTAGGACATCAGCCGGGCGGCCAGCTACCTGGATTACAGGCCAGTTACATTAAGAAAAGGATAATCCTTTTCTTAATTTTATTTCTATTCTATTTAAATTTCTATAATAATGTAAAGTGAACTCTTGTAGTCATTACGAACACATTAAGTTAATAGCCTATTATTATAGGACTATTGTGCTGATTTAAAAATAATTTTATTTTAAATTGTTTGATATAATCTGTACCTATTTAGGTCTACAGGTTATATCTTGTTTTGATTTTTCTTGTCAGTGATTTTATTTTGCAGCAAGTGTACATTAAGAAGTGTTTAATTAAGTTTAATTTTTAAATTTTATTCTTTATTTTTCCTCAATGGAAGGAAAAGTAAGGCCTGCCCCACCCCGTTCTCCCACCGCGGAACTGTCCGTCGGTGGAGAGGAAAGCGGGTCTGGCGCTAGGAAGCGCCAGAAACGCCGGGACTCCGCGCCTCCTATGGAGACGGAGCCCGTAGCGGGCTGCAGCAAGGCTGCAGCAGCCGCCAACCCGCAGGCTGATGATGGGGCCCCATCACAGCCTGCTACCGTCAGGCGGGAGAAAATCTCGCCAATAATGCTGGACTGCCCGAAGGGGTGGCCAGCATTAGCGCGCGACATTAAGTCGCGGATCGGGGGGCGCCTGGTGGCTAAAAGCACCGGGCTCTCGATAAGGCTGCAGCTGGGCAGCGAGGCGGATTACCGGGCGGTGCAGAGTTTTCTGCACTCGAAGGGAATCGCCTTTCACTCCTTTCAGCTCCCGAAGGACAGGGAGCTGAAGGTGGTTATACGGGGGATCCCCTATGGGGCTGCCCCGGAGGAAGTAAGGGAGGAACTGACCTCCCTTGGCTATGAGGTGGTTTCGGTTAAGAAGCTCCTCACAAGGGACGGTCGGGAAACCCCGACCTGCCTAGTGGCCCTTAAGAGGACCCCTTCGGCCCGGACCATTTATGACCTTGGCAGTATTTTTTACTGCAAGGTCGCAGTGACTGCGTTTGTGTCACGAGGGGGGCCACCCCAGTGCCACAGATGCCAGAAATTTGGACACTCGTCCAATTACTGCCAGAGGGCCCAGCAATGTGTCAAGTGTGGTGGGGACCACGACACTGCCACATGCGTTAAGCCGCGTGAGAAACCAGCCTCATGCGTTAACTGCAAGGGGCCTCATCCGGCTAATTACCGGGGTTGCCCCTATTATAAGGAGCAAGTCAATAAGGTCAAGGGCATTAAAAAGCCCGCGACTGTTGACGGCCGCAGCTGGGCCCGTGTTGCCGGTGGGGGAAAATCAGCCCCCAAACCGGAGGTGCCGGCACCTGTGGCTAAGGCGGTAGTGAAAAAAGGGGAGGTACCCTCCCCAACACCCGCCAAGCCAAAACCGGCGGCGACCACCAAGAAGGTGGTGAAACAAAAGGCGGCGACAAAGCCGGCCCCGGCGAAGAAGGCCAAGCCTTCCTCGACGGGAAAGGCAAAGCCTGCTCCGGCTGGGAAGGCCAAGCAGGCTGTTAAAAACACCGCGGCCCCTGTGGCCCCGCGCCCCACCAAAAGGGCGGCCGCGCCAAAAGGCACCTACAGCGGCAATCCGAAACCGGCTACCCCGTTGGAGACCACTGGCATGGAGTTCCTGTCGCAGATGACAGTGAAGGATATCCTGCCACATAATGATGGTTTTGCCACGCCTGCTCCAGGCAAAATCTCTCAAGGACTGTATTCAGTCCTTAATAGAGTGCCTCATGGCTGTACTGTCCAGGTATGGTTAGGCCCACCCTCAGACTCTTGCAGTGGAACGCCAACTCAGTAGTAGGCCGGACGGAGGAACTATGCCGTCTGGCCGAGGATCTACTGATAGACGTGATACTGTTGTCTGAGACGTGCTTGAACCCAAACAAGCAACTGACCCTTCGGAACTATTTTACATATAGGACGGATAGGCCAGTTCGACCCGGATCTCGCACCTCTGGTGGAACTGCGGTTTTAGTCCACAGACGCCACATGCATACGCGCGTTGTTCTTCATACAAACGTGATGGAACAAACGTGTGTGCATGTGGAGCATCTGGGCACGGTGTATCGGCTGGTTTCGGCTTATAGCAAGCCGAACGACGCGGTAACCGGCGCAGATCTGGATGCCGTGCTGGAAAATTGGGATGGGCCCATGATACTCATGGGCGACCTCAATGGCAAACACGTGTCATGGAACAGCATTCTGACAAATCCGAATGGCAGATTGCTGTAGGAAAGGGCGAGAGCCCGCCGCTTGGTCGTCGTAGGCCCTGAGGTGCCCACGTTCATGCATCGCTCAGGCAGATCTAGGCCTGACGTGCTGGATATCGCAGTCATGAAGGGGGGTACCCTCCCATTCATGATTGAAACGATAGAAGACCTCAGCTCGGACCATTCCCCTGTCCTGTTGGAACTAGGTCAGGCAGGGGGTGGCCGAGATCCCCCGCCTATACCCCGAAGGTCAGTCAACTGGAAAAGGTTCTACGAGACCCTCCAGCGGGAGTACAGGCCGGTAAATCCTGAGCTCCTGAACACCCCGGAGGAAATCGACGACACTGTCGGGCGCGTCACGTCGTCAATGACCGAGGCCCTGGCAGGCAGCTCATCGGCCAAAACTCGAGCAGTTGTTCGAAACGACCTCCCTCCTCATATCTCCGAAGCCATAACGGAGAAACGACGACTGAGGAGGAGATATCGAATCACCCTGTCCCCCGCTGATAAGCGGGCCTTTTATAATCAAACGGACAGGGTAAAACAATTGCTGACAAGCCATCGAGAGGATTCGTGGAACGAATACCTCGCCTCGGTCTCTGACGACATCTCCTCGGTGTTCAGGTTGAACAGGAGACTGCGAGAAGGGAAGAAGCCTCGCCATCCGGTTGTGGGGCAGCGAGGTTTTCTTGCATACTCGGAGGCGGAGAGAGCCGAGGTATTCGCCGATACCTTGGAGGAGCAGTTCACTCCAAACCCCCCTCTCACCCCGAACGACGAGCACACAACCGAGGTGGAATCCTTTCTTGTAGATTATTTCTCACAGGTGGAGGACGCCCCTCTAGAGATTGACCAAGTCACTGAAGCGGAAGTTTCCGCAGCCATTAAGGCCACAAGCCCCGACAAAGCCCCGGGTGTCGACGGGATCAGCGCCCGTGCATTCCGGAACATACCGGCCTCCGTGATTACAGCAATTTCGGTGATATTCACGTCCATTTTGTACGTTGGATATTTCCCGAATTGTTGGAAAACGGCCAAAGTCGTATGTTTACCCAAACCGGGGAAAAGTTTACTTTTCCCACGGAATTATAGGCCAATCTCCCTGTTACCGGTATTGTCTAAATTGTTCGAGAGGATTTTTCTCGAAAAACTGAGGCGATACATGGAGGGAGAAGTGCGGCCCGAGCAATTTGGGTTCAGGGAGGGTCACTCAACCACCCTCCAACTGGTAAAAATAATAGACGACCTTGTCGGAGGCCTGAACAGGAAACGGGTGACTGCAGCCGTTTTTCTGGATGTGGCCAAGGCCTTTGACAAAGTTTGGCATAGCGGGCTGCTTTATAAGCTAGCGCGATCGGCGATCCCCTACTGCTATGTCAGACTGATGCGGTCATATCTGCTAGACCGACATTTTGTCGTGCGCGTAGGGGAAACGATTTCCTCCACCAGAGAAATAGCCGCTGGGGTTCCCCAAGGAGCAGTACTTTCCCCGTTCTTGTACACTTTGTACGTGAACGATATGCCGCTGTCGGAAGGGGTCAAAACGGCCCTTTACGCAGACGACACGGCATATTTCTACGAATCCGCAAATGTGGATTACGCGGTCCGGAGGCTCCAAAGGCAGCTGGACTTAGTGGAACCGTGGCTCGACATGTGGAGAATCAGGGTCAACGGTGAAAAATCGGTGGCCGTGATGTTCACATGCAAGACACGAAAACCGACCAGAGAGCTGGAAATCTCAGGGGAGAAAATCCCTTTTGAGAAAACAGTTAAGTACCTGGGGGTGGTGTTGGACAGGCGGCTTACCTTCGGCGAACATGTAAATTATGCGACCCGGAGGGCTAAGGCCGCCAGAGCCTCACTATACCCAGTGCTGAACAGTGCCAGCCCATACCCACTGGCAACTAAGCTTCTCATTTTTCGGCTGTACGTACTGCCGATTCTAACATATGCTTACCCGGCATGGGGGGCAATGTTGAGCTCCTCGCTTCAAAAGAAGATCGAGGCCGTCCAAAACATCGCGTTGCGAACGATCTTTGGAGCTCCGTGGTTCGTCAGGAACGCCACTCTCCGATCTGATGCGAGATTTCAATCCGTGTCCGAGGTGGGGGTGGCGCAGGCGCGCAGACTGTTCGGGAGAGCGGCTGTGTCCGAACACAGTCATCTTCGGGACATCTGCAGAGAGGACCCAACTCCGACAGTTGTAAGGAAGCGGCCTCACGCCGTACTGGACGAACCACCGTGATGGTGCGGTGCGGTAGCCGAAAATCGACAAACCAGGCTTAGGGGCCTCCATATCGCATGAGCCATAAACGGAATAGTGCGTCAGACGCGTTTCCGGGGTCGCGAGTGAATAGTTTTTTTTTTTTTCGCGAGTTATATAGTTTGAAGACTTCAAATACGGTAAGTCGCGCACAAAACAAAAACGCGGTCTAAAAATTTTTTTTTTTTCTCGCGTGTGTTTTGTTCTGTTTCTCTTGTTTCAGAAACGGGAGAAACGTGGATGTGGAACGACGCGTCGTGCCGTCTCATCCTGCCAGTCGAAAGGAAAGTAAAAATTAATTTTTTTTTTTTTTTTCTCTTGTGTGTGTGTTCTGCTTCTTTTGTTGCAGATGCCAACAGCCACCACAAAAACAAATGGTTTCTTCACTGCGGCCACGCGGTCCCCCCAACCCCTTCTCAGACACACGCGTGTCTGAAGGTTAATAATTACGTGGAGAGAATAATTACTGTTTACTTCTTTCCAGAAAATCGCCGCCCCAAAACCGCGATCGCGAATAGGTATCACCATCTGTAAGTTAAACTTACAGTAAGATAAAATAACCCAGCAATTGCGACTCCTCCGGAAAAGGGGACACATTGCTCCCTCCTTATAGCTAGTGCCCCGTTGTGGCGTATTCCTGCTAGCCTATTAAAGAGTTAGCACCGAAAGGACTTCAGTGGACGGTCTGAAAGGGAATTACGTCGGGAGGACAGGCTTTATAAGCCTAGCCTTCCGCGGTCGGCCCATGAAATGGGTTCGATAACGCTGGTTTAACAACGGATTGGAATGCAATTAAATCCGTCTTAAATTCACTAAAATAATAATAGACAAAACTTGAAAAATTAGATCCGAGATTAAAAAAATAACCCTTTTAAAAACAAGCCCGATTAGAAAGATCCAGCAGCAAGGGACTCTGTCCAGGTTCTGCGATAAAGTAGGGAGTAATAGACTCCTGCCAACTTTGCATTCCATTCCATTCCAAGTAAAGGAAGCGAAGCTTTACCACTGGAACAGCACATTCCAGCAGTTTCATCTTTCTATTTCAAAGCATCGCAATGCTGACATTTTCTATTCATTGAGCCAATACCAATTAAAGAATGCTTATGGTATTCAAATGAAGGATCATATTGAAATCAAGAATTATTAAATACAGACCAATTTTTACGCATTAAATTTTCGACGGCGCGCGATTTGCATTTCTGCATGAACAATTCTTCTCGCCTGCGATTGTTCTCGAGTTTCTCTCGCTCTTATAGCTGCCTGCTGTTCAGCTTGTCTTTCTAAACGAATTTGTGTTTGAATTGGCGTTTCAGCTGCTCTTAAGGTAGCTTGGCGTTCAGCTTGCTCATCTAACCTTTCTTGTCTCTGAGAAGTTATTTCACCAGCCCTCAAAGCACATTGTCGCCTCGCTTGTCGTCTTAGTTCTGCGTGAACGGAAGATTCTTGAGTTCGAGCAACTTTTGCCGTCCGGGCCCGTGATGAATCCCTGGACAGGTTAGATTTGCGCTTCCGAGGCATTTTAGAGGAAAAAACCAGTAAAAACTGAAAATAGCGTTAGAAGTAAAACAATAAACAGGCACCTAACCTCAAAAACTGGAAAAATTTTAGTATTGCTTAGAAGTGACAGAAGAATAACAATAAATATAGAAGGATTCGAAACAGCAGAAGCACTATACTCAATTGAATAGTGACTTGACCGTTGGTATTACAGTGTTGGAATGGCACTTTATTTCATTCACTTACTGGAACGCCAGATTGCGTTGAATTTGGTCAAAGTTTTTGTCGGACGATCATCATACCTACCAATATAAATTTTTTTACCCTCCCGAAAAAATATTATTTTTTTTTTACTAAAAAGTGTCCTATGTCCTTCGCAATACCTTTGAGAATATGTGTACGAAGTTTCATGATGATGGGTTGAGTAGTTTCTGCGTGAAAGCGTAACAAATAAACTCTCATTCACATTTATAATATTAGTAAGGATATATATATATATATATTAAATGAAATAAATAAGGGTAAATAAAACAAACAATTATATCAAAGTTATTTCTTTATATTTTTTATGTTCAAACAAAAATATGACTATACAAGATAAAAGTTCCATTCTGACAATCTGTTACGTAGATCTTCATATTCGATAACAACTGGAAAATTTAGTTCTGCGTCTGCTTTATTTACAAAGTACTTTCCTTTTTTATAATGTCAATTATCGATAACGGAAATTTTTTTAAAAATAGATAAATACTACATTGATGTTATCTGACCTGGAACAAAACCGATAATCCACGAATCGCTTCTCAAACGGTACATCCTCATCTAGCCACTCGAATATTCAACTCCACACTCTACGCATGCTACATCATATAATACGCCGTTAAAATAAAATCTTGTTTCTAACAAATCATCAATACTAGGACGCTTTCTCGGCCATTCCTCGAATGCATTACGTAATAGTATATGAAATACATCACTATTTAAAAAAAATATAACAATCATAAATCTCTGGCTGTATCACATTCAGGTTTGCATTCGTAATGAATTAAACAGCCGTAAAGAAAAATAGTTCTTAAATCAAAAACAAAACCGCATTCAGCACACAAACATTTTCCTTCGTATTGCAGAATACGTAATTTCTTGAAATCAGATTTTGAGGGAGCGGAATCTCCGACTTAGTACCGCAAACGGGACAAAAATTTCCTAATTCGATTCTCTTGATACGATTTTTATTTTATAGATTTTCAAATCGTATTCCAGCTCCTTTAATTGTTTTTAAACGACGCCAATCTCTCATATTCTTTGAGTATAACCTTCTTAGTTTGAGGCATCGGTTATAACTAAAAATAAAAAAAAAACAATCGCATTAAAAATGATCAAAATGATTTTAAAAATTACCGTATTAAAATAAATATATACCCTACCTATTCTTTTTATCCACGTATTTTTAAAGTGAACAAAACCTCTCTACAGAACGAATACTCCTTATCGATTTTATTACGAAAGAGTTTTTCTCTGCAGGATTCGCAATACATATGACCGCAAGGGGAAACTACATAGGCAATCTCTTCGATCAATCAAATCTTACAAAGCGATTTTTCTTTAACCTCTTCATCACTTAACCTATCGATTACTATATCTTCGCATTCTTCTACATTTTTATCATTTATTAACTATAAAAAAATTCTTTGATATCTTATTAGTACATGGATATACTTTGTACACCGTCAGGGAAACCATCAGTTAACTGAAACGGAAAATGAAATAAAACTATAATTTATTCGTTTTAAAACAAATAACATTTATTAAACATCAAAATTAACTTTATAAATTGAACAAAGAGAAGGTAATTTAGTTGAAATTTTTCTTTTACAACTATGACAAATAGGATGTCCACAAGGACCGGTAATATATTTTACGATATTTTTCTTGCAATATCGACACAATATTATTTCACGTTTTTTTAATTTAATTCCTTCAACAACACCATAAATATGTTTAGAATTCACTACATTATGAATTAACGAGCCCTTATCAACAACCTTTAACATAAATGTTCCACAATTTGATTTTATCATCCCTTTCGCAAGACGTATGTATTTTACATGTTTTTACCTCTAGAAGGATTAGATCTCCAATGTATTGTCACTCCGCGAATAGAAGCTACATCGATATTCAAATTCTTATTAATGATCAAATGCTCATCACTTCTATTCCGAACCTAAAAAACAAAAAACATATTTTTTTTATTTGTTGTAAAGATTTATTTTAACTAATTTATTCTAGATTAATTAGAATCTAATAATAATTGACTCTGTATAGACTGTCGATGGTAATTTGCGTCGTAACATGTGTCGGATAAACTGGTTCCGGCGATGATGAAGGTACGCTGTAATTTGGTGCATCAAGTCGTGGTGACATCGGTTGATATGGATGATTACCGCTATCTGACAATGAAGAATTCGCAATAAGAGGGGTGTTTTCTTCAGCGCTACAAGAAGCCCAATGTAAACGTATGGCTGAACTTTCAAAACTTAACCTCCTCGCTTGTGGACGAACAGGAGAAGATAATCGGTTTTCTGACATTTCCTGCAGCTGTAGATCATTGCTCGTACCTTCATCGGGAAATATTTTTTGTGATATCTGAAAATAATATACAATACATGTAAAATCTATATCTTATTTCCTAAGTAATCTATTAAAGAAACAAAATAGTATTTTATGAAATGTTTGTTGAATATAAAGATATAATATATCCCAAGTAACCAAGCCGTTTTGAATATTTCTAAACCTGAAAAAAGCACATCATATTTCTCATAACATATTACTTATAAATTTTACAAATGAATATATATATATATATATACTATAATATAAATAATATTATATAAATAATATTTATATATATATAAATTTATATATATATATATATATATATATATATATATATATATAATTATTATTTATTGCTGGAATTAAACAAACACAATATCATTTAAAATACATAGTTACTTTATATATATATATATATATATATATATATATATATATATATATTAACATTTAATATATAATTATCGCTAGAATTACACAAAGACAAAATATTATTTTATATTAAGTTATTAAAATGACGTTTCACTTACCTTAAATAATAAAGATGGCGACGAGAAAAATTAAATAGTCAAGCACAGTATACACTAGTAGAACAGAAAGAACGCAATAAAAACTGGTGAAAATTTAGCGGGCTTTTATATAAAACCGTTAGCCTTGTCATTGAGATAACTTTCAAATAAACAAAGTATGACGCAAATGATTTTTTTTAGGAATTTTTTTTTGATGACGTCAGCAGAATTTTTTTTGACGGAAATTTTTTTAGGGAATTTTTTATTCCCGCCGCCACTCCGCGCAGGACACGGACGCGGCCTGTGGGGCGGGGTGGCGTCTGCGTGTGTGTTTGCGTGCGTGCGTCGAAGGTTTTTGGCGTGAAATTTCTTTGACCTTGACTTTTAACCTTGTCCCAGAATCGGCATGGATTTTTGACCTAGTCCCAGAACCGGCATAATTATACTACTACTACTATTATATTACAATTATATTTGACAAACAGTTTTGCTCATAGCTAGGGGTACATCATATAAAAAAAATGACTGATTTAATTCCTTATTAATTTATAATTATCTTATTACAAGATATATGTGAATATATGGTGCTAAAGTTTCTTTTTTACAAATAAAAAATTACTGGTGATAATAATGTGTTGCTAGCTGGTCCCTGATTTACAGAGGGATGTGATTTGGAAGCTTTTGGTATAAAATTAATTTTACGTTCAATAATATGTTTTACAGTTTACAGAAGATTTACTTACAAGCACACTTTCTGTCTAATTTAAATTTGTTACTGTACTGTAATCTGATATTCTAATTTATTTATATACTGTATCTGATTTTATTTTAAAATTTGTTTCAAAACTAATATATGATACACATTACTACTTATTATTAATTTGCCAATTGTAAATCTAAAAAAAATTAATGACGAGGAAAAAAATATGGTTACATTTAAAGAATATTTTTAATTATGATGAAAGTAAGTTTTCAAAGAAATTTATCATTCAATCACCAATACTGAAAAGAATAATTATTTCTCTCTGTTCACCATGGGACTGTAACTCTAGAGAACATCATTATCAACTGTAGGAGGGAACCAACCATAATTAATGTCTTGTGTAGCTTAGGTACTTTACATATGCCACAGCCACAAAAAAAAGAGTGGAAGATATAGTTGAAAGCTAAATAATGTATCCTTTTTATTAGGAAATATTATATTTATTATTCGTACTGCCTTCACTTATCAGCAGATCAAAATCCTCTATATCCACAGTAACAAATAATAATTTTGATTTTTCAGTTTATATAAAATATTTTCTTCCATCATCCATTTTGTTTTTTCAAAATCTTAAACTTCTAGTGCCATTTATATGAGTTTAATCATTTGATGCTTGTTTCATGAAGTTGGTGCAATACTCTGGAGTTAAAAAGCACAAATAAATACATCTTGTTGAAATAGTTGGATAGTAAATTGGAGGTGTTTATGACATTTTATGACATTTAAAAAGTTTAGAATTTTCACAAATAAATGAAACTTTTCCATTTGTATGAATGTTGCTAGATACTTTAGTTTAAAAAAAAAAAAAAAATTGTAAAAACATAAATGTTATTTGATATTTACAGAATCCTTGTTATTATCCTCTGGATAATTTTGAGAAAAAAAAATCCTGTCATTATTGAATAATTTTTTTTTTTTCAATTTTATAGTACAGTAATTTACTTATTTTTTTTCAATAAATGCAGTCATACTCTAGTAAAAATTGATTGTAAATGTGGGATTTTTACTGTTAATTTAGTAAAATCTCACCGATTTTACTATGATATAAATCTTTATATTAATGTACTTGTATTTATTTCTTGTTTCAATAGTTCAGTTGCTTCATAAATTCAATGTACGAGCATCAGATGGAGGAATGAAGTTGTTAAAAGTCATACGTAATCCTGTCACTGACTATTTACCTGCTGGTTGTAAGAAGTATGCTACATCATTTTCATCTACAAATGTAGTAAGTGCTAGACAAATAGTACCACCTAATGAACCAGTTGCTATTGTTATTGGTGCTGTTGCACATGGCCAGGTAATAATGTGTTTATTGTAGTTTAAGTACATACCTACTGTTTTATCTTTAGTTACTGAAGTTTTTGCCAATACAAGCTCTGTGTAGAAAATAACCAACCGTTTTTAATTATGCGCCGGCGGAGACATTTAGTGACATTGGCAGCATTGTGTTCCACATAACCTCTGTAACCACACATTCTTGGATTGTTGATATCTCAGTTATTTTTATTTGAGTGCCATGTGTTTAAGTGTTAGTAGTAATTTTTGTAATGTTCGATTTTTGAGAACAACAATACAACATAAAATTTTGCGTAAAACTGGAGAAAACCTTCACAGAAATGGTTTTAACTTTTGAAACAAACTTACAGAGATGATGCTCTGGGTCACATGCAGTGTTATGAATGGTTTTCACGATTTAAAAGTGGTCGTCAGACAGTTGAAGATGACTCAACCATGAAGATCTTCAACTTCCAACTTATGACACCTGCGTTCAGAAAATTAATGATCTGGTGCATGGAAATCACTGACTGACTGGTAGAGAACTTGTAGAAGAGGTTAGCATCTCAGTTGTATCATGCCATGACATTTTGATTGAAAAATTGAACATGCATAGAGTTCTAGCAAAGTTTGTTTCTCACCTAATGACCGAAAGGCAGAAAGAAAATCGAGTAGACATTTGTCAGCAACTTCTTCAACAAGTCGATGACAATGAAACATTCATGCAAAGGATTATAACAGGAGACGAAAGCTGGGTTTATGGCTACGAGATTGAGACAAAAGTTCAATCATTGCAATGGATTGGCAAAGAATCTCCACCCCCCCCACCCCACCCCCCAAGAAAGTACATCAGTTTTTATCCAGTGTCAAAGCAATAATTTCTGTTTTTTTTTTTTTTTTTATTTTAATGGAATTATACATTTTGAATTCTTGCCTAAAGGTGAAACAGTGAACCATGTGTACTATCAAGGCATTTTACAATGGTTATCTGAAAAAATCCACAAAAAGAGCCAAGAGTTGTGACGAGACAGTTCATGGTTCCTTCAAATGACAATGCACCTGCACATTCAGCTTTGTCAATTTATCAGTTTTGCACCAAAACTCAGTTGACTGTCTTCCCTCAGCCTCCCAACTTGCCAGATCTGACTCTTTGCGATTTTTTCTTATTTCCGAAATTAAAATCAATCTTGAAAGGATGCCATTTTGAGACTATTGATGACATTAAAGCAAATTCATTGTGGGCTTTAAAGACCATTTCAAATGAAGCTATCCAGGACTATTTCGCAAAGTGGAAACACACCGCTGGGAAAAGCGTGTTAGTAGGGGAAGGGAGTACTTTGAAGGGGACAAGTACCAATAATCTGTAAAATTAATAATTAATAATAAAGATTAAAAAAATAAAGTTCAGTTATTTTTTATGCAGACCTCCTATAAGTAATCTTTAAACAAAGCAAGATTTCATTGAACATTAGTTAAATAATAGGAGTTAATATCTACATTGCAGTATTGAAAAAAGTAATCTTCAATTTTAAGAAAACATTAAAATTCACAGAATTATCAGTGTTTATTAGCTAATCTATAAAAATGTTTATCTGGTAGTGTAGAAGTGTGCTGAAATTGATAATGTATTTAACAGATAAAAAACTATTTAAATTGATACTGTATTCTGTTTAATTGATGAATGGATTATGTGATGTGCGAAAAAAATATTGTCTAAAGAGTTCATATTAATTACTTGACTGAAAACATTTTATTTTATATTACCAGATTTATAAAAAAGAATATCAGGGTTTTAATTTGTTATAATATTCCTTGGGTGTGATATGCAGTGTTGATTTAAGGTTAGAATCAAAGAGCAAAAAGGACAGTTTTAGTTGTGTGCTTGGTCGTAGATTAATTTACTGTCTTTCTGCTTGATAGGTGTATTAGCAAAAATGATAGTTCCTAAATTGAAAGCCTTCTGTGTTTTGCAGTTTACTAAATGTGAAGCTGTAGTTCAGTGTGGGTTCTGTAGAAAGTTTAATTGTAATTCTTCAAATGACAGTAATATTCATTGATGGCATAATCAATTTAAAATTATTGAATATCTGTATGTATAAGGAGAAGAATATGGGATGACAAAGCATGTCTGAAGAAAATGTTGAATGTCAGGGAGTGTTTCCTGCATAGTCCTAAAAAATCTGTAAGGAAGTTCTGATTCAGACTTGCAGTGCTGGTGATGACAGTGTGGAATGTTTTGAGAAAATGCTTACATATGCATCCATACCATTTACAGCTTTTAGATATTTTGAAGTCTACCAGTTACATTTTGCGAATCAGTTTTGTGATTGAAATGTTGCAGCATGAAGGTGCAACACTTTCTTGAATGTTGATTCATCGGTTTGGTGATGAGTCAATTAGAATATCTCAATGAACTCTTATAATGCAAAAGGGACTCTTCAAATTTAAATATTTTCTGTGCAATACCAATATTCCTACGGCAAGTTTACAATCCTTTCTTTTTTGCTGAAGCTAACATAACATGAGTTGCTTATTTGGATATATATATGGCTTTTTCCTCAACTGCAAGATACAGCAGAATTTTATTTGAAAAAAAGTGATGTGTCTCCTTACTGGCATAACTCTATACAGGGTTGGTTGAAATGGTCCTGATGATAGAGTTTGTTTGCTGTAGCCTCCAAGGTCACCTGAGCTAATCCCTTGTGATTTTTTCTGGAGTTTTGTGTTCGAGTCTTTGTTACCTACTGATTACTCAATTTGAGGCACAGGATCTAAGCAGCTGTTGCCCAGTACTACTGACAAGATATTTAAAGTAAGGGGACTAACGCTTCTATTGGTTCGATGTGTGGCATGTGATGATAGGTGCTCACATTAAACTCTGGTAATTGAAAATTATAAGAGTTGATCTTTCATTGTATTTGTTATTCATTCCTGTAAGTCAGAATTAAGAGATGCTAAATAATTTTAAAACCCAAATATTCTTTTTGTGCACTCTGTATATTATTATATCTTGTTTTCTGCATCATTATTTTGTTAGTTACAATTTATCTCATGAAGACCGAGGAATTATGAAGAATTAAAAATAATGCTGCTTCTGTTTTTATTTTATAGTGAAAATTCAGAATTCCATAACATTGTTAAAATATAAATAAAAAAGTGTTTTAAGATTTATGTATATTCAAAAACATTCTGAAAATGGAGTGAATCTGTCATTCAGACTTTTTTTTTTAATATCTTCTGCAGGTTATTATCAGTATGGTCCCAATTTAAAAAAAAATTGCTTCTACAGCTCTATAAAAATGGTTGTGAAAGAAACAAGAATACAAAAAATTGCATGTCTGCAGTCTGCATGTCTTTTATAGGAGTTGGCCAACATTCTTAGCAGTATTAACAGAAATACATATTTTCATAACTACCCTTTACTTACCCTGTTGCCAAATTATATTTTGAAATTGTATATTTACTGAAAATACATAGTGCTCTGTAAAAGAGTTTCCTATCATTATATGTAGCTGAAGTAACTGTTATAATTGGATATGAAATTGAAACATTGGGAAAACTTTTTTAAAATTCTTAAACACAAAGTCCAGTTTTTGACGGTTTCAGAATTCTTCAGACAAAACTGATTGACATGAAATTTGGACAATAATTAGCGAATAGCTCAAGGAACAAAACTTATGTAGTCCCGATGTCTGCTTTTACCCTGGGGGTGTGGATGCCACCCCTTCTCAGGGCTGGAAATTATTAAATTCAAAATAACCGCAGAAATCGATAGAGGAAAAAGGTCTTAGAAAAAAAATATTCTATAAACATTTTTGTAGTCAATATTTTTTTAATTATTCGTGATTGAAAATGTTGATTTTTCATCCAACCATTGTACGATTTTTCACGAATAACTCAAAACCCTTACATTTTATTGAAAAAAATTATTAGCAGAAATGAATCTTATAAAATAATGAAGAGATTGGTTTTATTTTATTTGTGTAGATGCAATACGAACCGAGTTATGCCTCGTTGAAGGTAACTTTTTGCTTACCGAAAACTTAAGTCGAACCTTTCAACGTTAAATAACGGACAACCAGAAAATTTTTCAAGGAAAACTTATAGGTTTTTAAAGTACTTGAAAAGACCTTTAAAATTAGCTTTGGTAAAAGTCATTAGCATGAAAACTAACAGAGTTATGATGAAAATAATTGTCTCACTTTTTCAGAGAAAAAATCAGCAATGAAACAAATAATATTTCCACAAGAATTGAAATTGAATGTAATCCTTTTACAGTTTACTTTATTTAAGTACTAACAATATGTTCTAGAAGTTTGATTGATTTGGAATGCCTAGATTTGAAAAAAAAGGTTGATTCAAAGTGGAAACGTTTTTTGAAATTTCTTAAAAAATGTTCTTTTTTTCACAATAATTCAAAAACTGAAGAAAATACAATGCTACAGCACAAAAATTTAATTTTTTTTTTTACTGAAAATTTTTTTTTTTTTATTTCTGTAGAATAGAAATTGATTGAGATATCACTGTTAGAAGTTTGCATTTGACTGTGAGAACCACCTTCCCCAAGCCCTTTAAACTCAAAAATTTTACTAACGTGGCGCTCAAGGGAATCTGAAATTCTCTGCAAAATGGTTTTTTGAGTGATTGAATAGTTTAAAAATTAAGGAAGTTATTGTTGAAAATCCAGTCGCATTTTTTCGGTCAAATTTTCAGAGCATGTAAATTTTTATATTCTCAACAGTTTCAGAGCATACCAATTAAAATGCGGAAAATGTTTTAAAACATTGGAACAGACAATTAAAACACTGGAAGAACTACTCCAAATGATATTTTGCAATTGCAAAAAAAGATGTGGTGCTAATTGTGGCTACAGAAAAGTTGGACTTTTTTTTACCCTCTGTGTGGAACATGCTCCGGTGACAGTTGTCATAATTGTTCTCCAATTACTGACCAAGAGGAGGAGGTCGACAGTGATGACAGTTCTTGTGATGATCCATAGTTACATTAATAAAACATGCTATTATAATGTACATAACATTTTTATTTCTCTCCTTTACTCATTTTATAATTTTAGTTTTTAATTTTAAATAAACATGATTATTCATTTTAATCATGAAGCCGGTTTGTAAGGTTTGGGACATTGCAATAAAGTATAAATTACATTAACAACTGTAAAAAGTTTATAACTAATTTTAAATTCACCATTAAAATATTTCAGCTGTTGAAAATTTAAGTTTTTTTTGTCATTAGGGTGGATTCTAAGGGTGCAACATTGTAACACATCATAAATTATGTTTCAGAATGTGGAGCAATGCTTATTCTACACGTTTAAATAATTTTGAGCTACAAAAGACTTACATGTATAATTTTAACAATTTTTTTCATAAGGGGTGGATTGAAAAAATCCACCTTGAAAATCCAGGGTTGAAACATTGTAGTAAATCATAAGTTATATTATAAACAGTAAAGGGTTTTATTCATTATTGATGCACCATTAAAACATTTCAGACTGTTGAACACTAATTTTTTTTTAATTTCTTCATAAGGAGTGGTTTTTAAGGGTTGAAACATAGTAAAACATCATAAATTATAATCCACAACATAAAAGAATGTTTATTCTACATATTTAAACATGATCTCAATCTATGAAATGTTTAAATGTATGGTTTTTGAATTTTTTTTAACAAGGCGTAGTTTTCTCCCCCAAAAAACAAAAAGCACACATCAGGAACATATAACTTTTGAAACAGAGGGTTAGATAAGCTTAATTACAAATTTTCATGAAAATCGATGTTGTCCGAAAGAATTCTTAGGTCTATTTTTCTGTCAAAATACTGGACTAACAGATAAACTTGTTTACTCAACACTGATTTTTTTTTGTGTAATTTTTCAGCGAGTTAATTGAATTTTGAAATTATGCTATTAAGAAATTATCTTTTCAGTAATTTTATTAACATTGTACTGTCAAACTCTCACATTTCTGTAATAATATCAAGAAATCTCCATGTGTACATCTTTTCTAGTTGGTACACAGCTAGGCAGTATTTGATTTCTACTCATTGAAGGCCTAATGTGTCCAGAGAGTTGTAAGCAGCAGTAATTGTGAGCGTTAATGGTTTATGAGACAGACTTATAGGCCACATACTAAGGCATCCTGGAATAGTCGCTTTAATATTGGAAGGACAGGTAGAAGGGAAAAATTGTGTAGGCAGGCCACGTTTGGAGTATGTAAAACAAATTGTTGGGGATGTAGGATGTAGAGGGTATACTGAAATGAAACGACTGGCACTAGATAGGGAATCTTGGAGAGCTGCATCAAACAACTCAAATGCTGAAGACAAAAAAAAAAAATGGTTTATTGTTTGTGATAAGATATACGCTGTGTATTTTCTATTAACTTCCACTATCACTGCAGCAATTTGCCATCACACGTCCTTCTTGTGTCCTTAAATCTTACATACCTTTGTTTAACACTTTCACATCATGTACTCTTCTGTATTCTGTGAATAATTTATCATATTGTGTTTCTATTAATTATAAATGAAAACTTAAACCACCTGGCAAGAAATACAAGAAAATTTAATAGAACACGCTATAATAAGTATAATGCGATGCACTGACACAGTGTGAAGAAATACTGCTGTAGTTAGAAGTTCAAGACACACAGGTGGTGATGTTGGTGTTGGTATCATTCCGGCAGGAAGTTTTATAGAAACATATTTGAAGATGCCCCATTTTACCAAGAACACTGATTTTTCTGGATTCTAAAAAATACTTAAATGCAGCATTTCACTCTTTAAGTCAGATTGGTTCCAACCTAGGTCAAAAACCTTTGTGAATTTACCTTAATTATCACAAACTACATCAGTTTTTTACTATAATCTATCGTATACCATTTTGTAATGAGGTCAAGAGGGCATGTAACAACTTTCTTAACAATTCATAGACTTCTAGTATTGTAATAATAATTAGAAATATGATACCAGAACATTTTTAAAAGATATTCTGTCATTCTAGGAGTTTTACTTTTGCTTTTAGAATTAATATACTGCCAGAAAGTTTTTAAACATGAATAGAGATCATCTTTGTTCATTGTGATAAAGTGTTCAGTACAATATTTTTATTCTTATTGAGTAAAGATCTTATTTTGTGTACGTTAATATTATTTACTGGAATTCCTAAGAATAATTTTTGACAGTTTTTATACGTTGTGAAGACTGATGAGTTAATATTAATCAAAATTATTAATTGGACTAATATATTTTGTTGGGAGAATATCATTTTGTCATATATAACTATTATCTTTGTATTGTTTGACTTATACATAGTGTAAACACATAATTAAAAACATTACTGCTGTCTAGAAAAAAAATTAAAAATTTTATGTTTGTTAACTGATATTTTCTATTTTTTTTAGGTGTTACCAGATTATACTGAAGAAACTATTTCAATCAGTAATTATCCTTTGTCAGCAGCCTTAACATGTACTAAACTATGTTCAGCTTTTGAAGAGATGTGGAGTATTTTATAAATAAATAAATTTTACTTTTTATAAAAACTGTTTTTATTAATATTTATTTAATTTTTTTTTTGTTATAATTCAAATGGACCTGCACCTTGTACATAATCATATAGATTGTTAATAATTGTTTTATAATGATTTTTTTTACAAAGATTTTTTTAAGATTCCATCTTAAGTTCAGTTTTTTTATTATAGACAAGGAAGTATAATTTTCAACTAATGATAAAAATAGCCGTTTTTAGAAATAGATTAATTTAATTCATTCATATTATATTGGGATAAGAATATAAATCAATTGATATTAAAAAATGATAAGAAATTGCACATCTGCTGTGAAATAATTTTATACATTTACTTTCCCATGCCTTTCAAAAGCATAGCATCGGAAGAAAGTATTTTGGTCCAATCATCTATAGAGATATTTGTATAAAATTCTTTCTGGTTACTGTGACAAATATGCATAAAACTATGGGTAAATAAAAGTTCAATCCTCTTGGCACAACTCCCCACCAATCTTGTTTTGTAATAAAAATTTAAGAATGCTGTGTGGAATTAGTAAAGAATTTATTTTGTCACTTTTATCATTTATATTTTGATTATTATGCACTTTGAATAATTTATCATATTGTGTTTCTATTAATTATAAATAAAAACTACCATTCTGTAATAAATACAAAAAAAAATTAACAGAATACTGTGTAGTGAGTATAACACGATAAACTGACACTGTGTGAAAAAATACTACTGTAGCCAGAAGTTAAAGAAACACAAGTGGTGATGTTGGTGTTGGTAGGATCATAAATATAGTTATAAAAAGACACTAATAGATCGAGTTACCATTGACTGAAAAACTGCCTTCAGATATCCTTTTGACATGATACTTCTACTGATTATAAATGCAATGATTATGACTAATATGAGTACCTTTTGTATATTATTGCTTAATAGGTTTATATAAACTACCTTTGCAAATACTGCTGCTTAATGGTTTATTATTTACGTTAAAAGTTCCACATTAAGTTTTTTATAGTTTTGATTGTCTGCATGCTAGTCTACTTGCTACATAGTTATACTGGTATGTTATGTTATTCTACTCGTAGCCTACGGGATTCTAAAAAAGAAACAACTTTTTACATGTTGTGCTTGTGTATCAGTACCTATTATTCCATTAATTTCATGACTATTATTTCATTAACAGCCTGCTACTGTTTGTGAAAGCTTAAGATATGTATTAAATCTTTATAATTTAAGAGCAATGTAAAATTTTCGTAAACGCAAATTGCTAAATGTAGAAGAGTAATAAAAATTAGTTATGAGGTTTATTTTTTTAGAAAAACGATTGAATAATACTTCATTTTCAAATGATGTAGAAATATTAATCCAGAAAATTTTTTTAGAGCTAAATATAAGTTCTATTTTGCTGTGACTATCAATTTTGACAGAAAATAATTTTTAGCTTTTTGGTTACTGTTATTTAGGATTTTGGTTAATGCCAATATCATTTCATAAATGTCAAGTGTAGTCAGGAAATGTATTGATTGTCTAATGACAAGTATTAGATGAGGTTGTATCCACTGAAGGATTTGATATAAAACCAGTAATTAATTAATTACTATATTTAAGTTGCGACTGGTATCTTGAAGGATAGATTAACTAACTCTTTCTAAGGTTATAACTATAAAGCAAACCATGCAAGGGTAACATAGATTGAAACTAACTAACCAATAAATTATATTAAATTAACCAGGCATTTATATTAAAGTTTTGTTTGATGATCTCTAAAATTTAAAAGATAATATTTTAGTTATAAATTACTGTTTATAACTAAAAAACTATAATTTGCATGAGTAATATTGAGGTTGATTCTAATTTGTTTAGAGAGGCAATAGAATTTTAGTATGGTAAGATTGTGGTTTATTTAACTTATTTTGTATTACAAGCTGAATGTTATTACAGTTTTAAAATTTAAGCAAAACTTATTGTTAACACTGAAATAACTATTATGGACAAAATTTCCTTCACTTTCAAGTGACATTACTTTCGTATTCAGTTTCAGCTGCTGCTGAAATTGAGAGATTATTTTTCCTAAGGCTAATGCCGAATTAGAGATTATTGATCCTGAAATAACAGGCTGTTGCCCAGTTATTATATAGTTTTCATGAAGTATATGTTTTAGTTTTTTCTTCAACTATCTGCGTGAAAATATATTTGCAAGAATTAGTGATGCAGAAAAAAATGGTGTTAAAAATCTTCAGTGAAGTAAAAATTTTCTATGAATAAAAACTCGTAGATTTTCCTAAATTTACCAATACTAAACATTGCTAGTAATGAAGTCTATTATAAGAGACAACTTTTGTTTTACATGTTTAACATACTTTCTTGTAAAATAAAAATCCTACTTTAACACATATAAACAAAAGATTATCAAAAAATGTTCAGATTAGGTTATATTTATGTTTAACTATTTTGTTTCTAATTTCTTGTGTCCATTGTGAGTAGATTGTAACTTATGTGCAGAAAAAATAAAAAATTTTCCCATCATTAGGTTTCATTAGTTACACTTGTGGTTTAAAACAGTATTTTGTGTCTTTAGCAAAAAGTTAACACTTTTATCTTGAATATGATACACTAATGAGTCTCATCACTAAAAAATCCTTGACTGAAACATTAAATAATTATTATATAGTTGCAGATATCTGAAGTAAATCATCACCATTTATAAATTTGACCGGGAAAAATTATATTTTCAAAAATTGGGGAAATTACTTGATTCTAATGTATAAAAGACTAAGATTGTTATTGCAGGTGAAGATACTTTAAAATAAAAATAATGTTACGGACTACATAAAAGTTTTTTTGTAAAAGACAAAAAAAAATGAAAAGGAGAAAAATTGACAGCTATGTCTAGTGCTAGATTTATGTATGTCTAGTGCTACACTTGTATACTGATCAACTACCAATGTAAGCAGAAAGGTATGATGATATATATAACATCTGAAGAAATTTTGTGGTCCTCATTTACAAGGGTTTTTTAATAACTTGTCAGAAGGAGCTATCAGTTTCACATCAGGTAATGTCCCATTAGATCCATACAACAATTTTTAAAAGCTGTGATCAAAATTTTAGCATAGTGTAAGAATTTTTTTTTGTATCTGAAATTTTAATTTGTTCTTTTGTTAATATTATTTTATTCTAATTAATTTTAGTTAAAAAAAATACTGTATTCTGTATTTGGCTTGAGTTTACCAAAATGAAAAACAAATTGATTCATCTTTTCAAATCTGAAATTTTACTTTTAATCATAATTATTTTCATTACCGTAATAAATTATACCTTTTGTAACTTTGTTTGTAAAAAAATATAGTTTTGCTAATTAAATAAACTTGAAGTGAACAATATTTTAAATTTGGCTTAGTAGTATAAAAACTTAATTAATGATTTAGGACAGTCCAGATAAGAAATTTCAGTCAAATAACATTAATGATAGAAAAAATAATAAAATTATATGAAGATAAAAGAACAGGTATCAGAGTGCTTTAAATTACATGATTAGAAAGTGATATAATTGGAAACTTTCTTATTGCTCTTCTGTAAAATTTGTATTTTGTGACTGATATTCTTCCCCTGATTCCTTTGTGTAATTTACTAGCATTGTTTTAAATATTTTAATACCTTGTGCTTTGATAATAATCAAAAACCTTCAATTCTAACATTTAAGGAAGAATTTTCAGAATAACATGAATAACAATTTTTGATATTCTCTTGTAGGATTATAAAAAAATAGTAAAATTAACATAAAAAACAAAAAGTAATGAAATGGACAGTTATGTAAATTTTGGCACCTTCAGATTTCATACTCTTCACAAATACATTAGAAAGGAGGCAAAACAAGATATGTTGGTAAAGTTGAAAATAGAACACAATGGACTTAAACAAAGACATTTTCTCTTAGAGGCTGTGTTTAGAACACATTTGTGCAATATTAAAAAAAAGTCAAATTCATAAATTAAAAATGTGATTTTTAATCAAACTTTATTTCTATTCTGATGTAAAGTATGAAAAATTGTATATATTATGTTTTTCTGTACTACCATTGATATGGGATAATTGGTGATTAAAACAGTGCTGGATGGATTAATACAATGTCAAAAAGGAGAAGCCAGAAAACATTGAAAATTATAGATGTTCTAATAAGAAATGAGAGCTATCGAGAACTCCAAAGTTTAGCTGGAAATTAGAGACAGATATTGCAAGAACTTGCCTGGCTGATATATGTTTTGTCAAATTATAACATTTTAGAATTCATATACTCCTTCAAAAATACTACTATTATGTGTGGGGTTAAGTCGGACTAATAAGGTCCTATTTGATACTTTAGATCAGATTCAGTCATTACTATAGTAAGCAGATAGATGAATAGTATAATTATTAATCATGAATTTTACACCAAGTTTCATAAAAGTAGAATACATTTTGTAAGTGGACAAAAAATTGATTTTCATTTGGTAAATGATATCTATCAAACATGAAACAGATTTGATTGTCACAAATGATAAAATCAGTACTTATCAATTTATTACTACTATAAAAAATGTAGTATTTTAGGAAAAGGAAATAGTGAGCAGATCACAGTGAAGAGGTGTAGATCGCAGTAGGTGTTGGAAGAACAGGTGGTGATCTATGCCATTTCAATTGTATTCAAAGAAGCACAAAAAAGTTGATAATATTATAATCATAGATGACACTAGTGGTGATAGTAACAAAATCTTGTTGTCAGCAACAAAGTGGTGTAACAAGAAGTTCAAGTAATTGCAGGTTAGTCGCACATCCATTTGATAGAAAACAGCAAGAACTGTGAATATCATCTCTTTTCACAGAAGTCAGAACCAATCCAGGCAAATTCCAGTCATACGTGAAAATGTAGCCAAAAACGTAATAGTTTTGATTTCTCAAACTATAGTTGAATGAGTTCGTTACATATTGTAATCTGAATGTCAGTCCTGTTGTTGAAGAAAAACATTTGGTATAGTGATAATACACCAGTGAAGATGATTTCTCTGAAAAGAATTTGGAAGACATTTCTTTCTCCAAATTTTACCTTGTACAAACCAGCTGGGTTTAGGCAAAGCAGTGATGTAAAATTTAACTGTTGTCAAGCTCAGGAAACAGTGCAGCAGATATAGATATGAATTAAGCATGTATAAGTAATATCTTGTCGTTTAGGCTGAATCATTAGCTTCAATCCCACATGAAAGTGCAATTATTGCTTTATCCATATAATGTACTGTAAGTTATTGCTTGTCTGGTGCTATTACATGCCGATGATAAGCAATGAAAAACATTTTGAGTCTGTTTGATGTTTAATAACATCATTATTTTTTAATGCTTCACAAAATTATTCAGTTCAGTGAAAAAATTATTTCAATCTATTTATTGTGTTACTCTGCATGATACAATATAGTTTTATACTTAATTTTTATAAAAGTCTTATTTAGTGTTATTTTCATTAATTTAGTTTATCTTGTGTTTTTGTGCTGATCACATTTTAACAATGAAAGATTCTGTCATGAAATATAAACTGGGAAAATCCTTAACTAGGTTTGAAAAAAAATCAGCAATGTATATATATAACCCTGAAACTCACTATCTCTATATAACTGGATAGGGAATCCCATGTATTGGGAGTTGGTAAAATTTGAAGCATAAACTAGCGCCACTAAATGAGTGATAGAACTAAATAAAATGAAACATTACATGCGCAGAGATAAGTGTAAGAGTAGGGATAAAACCACGTTTTAAATTGACGCAGTAGAAATGCTCTGATTTTGTATTTTGAACATTGATTCTGTATAACTATATATATATATCTGATCTGTATATAAATTTTCTACAACTGCGTAAATTTCTGCTTGTTTTGCGAAAATGACTGTTTTTTTGGTTATCTTTTTTCCTTCTTTTTTAAACATCCCTAAGGTCGTTCCTGCTGTTAGGCATAACACAGTCACCATAAGTATTGTGGCAGCAGTCTCTGCCCTTCCTGTCTTGCCCATTCCAGGGGCTTCCCGTTGGGGTCTTTCCATCCTCTTTGGAACATAACAACTTCCTCATCTGGACAGCCGATGTGCCCCATCAGCTGGAGAGCTGCCCTTCCCGTCCCTTTTTTTGTTATCTGAGTTGAGTAAAATAAACATCCCTATATCTTGATTATAGTCGCGCAGTCATACAATGGTTTTATTTAGTTCTCAGCCATTCATTCTGCGGCACTGAAGTATGCTTCAATATTGAACACTTAATTGTACTTTATGCTATAAGGATCCCCTATTCAGTTATATAAAGATCAATGCTGAAACTGTAGAGAGATTGCAGATTGCTTGGAAAGGAAGTAGGTAACAGTCGTTGCTAAAAGAAAAATTTTTAATATAATAAAGAAACACAAAATTGATGGTAAACATGTTCCTAAAAAGACTCTAAATTATGTGAAAAGTTTGATGATTTTACTAAAACCACTATTAGAAAAAAAGCTCATTTGTTTTATTTTAATAACAAGCTTCCTAACTTGAAGAAAATATTAAATACCGTGAATACAAATACTGAACTGCCAAATTTTTTTAATAACTGTCTACTTTTACGTTGAGGTGTGAAGTAAACAAAACAGATGCCAAGAGAGGCAGATGAACAGGGGGTACACAAAATTGCATATTCTAAAACATTTGATTAAATTAAGAAAAGGTTATAAATTGTTAAATATACTCAACTTATCTTCGATGGTAATTTTTTTTTACCATTACAGCAGGATTATCATATGCAGTTAGTAGCTATAAGAACCACCAGGTTGGTCTAGTGGTGAATGCATCTTCACAAATCAACTGATTTTGAAGTCCAGAGTTCCAGTGTTCAAATCCTAGAAATGGCAGTTACTTTTATATGGATTTGAATACTAGATCGTGGATACCAGTGTTCCTTGGTGGTTGACTTTCAATTAACTACACATCTCAGAAACGGTCGACCTGAAACTGTACAAGATAACAGACTCCACTTACATCTCAGATACTGTACAAGACTGCACATCACTTACACTCATACATATCACCCTCATTCATCCTCTGAAGGTGATTCCCGGTGGCTAAACAGGAAACAAGTTAGTAGCTATAAAAAATAATAATTGTTTAGTGAAATGATAAACCTAAATAGGTTTGTAAAATAACAATTTTGAGGTGCTTTACACAAACCCTGAAATACTATTGACATGTGTAAAATAAATTAAAAAATATTTTATGATTTATTACCATTTTTTGTAGGTTTTTCTCAATTTCTTACAGTGAATCACTCGACAAATATTCACACCCATTCAACACTTCATCTTCACTAACATTAGATTCTGAGGAGTCATTTTCAATATTAATAATGAGTTTATCCACCTCAATATCAAGAAAATAATCCATCTTCCACATTTTTTCTGCTTGTAATACATGTTTAACACGGTTCCGCCTCTAAGCTGCCATTACCTCAGCAATACCGTGCTCAAGTAAAACCTTTACATCCACAATTTTATGTTTTGTTATTTTGAGCTACAAATCCTTTTACTTTACTTCATACTAGTTCTATTGGATTCAGATTGGAGTGGTATAGTGGAAGCCATAATGATGTATGTCCATTTGATTCAGCCATACATTGATTACATATTTGTTAAATTTTTACTTATTTTTTTAACTTCTTCTGGAGTTCAACCTTTAAGCATGTAGAATCAAATGGGATTTGTTTTTCTCTCAGCCACAATACTATATCCGCCTTTAGCCATGATGTATTCTGGATTTTTTCTGATTTTATACTATGGTTTGGTTCATTACCCATAATAATAACACTATTTGACAGAATTTCATAATTTTATTAAACCCCTTTTTAAAAAAAAATAACAATTAATATCTTTGTGTTAATCACCCTTTTTATTACATTAGAAAAATAATAATGAACCGTTAACAAATTCATCTTCATTCCTTACATGACCTGCAATCAACCATTTTCCTTTGATACTTGTTGATTTTATACTGGTACTTAAACCAGACAGAAAAGCCTGTTTAGATGTCTTAACAGAAGTGTCACATCAAATTTTATTGATTGAATGACCTTCGTTCATCCAGATATAAAATTTTTTCCAATTTTTCTAAACTGTTTAATTTGTTTCAAATGTTTCCTTCACCAAATCATTATGTCATCTCTATCAATGATAAAACTATTTCTCCGTTTTCCTGTAAATTTGAAACCCATCAATAAAAAAAGTGTATAAAAACTAGCCGACTAATTTTCGATAAATCCAAATCACTTTTGACAGCTGAAAGCACCTTATTAAGTGTGCTAACCATATTAACTGCAGCAGGCAATATGAGGTTTTCTGCGATCGCATGAGGTTTGGACAGCTTAGCTACTCTTAACGCTACGAGATAAGATGCTTCAACTTTATTTTTATCAGTATCGCTTGATTTACCAATATAAACTTGTTGATTTCTCGAAGTATGTAGTTTTCTTGGAAAAATTCCAAGAGTTTGCTTTTTTGATGCAGGTGTTTAGTTTCAAAGTATCAAATTAATTTTAATGGCTTCATGCTTTAGTCGGAGGGGACTAGAAAGCAAACAACACACTATGGCTTTTCATCCAATAAGGTAAAAACCATAATTTAAATAACTGTCATTGTACAATCTAGTCTTTTTACCAATCAGTTCACGGGTTGTAGATGGCTCACTTCGTTTTTCACAAATTTATACAATTTGCATAAGAATCTACTTAAAAAAAAACAAAAAAAGCTGTTACACCGTTTAACTGCACACTAAAAACCCAAAACCTCAATTATTATTATTATTTGAAACTACGCTTTTAAAAATTTAATTAAAGGCATCAGATGCACGCTTCGCATTTGAAACTAAACTGGCGTTCTGCAAAACTTTAAGCTTCTTTTATACTACTGAGAACACGACGTGGTAAAATGTATCGTCTTCATGTTTATTCATGATGCTCTCACATCGAATATTAGCAAGGATACCAAATTACAAGGAGCAGGTACACATGAAGTTTGAACCTGTAAATTGCTCATTTTTGTACACTTTATACATGCATGTTTATACCCGTCGCTATTAATGTATCTAAATATTTTTAACTAGCTTTCATTGGGTTGGGTTTGAGGGGTCGTGAAATAATCATTATTATATTTTTACTTTATGGGGTTCGTGGAGCTAAAAAGTTGAGAATCATTGCTTTGAAAATTAGATTTTTATCGACTCGTTCAATTTGATTTGTTCCCACTATTTCTGAAACAATACTTCTGCGCACGTCTATGTCAGCTGATAGGTGCAGTGTGATTAAATACAGTGTAAACATTATGAAGATGAATTTCAATGTGAGTTGCATATCAGTGAATTGCGCGTTGTACTATGTTTGGCTCGAATGTTTTGCGTAAGTTATTTCAGGCTTCTTACAAAAATTCGTCTTGTAAGAAGCCAGATAGCACTTCCTTTTTTTGTAATAAGAAATATTACTGCGATCTGGTTAAATACGAAGAAACACAGAAGATTCAGGATGTGGTTATTGAACAACAATTATCAAAGAGATTTTTCTTCCGTCAGGTAAAAGTACTTTTTGTCGGCATTATTTAAAATAAAAATTTGGAAAATTTTATTTTAAAATTCAATATTAATATTTTATTTATAGAGTAGTGTTTCCAGAAAGGTGATGTCATGCATGCATTTTAATTCTCTCTATTTTCCTCATTTACTTATAAATTAGTAGAATTTTATGTAAAGACAAAACCTATTATTATTTATTATTTTATGTAATATATTTTTATATTGATTTGTTTTACTGGTATAAAATGCATTTCTAGACTGTGTTTTATGAAGTGTCTAGCAGCTGTAACCAGGTTGTAACAGAAGGGAGAGATATAGTTAGAATGCATTCTTAACAGGAAAACATATTGCTAAGCAATTATTTCTCTAAATTACTCAACAATGATCAAGAACTTGACAATGTGGGATGATTGATGAAGTGAAGTATCACTTGTTGTGAGTTTAAATACATTCATATATCATTCATGACCACTATGTGTATAAATTTACTAAAATTTACCCAATTCTATTAAAATTGGAATTTCCCCTGAAAATTAAAAAAGAAATTTAGACATTATTGTTGTATTGATTAACATGATTTTCATTTACAAGACTAATCCCTTGGAGATAATTTTAATGTAAAATATAATCTACTTTTTAAGTTGTATTAAGACATGGTCTACAGATTTCAGATCTGATTTATGATCTAAGATGAATTTAGGTGCTTCTGAGCATATTTAGAACAAAAAATTGCCCAGTTGGTATAGTTATTGGCATGCTGGTTTCTAGATCAGCAAGCAAATTTGTTTCCTGACAGGAATTTGCAATTTTTTCACCATAATTTCATCCTTTTCCCACCTTTCTCATGAAAACGTGTGTTTTTTTAAATACAAGTCATGTGCAGCATGCTTAAGGTTGTAATACTTAAGTAAAAGTTGAAATAAAACATTTAGTCATATTATGAAAATGGTTGTTTTATCATCAGTAAATTGCCAGATAAAAAACAATATCATGCATTTGGTTTGCAGCCACTACATTTTTGTTGAAGTAATATTAGTTAAGCTTAGCTAAGAGTTTAACTAATGTGTGAAAAAAGCTTACTTGATAATAAGTTATCGTAATATTTTATCATGAAATACATATTATGATAATTATATAAATTATGGTAATATATTGTAAGCATGCCAATAAAATATTATGTTCATGATCAAAAATTAGGAAATATTAAACTGATTTTTACAAAATAAAATCCATAATAGTCTGTGAATTAGTGTAGGCAGGTTACAGGTAGTCTCATGTGTATACTAATTTTACAACAATTACAGGAAATTCATAATAAAGGCTGATTGCTGTTGGTTGAAAGAAAAGTAACTAAAATATTTGTAAAATGTTAGTAATGCGAATTTGATTTTTACAAATCAAAATTCAGGGTGAAGAGTCATTTATTATTTTGCATTTTAATACATTTGAAAAACAGTGGTGACCCAGTGAATAATCAAGGTTACATAAAATAAATATGAACATATATAAAGTAAATAACACTCATAAGTAAACTTTGAAGACCTTCATGAAGTAAGTAAAGTTTAAGTTACTTCAAATGTTTTAACACTTTAAAAATTATTCTTTATTACACTACTATTATTAACTAGGATAAAAAAAATTGTTTCATTTCACTAAAATATTTTGGTGTTTGGAATAATATATGTTGAGAATTTTGGATTCATTCCATGTCAAATCACCAAAAGAAGTCAAAATGTTTCTTGCCATCTCAAATTTTGATAAAAAATGATATTTGCTGTTGTAATATCCTAAGAATTTTTCCCCTGTAACTTTACTTTTTTGCTATGAATTTTTCAACTTTCACATTTTGAGACTATTATGTTGCTCGAGTGTTTATGGAAAATGCCATTAGATTACAAAATAATTTATTTCTCGAGTACTACTACAGATTTTTTTTTTTGTTGAAAATTTGGATTTATATCCAGTAATATATGCACATTGCAAAAAAAAAAAAATGTACTAAGGATATAAAACTTGCATAAAAAACAGACAGTTTTTCCTTAGTTTAAGTTTGAAATTTTTGAGAGAAATTTGTACTTTTAGAAAAAGTTTAAAATAACTCAAACATCAAAATGCTAGTAACTTCACTTTTCCAAATTGTTTGTAAAACAGTTAATTGGTGTTAAACAAGAAATAGGCTTTTTATTGAAATAAACATAACCGTGACTTTCCAAGATTCTAAAAAACTATGAGTAAAATAATAGTTTTTTCATTTGCAAAATCTATAGTTAAAAAAGTAAAGTCACAGGGGGAGGGGAAATTAGTGATATCCGTAGGATATTAATAATAGCATAACAAATTTATAATAATAGCATAACTAGTTATATCAATATCTAAGTTGGTGGGTTATATTTTTACTTTTTTTTTTTTTTTGATGATTTGACATGGAATGACTCTTTGCAGATTGAACTATATGTCATGTTATTTAAGTAACATATAAGCAGCCAAATTCTTATAAAAAATTAAATAATTTTAATTTAAGTGATAAGTCAATAAAATTTTAAAAATTATCGCTGATTAAATATTTTTATAACTGTAATGGATGTTTGAAAATGAATTCTTTGGTTTAAAATGTAATTATACAAGTATAAATTTACACATGAAAGGCCAAGACATAAAATATTTTTTGGAGTAGAGTGAAATTTGATATTTTGCACCATCCTTAGCTCTATAGATGTCTAACATTGTTTGATTTTTTCTCATTTCTTTATCGGCCTTTCGAGTATAATGGTTACTGTTTCCGAGGTTATATGTACTCTCTGAGTGGACTGTGTTCTTCAAACACCTCCACTTAAAGAAAAATCAAGGAATGTAATGTTTGGATTAATAACAGTGGCCTATGGTCAGATTCACTTTTTAACTTCACCAATTGAGCACTAATAATACATTACAGAGATTATTGTTGTAATGAGAGAGTGTAGTCTCTTACTGGAAATAATTATTTTTCTGTTTGAATGTTATCAAATTGGGTAAGACAAAATTTTGTAACATGTCATTGCAATTATCACCATTGATTGCTTCCCAATTGTATGTTAAACCACATCAAGCAATTATTAATTGAGAATCATGCTGTTATTGAATATTTAGGTTTCAGTCCCGAGATTTACCATTTGTGGTGATTAACCAAACATGTATAAGAAAGGTTCCATCATCATAATTGATCACTTAAATTTGATGAAGTCACATTACTTCAGATCCATAATTTCCACTCATGTTTACTATTGATGAATAAATTTAAAATTCATATGATAAATATTGTTGAATTGATTTGTACGTACTTACAACAAGTAGGATGCTTATATTTCCCGTAATGCACTTAAAATTAATTTTTAAAACCTGAGACTTCATTTATAAATACCTTGTGTATTAGTTAGTATAGATATTGTCAGTAATAGTTACTACAATAAATAATTCAGTTTTTTGTTGAACATTTGTTTTTGAAGGTGACAGAGACAGTGAAGATAAACTATTAAAAATGGAAATTTTCTGAGCAGAGTTCTGAAACATTCTTTCCACAGTGAAATGTAGTATATACTTATAAAAAAATTCTGTACAACAGTTTCTGCTGCAGTTGTTAAACATAATAGAAGACTATCCAAACTCGTGAACTGAAGATGTCAGATATCTCACTCATATTTCAGAATGCCAATTCAAATTCAGTTTATAAGCTTGCATAGCAACACAAAATCGTAGTTTTAAATTACATAAAGTAGATTGGCAAGGATTGAAGCTTTTTACATAAAAATGTCATGAGAACTGAAAGGAAGTGACCATGCCAAAAACCTGGGAAAGAAAAAGCTTATCTCTCCCAACTACTGCCCTATCTCTTACAATCTCAGCTCAGTGTGCAAGTTATTGAAGAGAGTGGTTAACAGAAGACTTGCTTGGTTCCTGATGAGAGGAACTCCTTCAAAGCTCTGGAATAGTGTGGTCTTAGGTAGGACAGATTATCCAGTGATTACCTGGTAGTCTGTGAAGTGGAGATTTGGAACTCCTTTCTATGCTGATGTCACCTTGTGGCTGTATTCTTTGACATCAAAAAGGCATATGGTACTGCCTGGTCAAGGGGTATTCTGAATATACTGTTGGAGTGAGGTCTGGGAGAACACATTTTGGCCTTCATTTGTAATTTCCCTAATGAATAGTCCTTCTGTGTATCTGTAGCAAGTACGTTATCTGATAATTCCTGTTGGGAAATTGGGTATTGCAGGGGGGTGTTGTAAGTGTTACTCTGTTCGCCAGGGATTTAAATTGTGTACACAGGCCTGTTAGATGTTCACTCTACGTTGACAATTTCTCCATTTTTGTTACATGTGTTCTTCTACCACTGCAGAACCACTTTTACAGAGAATATTATGTAAAAGTGGTTTACAGGGCAGAATTGTCCTGGTTAGAAGTGTGGTCTAACACCATTGGCTTCTCATTATCTCTGTAGAAAAACGTGAGTGTATCTTTGTTATGCTTAAGAGAGGTTTACAAATCCTCTCTTTTACTGAAAGGTATACTAATTAAAGTTGCCAGAGAGGTTACATTTTTAGGGATTTGTTTTGATGAGCTGGGTGAAATACCTAAAGGAAATGCATTTAAGATGTCTGAAGGTGTTAGGAATTCTTCGAGTGCTACCAGCACACAAGGGGATGTGGACAGGATTTGTATGTTTCCATTTTACTGCTCTTCGATTCCAATTCAACTGCGGCAGTGTAGTATATTCATCCGCCGACCTACAGCGTTAAAGATGCTGGGTACTATACATAACTCATCTCCTCATCTCGCTACAGACATCCTCCATTTGAGTTTGGTTGTCAGCCGTCTTGTTGACTTCAGTTAACCATCTGTTTGGAACAAACGAGACCAATTGGTTTTGTCCTACCTAGCCACATCAAAGCCCAGCCAGACTATCCAAACTTTGATCTTCTTATTTCTAATTACTTTGTTCGTCAGTAAGAAGACTCTCCTCAGTCACCTTTTCCATTAGGTGTTAGAACTGTCTGCCTATTTTCTTTCTGGAGTATTGAACCACTTCTTTCTTTGTACATAACATATGCCCTTATCTGCCTTGGAGACTAATTCCTATAAATATTGACTTGACTTTGAGTTGATGTGAAGACAGATTAAAAACAAACTGTTACTGTTCATCATAAATCTCCCAAATCCTGTCTGATTTAAAGCTCGATGCAACCAAATATACAAATTGCCCCAAGTATGATAATTTAGTTGGCTGCGCTTTTGTTATAATATATAGCGAACATATTTTTTAGACTCCCGTCTATTACAAGTGTCTTTGCCGCTGAGCTTTATGCTACTAACAAAGCACTGAACATTGTAAATCATAGACGTCATCATGTTCTCATCTGTAGTGATTTGTTGAGTGTATTGCAAGCAATAGGTGATATGTTTTCCAGACATCCTCTTGTTCTGACAATACACGAAACACTGTCTATTCTGACCTATCGTAATACACATGTCTACTTCTGCTGGATTCCAAGCCATTTGGGTTCCCAGGGAATAAGTGTGCAGACTTCGCTGGCCACTAAGGAAGCATGTATTCAATCCGCATTCACTACTCGTATTCTTGCTTTTGATTTTTTCAGTTTTATAAAACGACTGTGAATTGAGTGGCAGAATCTATGGAATGCAAAGTTAGATAACAAGCTACGACCTGTAAAGAACATGTAGCGTCCTTGGTTTTCATCTAATAGAGCAAAGAGGAGAGATAGAGTTGATCTTTGTTGTCTGTGGATAGGTCATACCAGACTGACACACTGATATCACAAGCCTGCAAAAATGGATTGTGGAATGTTTTTAATTTTTGATAATTGATCCCTATGTATTTTTAGCGCTGAATCCGAAAATAACCATTTTTTTCCATCATCTCAGGATTATTCAGAAATAGCAAATTTTAAATGTGTAAAAAGTTGAAAAATTGCGAAAATGTGATACAAAAAATAGATATAAAACGTTTTTTTTATGATAAATTATTGTATTCACTTTTTTGACATATATTATCCATTCTTATAGCTAAACAATTGAGTGGTCTAAAGAGTAGGGTGGGGAAATTAAGGGGACATTGACCCCGTAACTTTAATGAAAATTGCCACAAAATAACCCTAATTTCTATTATAGTGTATTTTTAAATTAATTTATTTTTATTTAATTAATTAATTTTTATGAGGTAAGTCATGCCTTTGAAAAGCATGCGTAATAAGGATTTTCTTTCACCCAAAATAACATATTTCTGGCAAGCAAACTGCACTAGATTGTACATTCATTGGTAAAAAGTATGTTTCCACAATGCATTGTAGCAGGGAAATTTTCTAATAAAGCCCGGCAGGATGCAGTGCGACATTCCATGTCTGCATCTGACAGTTCATTGATGAACAATGAACGAAATGGCCAAACTTTCAAGTCCTTTTTCATACAGTCTTGCATTGTTGTCCGCAGTATATGAAATTCAGCTGACCGTTTGATTTCATTGGGGATTATTCAATGGAAACTGCAATGGCAGCACATGTGTTTCTAACCTGTTAACTTTCATCCACTCCGTGGCCTATTGTTAACGCTGCCTAATTCAAACACACATTTTTCCCAAGCCAATATTATTATTTTTCGTGGTGGTAGCAGCGGCTTATTAAAGCATTGCCTTAACATATGACTAATTAGCTTCATTGTTTGATTCATATGTTGTCATTCATGAACCCATACACTTGTTACTAACTGCTCCTCGATGCTGTAACTACTCGTGTCAGCCATTTTAGCACAATTGTCTTTTACTCAGAGTATGTGACGTCGAAAAATCTGTTGTTGTTGACCAACTGACCCCAACGAAAATACTGTTTGTTCAAACGTATATCATAACTCATATTTTTCGTTAACTTTAGGGGTACAGTGACTTCCGGGCCAATTTGTATATTTTTGTTTTAAGATTCCAGCTGTGATATTTGTTTTAAGTAAGTTTTTGGTATGTTTGTTGTGATACTAGTTGTAATTTTTTTGTTTTAATATTTTTTAATATCATTTATGATGTCTTTATTCCAAACGATGATAATGTGAAAGCATGTTTTTTATTCCAAAAAAAAGGAAAAATGCCAAAAGTCTGGGTATCAGAATGGTTTGCAGGCATTGTTGAACAAATTTTTCTATCTGTATGATGACACAACCTTTACAAATAACTTGGTTTCATCTGTTTGAATATTTTAATTTACAGAATACACAGTTGTGATTGTCTGAGAACTTTCTTCATGCACATGAATACATTATACCAAAGTTGAAGGGAAGGTGGACTTATCAGAAGTCCCATTGTGAGCCTTATATTATTTGAAAGACTGTTACACAGAAATTGATAAGCATTGCATTATGTTCTACTAAAATGCTGTATTTAACTGTTACTAGTTATTTTACTTGATGTTTTTGGAGAATAAATACATTGAAAAATGTGCAGTCATACTGATTACTTAATTTGAGGTCACCAGATTACTTTCTGTAGGAAGTGGCAAATTGTTATTAAAAATAAATTTTTGAACAATTTAAATCTGACATACATTTTTACATCCATAACATTTTTTGATATCAGCTACGTAAAGTGTTTTTAATGTAAATAAAATGTTTTTATAACTATTTTTCATAATAGTAGGTTATTTCTTGAAATTATTTAAGTTATAAAATTTTTTGTTTAATTTTATATATATATATTTTTTTATGAATTTATTCATGGTGAAGTATTATTTTATCAGATGAATGAGTTTAGTACTCATGGTAAAATAAAAAATAGATAGATAAATATAGATAGAAGATAGTAGAAAGAAAGTGAATGAGAAGAGAGAGGTTTCTTAGTTTTCTTTGTTAATTAAAATAGAAATTTAATGAAACTTTTGAATGTACTTTCCTGCTAAAGTTGTGTACTATAAAAGTTCTTGCAATAAAAATATAAAAAATGAGGAAGCAAAAAAGTGAACTTTGTTTAAATATTTATTTACTTATTATTCTCCTACATAGATTTTGATTAAATATTTACCTGTGTTTGTAAACTCTTCTTGGAAATATTTTACCCATAATATACAGTAATCCCAATTTATCATTAATGCCCAGATAGTGTAATCGTGTATTTTAAATTCTATTGTACAGTAATTTTTTTAATGAACTGTATTTTCTAGTGTCAAGTATTAATTTATATTTAAGTGTTCTATTTAGTAAATGCAGCAGTACAGAATCTGTAGTATTTGACTATCTTTCTTTCTTTTTCCTGTTTAGCCTCCAGTAATTACCTTTCAGATAATACTTCAGAGGAAGAATGAGGATGATATGTATGAGTGTAAATGAAGTGTAGTCTTGTACAGTCTCAGTTCGACCATTCCTAAGATGTGTGGTTAATTGAAACTCAACCACCAAAGAACACTGGTATCCACAATCTAGTATTCAAATCAATTTAAAAATAACTGACTTTACTAGGACTTGAACACTGGAACTCCCGACTTCCAAATCAGCTGATTTGGGAACACGTGTATTGCATTTTTATTTAAAACAGGGAAAACCAAAATGGATGTAAAAATTTATTTTACCGAAAAAATAACAGAAGAATAGTATTGTGGTTGATTCATTTACTTAAATTATGTTCTTGTTAATTACATTTATTTTGAAATTAAATAAAAAAATTTTTTTTTTATTATTTTAAATTATATATGAAGTATTTTTGGTTATTACTTTTGTATTTTGAATGAATGAATTTACATGTTATTCACATGACTGTATTTAAATTGTAATTCTGACAACTTTAATTCGATATTTATTATTTCATGTAGTGATAATCATTTCTCTTATGTCATACTAAACCCATTAAAATAAATCTATAAGTGTTTAAATAAGATAAAAGAAAGAATTGAACAATTCATGGAATGAATTGCATAAACTAAAGCGACAGCTTTTCCTTATTTTAATATTTTTTTTTTTAGATTAAAAAAATTGATGTAATACTTTTGATAAGTGTGCAGGCAGTTATTTGACACTATTGAAATTGTTTTTTTTTTTCCATTAATTATTTTTTTGTTTACATTAATCATGTCTTTTTTTATTAATTATTTCTTTAATACTACCTAGAATTTTACAAATAATAATTATTGTTTTTGTTTTTATTTGAAAATTTGTACTTGCTTTTGAAATCTGATTTCTTATAATGAATTAAGATTATGAAGAATTTATTTCCAAATCATTTTGATTGTAAATATATACTCAAGTTTTTGTACACTTTTTTCACTTATCTAGGGTTTTGTTTTATGCATAATGTATTTTAACTTTTTTTAAATGTTGAGAAAATTGGTCAGATTGATGAATGAACAGAGAATATGATTCAATCTCAAAAAAATAATATAAAATATTTCAAAGATATAAGTAGGGTTTATTTTTTTAGATTTAGATAGGAGTGGGTCAAGCTTTATGTATCTCAGTTTAAAGGGATTTTTTTTACATTCCTTACCTTGTATAATATATTCTTAGCAAGGATATATACCACATAGAGCTGTTCAGTTCTATATCTTTAACAAGCTGTTGAACTGGCCCTACCAAATCAAAATCTATTTCCAATAGAGAAGATACTGTAGTAATTATGTTCCTTCATTTTTTATGCATCCTAAGTTCTAATGGTAATGCCTTCCAGGCTTTTTGAATTGTTGGAATTATATTTTTGATCTTCTTGAAAAAAACAGACAAAAGAAAAATATTATTACACAACTGCTCAAAAAGGAGTTTAATGTATTTAGGGTGTATATGTGTATGTATGTTTGTTCCATCGTAGCAGCTCAACGGCCAAACCAATTTAGATTTATGACCTCGTGTTGGAATCCTTACATTACGAGTAAGTGTCATCATGGGCTATATAAATATGTACATATGTATGTTTAATTGTAACTAAAAGGCCCCAAAAATCATGTATATGATTCTAAATGGATAATCTATAGTATTTTCAGTATTGATTTATTTGCGTCAAAAATAGTTATGTTTTAAGATCTGCTACGATATTGAATGAATGAATTGTGGTAGTAAAATTTATTAATTTCTTTTATTATTATTATTATTATTATTATTGTTGTTGTTTATTGGTTATAAACATTTAAGAAAAAACCATGATTTTTTGACAAGCAGTATGTTCTCTCATGTCTTTATTCTTGCTCTTAATTTGTTGGTGTTGTTTCATCTTATTAATGTTAAATATTAACTAATAATCTCTTTCTTCTATTAATAAAATTATAAATAAAAATAAATACTATAAATTCTATTACAGATAAATAATATAAGTTAAATAATCTGTAAATTAATTGACAATGGACTGCTTCTGGTCGCAGAGAGTTGTGGAGGGTGCCATGTGCAGCTGCCCGGCACACCAACTTAGGTCTGCTTTGCACCACAATTTTATTGCTAAATATTTACTAATAATCCCTTTCTTTTATTTAATTTTTATGATTGTTTTTATTATTTACACAACTGTCCAAAGAGGTGTGCAATGTTTTTAGGATGTATGTATGTGTGTATGTTTGTTCCACTGTAGCAGCTTAACGACCGAACCGATCTAGATCAATGACTCCGCGTTGGAATCCTTACATTTCTGGGAGAGTCATAGGCTATATAAATAAATATATATATATATGTATATTTATTTATAAAAATATATGTAGTAATGGAGATTTGCCGGTTGAAGCATAAACTTCAATGAATTAAATTAATGAAGTGTGAACTATGAGCCTATATCACTATGTGAGCTGGGTTTGGACTGAATGATTCAAATCAATCAAATGAATGCTATTACAAAAATAATAGAATTAAATTTACGTTAAATAAAATAATATTAAATAAATTTAAATTAAATTTGTTTAATAGTAATAATGGGCTTCCTGTGGGGACTGCGTGTGAGGCTAGAGTGGTGAGGTGATGCGAGCACCTCATGCATGGCTAAACCAATCATCACCATCAACTGGTAACAAACGGGATGCCTTTGGGGTGCTGTCTTGGAAGGTGCAGTGGGGTGCTCTTATAATATCTCTGCAAACAAACATCCAGTTTTCAAAATTCAAATGAGATATTTGTTAGTAGGTGGAAGACTAACTTTTGCATGCATCAGGTACACTCTCAATCGCAAGATCACAGTTATTCGGAAATGTTGGTATATTTTTAAAACTGAAATGGGGTATCTGCTAGTATAATAAAAATCACGATGGAACCTAACCAGAACAAAATGTTTGTCAGCAATGGTTTTTTCAGCAGTTGTGTTTTTAATTTTAATATTTATCTTTTGTTTGTTGTCAGATATGCATTGGCTAATTTATTATAGAATTTTATTTAGAAGAATATAATAATAAATTATGTAGGTCTGTTAGCAAAATCCTGATTCATTCCAGGAAGTTTACACCTCGAGTTTCCCAGAAATATTGAATTTAACAGACTTATTGGGCTCACACAAGCATTGCCAACAGAAGAGATGATTCACCTCTTTCCCAAAATTTTACTTAATTTTAATATTTGTTACTCGGCTAAATATTTTCATAAAAGCATGCTATAATGATTTTTGTCAATCTTCAACAGTTAACAAAAATTAAACTCTAAAATTTCTAACTGGAATATATCCAATTATCTGGTATTCTATGTGTTTTTTTAAACTTATTATTATGATGTTTTTAAAGTGTCCATGAAAAATCATATAAGAGTTTGCTTTTATGTTTTGTATTCTATAATTTCATATATTACCAATAATTAATTGGTTTGTTTAGTTCAGTAAATGGAATTAAAAAACCAGCATTTTGTGTAAATAAAAGGTTGGGCTGAAATATTTGTTATGTGAAATATGAGTATTTACCTTATGCAAATATAAATATATTTATTGGTATTTAACAATATTTTTTCATTTTTAATGTTATTGCTTATGATCATTAGAAATTGTGACTTTAAATTAATGAATTTATCAAAGGCTTTTTAAAACTAATCGTCAGCATTTTCTTCAGTGTTTGATCACTCTTTAGTTTGCCCTTCCACAATAAATTTGTTGAACAGTATGATGAAATGTTAAGGTATAAATATAACAGAATTATGAAATGTGAAAATATACAACGAAATGTGATTTCTTAAAAATAAAATAATTAAAAATTGTAAACGTATCACACTTTGAACTGAGCACTGCCTTAAAAATTCATGTAATGGTGACAGAAACAATTGTACTATGTAAAAAACCGACTGAAGGAACTGATGATTAATTATGAAAGGCTTTTGAAAGAATGTGCTCAGTTAATTTAAAGTGTGTCATTTAAAAATTTTATATTCATTTTAAGTTATCCCACATTTTATCATGCTACAGAATTTATTATTATACACAATAGTGTCCCAAAATGTATGTGTACTTTGAATAACTATACAAACAATGGTTAATGTATAGCAAGTTCTCACAACTGAAATTAATTAATAAAAATGTTGAAGCCTTGTTAATTATCAGAAATGTTTGAGTTGTTGACCATTATTGTCCAGCACTGCAGATAATGACCAATGGGAATGCAAACTTTCCCAAGCATTTGAATGTCTGGCATAACGGATTCCTGTACTAGGTTCAAGTAAACCTCACCAGTCGTGGTATTCTTAGAAAACAAAGGACCAATTAATGTAAACACTGACAAACCACACCTGATAAGTTCACAGTGTTCTGGGGTCAACTAGGATTTTTGATTGCCCAGTAATTTGAATTATGATGATTAATTAAGCCATTATTCTAAATGTGGCCTTGTCACTCCAAACAATCTTGTCTGAAAATTAATTGTCTTCCCACATCTTATGTAGTACCTCTCACAAAATTGAATTCACCACTTAGGATCATCTTTATTGAGGGTATGGACTAATGTGGGAATAAAACATTTTTGTTAGTTGTTAGCTGATAAAACTTTAGTAGTTATAGAGCTGCATATATGTACACATGCACGCACATATGTATATATTTTTTTTCTTTCTAAATCTATTACATTTACATTTTTCTAATTATTTGTCTACTACCATTTTTTTTTTTGTTCTCTTTCTATACATTTTTCATTTTTCTGTAGAGCCTTCCTCATACTTCCTGTACTTGGATTTTCTTCTGTCTTCCATTTTTCTAATCATCTTCTCGGTAACCCATGGCATCTCTAGTCTTCTTTCCTTAATGAAACCAATTGTTTGCTTTGCCACTGTTTTTATATTCTTTCATATTCAAGAAAAAATTTATTTACACTGTTTTTTGTCTTTTATATTTACTTCTTTCAATACTTGAGCTAAACTAGAACTATTCGCATGTGAGTTGGTACAAAAACTACTGGTATTTAGCAAACATTTGGAAAGGTACTAGACTGACTGAAAACATTGTCAGTTTAATATAGATGATATTTATTACCAAAAATACATATGACTCTATTTAGTTAAAACTAGTTTAGTATCCCAATTAATATTATTATTTTAAAGTACTTTAAATAATTATTTTTTCTAATCACTTTATTGCTGTAGCTCGCAAATTTCGAAGTTGCTGTCATTGGTAAATTCTAAAGAGCTCGTATCCGATTCTGAATTCACATTTATAACAAAATTGTCGATTTACACATCATGTTCATCTTCAGTATAATTTTTTTCAATGTTCACAACATGCTCGCAGACATTGCTCCACTTAGTTTCAGACACTTTATGAAATTCCTCTTCAGCCAACTTAAGAACGTCCAACATGGTAAAAATGTATTTCTTTTAGCTACTTGCCCTTTCACTTGACTCCAAATCATTTCAGTGGCCTTTAAGTCAGGGTGAAAAGTGGCAACCATTTCCGAAAATTATGGTATGATCATAATTTTCGGAAATGCCACTATTAGAAAGTTCTTTAATTTTCTTTGTGTAATTTTATATCATATAATTCAGTCTTCATTATAGCAGGAGAACAGTTAATTTATTGTTTGACTAACCATTTTATCGTATTGCTTTTTAAAGAGTTAGAATTTGGCTGCTTTTGTAGCAGAACATTGTGATATGATGCGTTATCTAGTACAATGACCGACCGAGGTGGTAACTTGGAAATACACTTCTCTCGTAACCATTTTGTGTACTTTTTGGAATCTATCGATTTGTGATAATCAAATCCTTTCTTATTTGACTCATACGTAAAGCATTGCTAATGAATCCTTTTATTACAGCTGGCATGAACAATTATTAATAGTGAGCCATTGGATACTGGTGTTTACAGTCCTTCATCAAGGTTTGTTGTGTTTACCCATTATTTTGGTGTTGCATGACTACTGTGAATGTAGGTTTCATCTTTGTATATAATCGGTCTTCCTTCTTCAAGAAATAGGGAAATTTGTCATAGAGATTTCATTCTTTGTATTTTTAATGTCATGCCATTCTATCAGTATTTTCCGATTGTCTTCTGTTTTTTCCATCTAAATCCCATTTTAAGTAATATTCTCCTTAAAAATCTTTCACTCCCTTTGAAATTAATTTTACTTTTGTAGGATTTTGGCATAATTCTCTTCACAGTAGGAATGCATTTTTTGGTTACATAAAATTTATTTATTAAACGCCTCAAAGAATCCATGTCAAACAAATCGAAATTGCGCACAGTACTGGGGCGATTTATATGTTTTCTTGGTGAAACGAACATGGATGGCTTCTTAGTTTCATTTGATTTCCCTTCCGCTATAATTCATTGGACCGTTAGTTTTGATACTTTTGACGCTTGAAAAACCGTACTTAGCACTTCAGTTTTCCTCACCATTCCGGTTCCGGCAATGTTTTGTAAAAAGAAATTGTAAACATTGAATACAATTTCCCTCACCTGACTATGAACTACTGTACCATTTTCTCCTAACTTGGGCATTCGTAAAGAAAGTAACTATATTGAAATATTCATAATTACTGTATTATTCAATTATTGTATTCATAAATTACTGCATTTATGACAAAGCCTTAAATGAAAACAGCAAAAAATAGTAAAAATAAATAACTAACAGCTGTTCACTTCATTAAGTAAAATATACACCGCAAAAAATGTTTAAATAATAATCACTTCTAGAACTTAACTACAAGCAATGTGTGACATGATTCTTCACAGCACAATGATTAGAGTAGGTTATAAATAAGTAAATTAAATTTTTAGAATTGCGTGTTGAGTTTGCAACAATTCATAAATAGCATAGTAGTCATCTATGATTCACGAATAATTCTACCATTATTAGTTGCTATACAACAGGATTAGGCCTAGATCACAACATCAGAAAATTAGAATAAAAATCAACAATTACATACACCACACCAAGTTTATGAAACCTGTTTTATATATTACCATACCACAAAAGACATATAGAAAATGACAGTGTTTTTAGTTTGCTTGTAACGGAGGTCAATGCATGCAAAGTACTAGTACATAGGCTTTCAGTCCCTGCGCCAACATATGTGCTGGCGAGTCTAAGGAGTTCTACCATTGCAAGTGCCAACAGCCTTCTCAGATTGCAAATGAGCAGTCCTTTTTTGATATCTTCAATACTCTCATACATCTCTTTAGTATTTTGATGTTGATTTTATTTTAGTAATTTGATGTTGGCATATATAATTGTATTATAAATACTACTGAAAGTGGGCAGCGCACTTTCAATAGTTGTTGCGAGTGCATACTAATTTTAAAACTTCAAAATATTAACTTAAAATTTTCTTCTTTAAGGATTTGAGAACTGTTTGGCTGAAAGCTATGAAAGTACGACATATGGCAGTGGTTTTATGTTCTGAAGAAATGTTTTTACTAATTTCTTTTCTTTTTTAAAACCCTTAAGGTAGTTTCTAATATTCCCAAGCTAAATATGTCTTTAGGTGTGGTTTAGTCAAGAGGAGATTATCAGAAATGTAAGAATAATGATATTCTTCAAACCAAAAGTGGAAGGGCAGATAATTAAATACAAAAAATTTGAGTTGTGCTAAATATAATGGTAATTAATGAGGTGAAATGGAAAGATAAACAAGACTTTTGGTAAGGGATAATTAAAATAATATCAAAAATGGAAATGCAAGAATGGAAGTAATAATGAAAAACGACAATATAGGGAAAAAAGCATAGTCCTGTATTTTTCTTTATTAAAACACGCATGCGCGCGCGCGCACACACACACACACGCGCGCACACACACACACACACACACACATACATACACAAATATATATATATATATTCCGTAAAATAATAATGGGGTTTTAAATGGTTTTAGCTTTGGGACTAAGCATTGTAGAGAGATGAACTTACGTTAAATGAAAGAGAAACACTCTTAAGTTTATTTGTGCGAAGATTTGCTCATGCGCGTTGTGTTTCCAGTACATGCAAGCAGCATGTGGCGTTAGTCATCATGTTGCAGTGCTGAGGAAGGTTCATTTGCATGTTGTGGCTTGCTGTGTTTCAGTAAGTTACACGTGTTAGTCATGAATACCGTCCTGTGTACAATGAAGACCTACTTTGTAAAAATAACATTCGGCGATGGGACAAACAACTCAAAGAAACAGGCAGCCTACTGTAGCAAACACGTCCAAGATGGCCATCAGTGTCTGGTAAAACGATTAAAGCAGTGCGAACAAGTTTCTTGGCGTAGCTCAAAAAAATCTGTGCAGACATTTTCTAGACAGTTAGGCATTCCTAAAAATAACTGTTCACGATGTATTAAAAAATCAGTTAGGTTTCACTGCGTACAAAATTCAGGTGTTACAACAATTTTATCTACAGGACTAAGTGAAATGATTTGATTTTGCTGTAGACATTTTAGATTGGTTAGAGTGTGATGATGAGTTTTTAATCAAGTTCACTTTCATTGATGAAGCAACGATACTTGTTTCTGGAAGAGTACGTCAGCACAATGTTCATATCTGGGGTACTGAACCTCCACATGCTGCTATTGAACATCAGCATGACAGTGAAAAAGTGAATGTGTGGTGTGCTATTGGATGAGACAGAGTTATTACCTCATCTTTTTTGCTGTAGAAACAATAACGGGAAGATCTTCCTGGATATGTTGGAAGGTATGCAGCGCCTCAAATGCTGGAGAATTACATTTTCCTGTTAGACAGAGCTCCACATTTTATCGCAATTGTGCAGAATTTTCATAACACCTTAAAGAATGTGTGAAAAAATAGCACAAAAAATCTGTTTAATTTTTATTTATAATAAAGAAAAAATACATTGTTGAGAACAATATACCAGCCAACTCTTATCCAAGAGTAATTTATCGATATTTTATCTTAACTGCAATGTACTTTGACAAAATATATTTTATTTGAAAGTGAGTGTAGTATTTCATGTTATCATATGATTTTTTTCTATACATACTACATACTTTTTTGTATTTGAAAATATTGAAGCGAGGGAAAAAGTCAAACACAGTACCCTCAAAAACATCATAGAAAAAAAATTAACAAATGAAGAAGCACCATTTGCCACAGGAATTTCTTAGGCTAAGACTGCTAGAATGGCAAAAATAATTCCTGTAGATGTAAATTCCGAAATGAATAGCAGGAATATAATAAAAATGATTAAAGATTTGAGACAATGACTACTAAGAATTTGAATTACAGTCAAATCTGCCAGGGTTTGAGCAGACAAGCAACAAGCTCATGAAGAGAGGGCAAATAAATGACTACAGCAAAGTTATTACTGAGGAAGACGAAAATAAAGAGGCAAATAAGATGCATAGCATAATGTTCCAGGAAGCTGAAGGTCAGCTCAACTACATGGAAGGTTAAAAAGACAGATAAGCCTATACATCACCATTATGCAAAATCATGATGTTATAGAAACTACAAAGTTCAATTATGCATAAAAAACCATTGCATTAACAAAAAAAATAATACATTAATCAGTAATATATAATACAATGTTTTCATTTTTTTCTTCCTAGTTTTAATACATGTACTATTTAATAAAAAAAAGAATTTTGTTACCAGTTAATAATTAATGAACTTGGAATTTATTTTTAGCAGGTAATAAAATCTTACAAATTTTATCATAATACTGTAGTGTGTGTTTTTACACTGCAGTAATTAGTATTAGTAATTTCAAAAAAAATTATTATCATTAAACTTTGGTTTTTGGATTAATCACAATTCTGGCTATAATTTTATTTATTCATGATTATCTTCCTGGTTATTATTGTCTAATTGTTATTGATTCCATGTTGTTATTGAGTTAGAAGTATGAATAAATTATGGTATTATAGAAGTACAAATTTGCTCTTAACGACTGAAAGTTAATTCATTTAAATTAAATTTTTTAAGGCAAATTTGTTATAATACTGATTTTTATATATCTACTAAATAAAAAAAAAAATAAAATAAACAAATAAATAAATTAGTAATTTGATAATAAAACCCAAAAAAAACTGAAATAAACTGATCTCAATTTAGATTTTGATTAATTGGATTTTTCTATTTAATTAATTAAAAATATAAAGATATCTTTTAATATATAAAAATATTCCTTAATATCTCAATTAAAGTTTTCTTTCCAGATTAATAACGTCTAATAGTACTAGAAATATAAAAAAATAACTGATTTTTCTCAATACTTCCCTAAGCATATTGTTCGAAGCAAGTGCAGTGTCTATAAAATAATAGTTGGGTTTTTAATGGTTATAGCTTTGGAACAAAGCATAGTAGAGATGAACTGAATGTTAAATAAAATAGAAACCTACTGAACTGAACAAATAAGAAACTTTGTGTTTTCCTTTCATTTAACATGCAGTTCATCTCTACAATGCTTTGTTCTGAAGCTTATAATCATTTAAAATTCCACTATTATTTTATGGACACACTTATTTTACTGAACTTCAACTTTTTAAGAATCATATTATTCCTCTGTACTCTTAAATTATAATATAAATTCTATTAAATAAACCACATAGTACATACAGGATTCTGCATTCTCAGTCTTGGTTGACTGAAAGTATTTTTATGAAAAATTAAGATAAGATATATTTTATCTCAATATTCTGTATTAGCTAGTTTATTTAATCAAATTTAAATATTTATAATAATGGAATTTTGACTCAAGTTGAGACCTCCAAAGAATATTTATTTATTTTTTTATTATTATTTTTGTTAATCTCTTCTCTTATTTTAATAGCATTTATTACCATACCACAAAAGAGATACAGAAAATAACAGTGTTTAAGTTTCCTTGTAGCAGAGGCCAATGTATGCAAAATGCTAGCACATAGGCTTTCCAGTCCCTGTGCCAACGTATGTGCCTATACATTTACTAACTTTTTTCAGATGTTGATTTTTTCTAATTTCCATTTATCTATTTTCTTTACTTCTTTAATCTTTTCAATTCTACTTTTATTTACGCTCTAAGTATGTAATTTATATTTGTGTCTACAATCAATTGATTATCGTTCATCTGCTTTCAACTGGTCATCTGAACACTGATTCTTTACTTCTGCATTGTTTATAGTTATATGTTTCTGGTTTAGTTATAAAAAATGAAGATTATTGTGTCTGATGGTAATTTGAAACATTCTAACCATTTACCTTAAGGTTTAATGATACCATAAAACTCATTATGACATTATCATCAATTATTGTTAAGAGATAGTTTTTATATTATAACTTATGCATTGCTTCCATTATTTGCAGTCTGAAGAAAAAAATGAGCATCCTGCTTTTAAATTTGAATATTTCTAGCTAAATTTACTAAAGATAAATTTCTAAAAATAAAGATAATTGATGAACAATTAAACTTGTTAAGGTCAGTTTGCTTTATATGAAAAAGGATAAGACTCCATATAACATGAAGTAAGCTCAGATAATTTAAAATTTGGAGTAACTTTTATTTTCTCAAAAAATAAAATTCATTACATCTTAAAGTTAGTGGATGGGGGTTAAGAAAAACAATTTTTAATTTTTCTTTGAAATCTTATTTTTTTATCCTTTTTTCCATCCAATGAATTTTTTTAACAGAATATTTTCAACAGAATGTATTTCTTGCAAATTGTATAATTAATGTTTTTAAATTGTATGTGTACAGTTGTCTAGTGAGTATAGTGGATGATATCAGATGTGATGTCAAGAGTAGAATCTTTTCATGTATGTCTGATAATAATACAGGAACAAGTCAATGTTATTACAGAGAAATTTGTTATTGTTTCTATATTTATTATTGTATTTTTTTTTAAAGTTTATTTTAATGTTTTAGTTATTTGACACTGGGAGCAGCACTTACAGTTACCTCTTAGCAGATCTCAATAGTAAAGAAGCTATTATTATCGATCCAGTATTGGAATGTGCCAGTAGAGATGCTAATTTAATTAAAGAACTTGGGCTTGATTTGAAATATGCCAGTAAGTTTTTTAACTGTAGTTATTTTCTTAACGGTCTTTTGAATATGAAATTTTTTTATATGAAGATTAGGTTCAGTTGTGCTATAGTTTTAGGATGGATGATCCAAGGATAGTGGAAATAGTTTTATTAGCAAGATGCAATTCTTACATTTTGAAAATACGGTCATTTGTAAATTTTTGTAATGTAGTGGGTGTAAACATTTTTTATCTTTGGGATGGCAAGGTTTTACATGTGAAAAACTATTTGTACCTGGAATCTTTCATGTGAAAGGCAGATATGTTGTTACTCAGCATCAGGATTGAGTTATAGTGAATGTAATAAAGACTTCGACAATATTGTATATTTTTGTATATATTTGGTTTATGCAACAATTGATGAAAACATTTAAATGAAAATTATGCAGCTATCTATAATATTCTGAGTGATATTTATACATCCTCTTATACGTCATATTTTATTACATACTGGATGACACTGGTATCAATTTAAGATGCGTGGAACATTTATTACACAGTATTGTCCAGCCTTATCAACACAACTTCTATTCACATCAGCATATGGTTTTATGAAAACTATAATTATATTAATAAAAAAAAATTAGTTATAGACAATTTTTTATGTTTAATTTTTTTAGAACTAAATTATTTGTTAATACTTCATCTTTACTATCCTATCATTTCAAATACATTCATTAGTGGATGATTTCTTCCATTAACTGGTGTGCCGTGTTACGTTAAATGCAAAAGGGTGAAGCTTTTGCATTTAAAATTTTCCAGGTGTGAAAATATGACACTTCAATTTTTAGTGTATGAAATTGGTTGAAAACTACACTCTGACTATTATATGTTATGTTATATACAATTAGGCTTTATTAATTAGAATAGTTGTCCTTATGACTTTGTTGCAGTTAATACTCATATGCATGCAGATCATATAACTGGAAGTGGTGTACTAAAGAAAATGTTTCTTAATTGTAAAAGTGTTATTTCTAAAGCCAGTGGTGCGAGGGCTGATATTTATTTATGTCCTGGTGATATTATTGAATTTGGTTCACAAAAACTTAGTGTTCGTCCGACACCTGGTCACACAAGTGGTAATTATTTTAGCTTCTATCTTATTCTGATAGAAAGAATTTTATATTAAATAATTATGGATAAACCATAACAGGCTATTGTAATTGATATTCATCAGAGAATATTAAAAAAGTAAGCTTAACTTATTAAATAAGTTAAGCCCTTATGAACTAACCATCCACAGTTTTTTTTACTACATTTCAACTGTTATACTTAATTCTTTCTTTTTTTTAACATTACATATTAACTTTTACATTTGCATTTGTATTCATTTACAGATATTTTTGTATTGCTTCTTCAAAATTTTACTTTACATCTCTAATTTGATTTTATCCCTATTTTTTTCTAAAACTAAATTTTTAAATTATGGCTCCTATGCATGCATATTCTTGGTTAGATTTATCTTACAACATTGTTATTAAAGATATTATCTAGTGTGTTCCAATTAACAAGCTGATGGTTTCATTAACCATCAGTTTAACAAAATCATTTGTATATAATTTTTGTTTATAAAAATATAATAAAAATCTTTTATGAATGTACCCAAATAATAAGCTTAATATAAACTTACCAATTTATAAAAAGTATTTTTGAATTCATGGAATCAATCAAGTCATGGATTCATGATGGATTCAATTCATGATAATTGTCTATTTTTACACCTAATGAAAATAATACTTTATGTTTTAGTAATTTTTTTTAATAACTGATGATGAACCCATGAATTCAAAAAACTTTTTATAAAAAATAGTGTAAATGTTTATAAAGTTTGCTATACATGTATGTTAATTGGTGATTTTTGTTAATTTTAATTTTATTATTTATTTATTTAAAATGTTTTTCATCTTTCATTTGTTTTATTGCTTTTTTAGTTTTATTTTGTACTTCTGAAGGATAAAGGATAAATTTTTACTTGTTAATTTTCTCTTTTATTTAGTAATCTACCTTTTTTTAATCCACCCCTTTTTTTGTTGCATTTGCTACATGTTTTACTTGAAAAATGGATTTTTCTTCTCTTATTACTACTATTTTTCTGCTTTTCTGGTAAATTACATACATTTTTCCATAATTTACTTGTAGGTATAGCATTTTGCTACTTCTGATTTTGTGCAAAATAAGTTATCTGGTTATTTACTCAATTGAAAAAGGAATAAAAAATTCTAATTGGTCATTGGGTGTCTATCTTTATATCTTTTTGAATTTTTGGCTTAATGTGTGAGTATAGTTTTTTAAGAATATTAAAAAGGGTGTTTGCAATCCTTTTCATGCAGGAGAAAGTTTGAGCTTTATAAGGTCGAGTCATATTTTAACATTAATAGTTCCTTTAGACTGTCATCTGCTCATAAGTAGTGGGTTCTAATTATTAATGCTTCCTGGTCACTGTTCAAAGAATGTAACAAGGTACAGATTCACTAATTGCACAAAAGAGGGGAGGTGCTTCTTGCTACCTGCCCCAAATTAAATGCAGTAAGTATTGTGCCACATTAAAATATTATATAATTCTGAAACTCCTCTCTTGTTCTTTGAACAATGAAACTAAGTTTACTGATCTTCCAGTCTTCTTACTGTGACATTGCAGTCTTCCATTAATATAAAAATTTGATTAGTTTATTCTTCATAAATTATTTCTCTTTCATCATTTTCTGTCAAAAAGGTCATTTAAATCTGCATTTTGTAGTTTCGGCTTTAAATTGTTTCTCCCTATGGATTATTACAATTTGTTTAATTAATAATAAAAATGTTTATTTTCTATAGTTTATATTTTTTCATATAGTTATATTAGCAGAGTTTTATTGTTTTCTTCTTTATATTTTCCATTTTTTCTATGTTATTTTTATTCACAATAAATATGTAATAATATGTATTTATTTTTACATACACTGCTAATATGAATAAAACACAGTGTATATAAATGAAATGTAAGGGATCCTTAACTGATTAGAAACTACATAACACTGTCATACGTTTATATAAAAAGATATATAACTTGCAAATGGAGTCATTCTAATTGCCCATAAATCTATTTTAATAATAATTATTAAGTCAGAATTTTCAAAATAAAGTTTGTTTAGTTTTAATAATTTGAATATATTTTTTATGGTGATGATTAAAAATGAAAAATTTCTTTGTTAAAGGCTGTGTTACATATGTAAGTGAATATAAAGGACTTGCTTTCACTGGAGACACTCTATTAATCAGAGGATGTGGTAGGACTGATTTTCAAGAAGGTGATCCAGGCACCCTTTATGATTCAGTTCAGAATCAGATATTCTCACTACCAGATGACTTTAAATTATATCCAGCTCATGATTATAAAGGTAAATGTTAGGTTTTCTATCTATATATCTTAACACCTCTAAAGTTTAGCAATTTTCAGCATCACAAATTTTTGTTAATTTTTTTAAAGTTAATTTAAGGGAAGAACAATTTTTATTTTCTGCTACTCAAATTTTCCATTAAAATAAATTTCAAAAAATTTATAATATTAATGTAATTTATTAATATGAAATACAGATTATTACATAACTGGGAAGTAAGATAGTTTCTTATCAGATTATAATATTATTTTTAATTAAAATGTTAAATAAAAATATTATTTGTGTGATAGCATTAGTAAAAATTGAAAATAATAAAGAGGAATAAGTTAGTGGAATGATAAAAGCTGACATAGATATTCTTTTTTACGTACTCTCACTTTCTGAAATGAATCCATAAATTCAATGAATCATAGCACCACACAGCACCAGGTATCTTAGAGGAGAGGAAATTATGCCGGTCAGGTATGGTATCTTTTCATATGCTACCAATTTCCATTGTGCTAATGACCATAGCTGCTGATGCCCAATCTTTCATTGAATAAATGCAAAAGTTTGTGGATCTGTCTGTTTGTTTATTTGCAAATTCATTGTTTGAAAAAGTCACACAATGCGGTGGGTACTGCCATCTTGTAATTTCATGCCCCTACTACTAACATCTCAAAACTTGACCCATGCCCTCTCATTTTCATCATTCACCATTTTTATAGAGTTGAGTATGTCTGCTGTCTCAATAATGTATAGTATGTAAACAACTTGCAATGTTTGAATTTTTAACAGTGGAAAAACTGAAAGCTGGTTTTATTCATTCTTGTTTAAAAGCTGATTTTTTTAAAAATAATTTTCTGTGTAAGCTCAAAGTTTGATGGGAAAATGAAATGGAAATCTTGTAGCGTATGAAAAATGCCATGTCTAACCTGGATTTGAACCTGAGACCTCCAGATAAAAAGCTGGGATGCTACCACTCTGCCATTGAGACTGGCAGTGTTTATGGTGATGAGACTAAGCACTGTAAGTGGGTACGCAATCAAATTTTGAGTATCAGAAGCTGATGCAGCATATTTGAAAATGAACCCTACAGTGGTTGATCAGTTTCTTTGACTGATATTAAGCACCAAAAGAAGGTGGATGAATTGATTCAAAGTGATTGTTGTTTCACACAATTACATAAGAGACTATTTTTTTTAGTTATCACAAATATAGAGTATTGAACTTAGGATTTTCAATTAATGGCATTTTAACATTTTTCTCAGTCAATTTTTGTTCTCTATTGCCTAAAAAATTAAATGAAAAGAAACTTTTTTAGCTTGATAATGTTTTGTAACATTTTGATTTTGGAAAATGTTTACAAAAAACAGTTAAAATACTATTATTATCAGTCATGTCCCTGACTTATTGATTACTAAAAGTTAGTAACTTGAACATATGTAACAATGATTATAGCTGTACTACTTTCTTGCTTATTATTACAAACTTTAGGCAATTTTTAGTGGACTATCTTTAAATCTGTTTACTATCTACAAACTATTGCCTGATTCTTTTAACATATAAATTATATAATTCATTTCTTTAAGGCTTATGAAGATGTTTTTGTTATACATCTGTACACATCTCTAGCTAGCTAGATTTCAATGAAACTTTAATCATTTACTTGCTGTTAGTGGGTGTGCTGTTGTGAAGTAACCAAGTAAGATTATAAATGAACATCTATTGCATCAGAATATTATTTGTCATAAAATTTAGTAAGGTTTTTATTTTCTTAATAGGTAGCATTACTTTCGTATGATAATATATTAACATAGTTTGTAATATTTACAACTTTGTGCCTAAAAAAAATTGAGTCAACTATCTAAGTTTCAGAATTTTAAAGTCAGGACTTATATGAAACTCTAAAAACAAAAGAAATGTGTGAGGTTTACATTTATAAAGATATATGTTATTAAAATTTTGCTTTTACTTAATTAACCTTCATCTGTTGTGATTGGTTGAGTGTGCCTGCAAGGTGTAGAAGATGATTTTTTAAGCCATTCCCTTGTTTGTGATGTACAGATTGCTATTACTGCTTTATCATGTTTCAATTCCTGTGTGAATTTCTATCGGGTTCCAAGCCATGTTGGGATCTTTACCTATGAACAGGGAGATAACAGCGCTAAAGAAACTTACAGCCTGTTTTTACTCAGCATGTAGTAGAACTCCGATCTTTCTAAAAAAAGTGCTTTAAGATGAACGTAAAATGATTGGAATGCTACTATTGACAATAGATCTAATACATAAAATTGCTACTTGTTGCCATGAAATTTATTTAGTGGAAATAGTTGGCAACAGAAAGTTATCTGCTGTTTATGTCTTGGGTCATTTAAGGGAATCCATGATTATTTAATATCTTTAAGTTGTTCTTATATGGTGAATGTAATTGCCATCTAGCATTATATTATTCTTGATTATTTATATTATGTGCTCTTAAGTGGGAAATTTAAACTGGTATTTTATGTAAAATCTTGGGAAATTTTATTACTATCCTTTCAGAATTTTGCTGTTTTTGTTTGCTATTTATTATTGAGCGTGTTATAGTATACTGTTGTAGTGTAACTGTTGTTGTTGTTGTTGTTGTTGCTTGTTTCATCATTTGTCATACAGTATTCTTCATCTTTTACAATCTTATGTGTATTCATTTTTTTTTATAGAAAGGATAAGTCCTTTTATATTTTCTGTTACTTATGATGCTGCTGGGCATGATATCTTGTTTGATAGTTATTTTATTATTGTTATGTGCAATGGGATCCTTTTACATCTTTATGTGAGATTTTATTTTATTGCTTTGCTTGTTTTAATATTTTTAGTTTTTTTATTCAATATTATTTGATGTATTGTTGTACCACATGAAGCCTCTACCCAATAATGTCTCAAATATGACAGTCATGATTAATTAAATTGTTGTTATAGTAAATATATTTATATGATAATAATAATTTTGTTGGTTTTGTCAGAGTGATAATAACTCCGTCTTTCATTCTGAAGGTTCTAAGTTTAAATTCTAATCATGCTATACAGTTTCTCTGTGCTCTGTCACATTAGCATTTATGAGTTTCTGGGTTATGTAGTGAGTAATTATTAAAAAAATAGATATTTTGTTGATTATGATGTTATTGTTGTTATTGTTATTGTTTTGTTGTTTTAGGTCAAACAGTAACAACAGTTTGGGAAGAAAAGAGATATAATCCTAGATTGACTAAAAATCGTCAAGAATTCATATATCTAATGAATAACCTAAATTTGCCATATCCAAAGAAAATTGGTTAGTATATAAAACATATTATATATATATTTCTCCATTTTATACTCTTTTTGAACTTTTTTTAGGCATCAGAACTTCTTGATTAATACTTAAGTTGGTGCCTTTTGCCTTTGTTTGTATTAGCCTATTGATCTATATAGTTACTATGATTGTTATCAGTGAAACGTGAATTTTCACTTTTAAAGGATAACAGTCCTATATGAATTGAGTTATTGATGATTAGACTTTTATCTGTGTCTAGATATCTTTTTTTGATTTTGTTCTATTACTTTTTCTGAATAGTATAGCAGACTTTTTTCAAATCTGAAACGATATTGATTTATATGGTGTTAACCATTGTGGTTGTATTTTAGTCAATTGATTATTTTCTAAGCAGGTGTTATATTTTTATTTTTTTCTGTTATATTAATGCGACTGATTTGACTGAAAAATTATTTGGCCAAATGATTAGTCAGAAGTTGTAATAAATGTTACCATAAAGAATTCTTCACTGATATTTTTGGTCTTTGGCTTGAACACATACTTCACTACATTACAGCAAGAGGAATTTATTTATAGAATTATCATTTAATTTTATTACTAAATAGACTATTCTATGTCATTGGCATTCTGAAATAACTCTAAATACTTTCCATATGCATGATAAGTGCCATAATTAATGATTACAGGTGATTTAACATGAGTCATTAATCATTCTCAAAAATAACTTACTTATTCTTAAGAATTGACACATCTTAAGCCAAGCTTATTTAAGAGTGGATAAGGAAAGAAGAGGTTTCCCATTGCCTTTTCTCTGAGCCAGGCTTAAGGTTGCATATCAGTACGCAAAATTCATCAAAATGCAAGCGATATTCAGACATTGATATCTACATTATTAAAACAGATTAATCTCCAATCCTTCCTTTTGTTCATTGTTGTAAAAGAAATCTAGGAACCCACAAGATACAAAGAAGTTTAGGAAGTATTGTTATTAACCCAACTAGCGGGTTGATAGCAGCATGGCATTACAGTAATTATGTAACAAAGAAATGAGTTTAAGGAGATGAATCTGAGAGCTTTGAAAGTGTGAATAACCACTTATCCTGAAATTGTACCATCCGTCTTCTTAAGCTATTCATTATTTACAATAGTCAGCTGACCATACATTCTCCTCGATAAACTCTACAAAGCTGATGATATATTTCAATTACTTAAACATTTTCTGAGTAACAGGAATTTTTTTTTTTGGAATCTTATTACTTGGCATATTTTACAGCTGGTGAGATTTTCAATCACAACATACATTTTAGACATTGATAAATACATTTTAGACATTTAGACATTGTAAATGACAATGTCTGTTTGCACACTGCTTAGTGTACTTAAACTTTGCGGCAATAACACATATGGGATGTGTTCACCCTGGTTTTGTTACTTAGTTACCATCCCTTCATGAACATAAACAAATGACTTGTATTCTAGCACTTTGACTGTGACTTGTGTGGAAGGGTTGTACAAATAACAGCAGAAAAATTTCATGACAATTGAATCCAATCTTTAATACAGTTGAAAGCTTGAAAAGAATTTCAGTTGTTGGTAGAAAATAATTCAGAAAATTTGCAAAATTTCTAGTTTGAAGTAGTTTAACTTCTGGTACTTTAATAAATAAATGTATTTATTTATGTAGGCTATCAAGAAAGTAACTTACTTTCTTGATAGCCTACCTATAATTATACTGGCATTACTTATAAATAGAATGTGACAGGACGTGTCATTGAAAAGTGGAGCTGTGTATATAAAACAAAATTACATACACTAGCACCTAAAACATAAGACAATAGCACCAAATGACCTTCAGCAGATAGACTGAAGGGGAGTCATGCTGGGAAAAGAATGCAATAATTTTGGAACTGTTCCAAAAAAAATAATCCAGTTAAATTTTATCATATTCTTGATCTAAAAAAAAGGATCAGAATGCAATTCCATACTCCAGCCTCTTATAAACATAATCTGTACCAGTCTGTAAAAATATATATCTGCCATTTAATTAGAAAGATACAGCAGGAAGGGATAAATGTGCAGGTTCTGTAATAAGTGGGAGGGATAAAAACATTTCCTGACGCACTTGCTTTCCATTCCTTCTGATTGTCATTTATTTGGAATTTTAAAGTTACATCTCAAAGAAATCCTCTTTCTTGATGATGAAGTATTAAAATAATAAAAAGCTTTTAACAGGAATTCGGTGAAAACTTCTACTGACAGACATTTGATAAACTTATTTTGCCCCTGGGGACAAATCCGTATCTAATTTCAGATTGTTTAAAACAGTAAAAAAAGTATGTAGATCTCATTTTTTCCTTTGATTTTTGAATTTGATTAAATGTTCTAAATCAATCTCTAATAATTATATAGTTAGTTTATGTAATTATAGGCTATAACTGTTGACTATAGGCTATGTAATTTTGCCATTTAAGGTTTTTAATGGTTTTTAATTTTTTTATTTTATGTTAGCCTTCATGATTTTATACTCTATATGAATGCATGAATTTTTGTAAGCTTACTTGAATTAAATAGAGGAAACAAATTAATTAATCACTTTGTGAGTATGTGTGTGTGTGTGCCCACTGACATGTACATGCATGCATGTATGTATGTATGTGTATACTTGCACGCAAGTGTGGTTTTAAAGAGTTAGCGTGTTACATTTCAAGATAGACTATAATATTTTTCAGATATTGCTGTACCTGCTAATAAGGTTTGTGGAATACAAGATTAGATAAATTAATAAAGAATGGAGGTTTTGTAATGAAAAGAAGGGTATATATTTGCTTTATTTTCATATATATTTTATGTATAAATAAATTAAAAATTAAATAAAATTGTGTTAATCATTGAGTTATTTATAAAATCTTCCTTTAATAAATAAATTTAATTTTGGAAAATTTAACTGGGCATATGTCCAAAACAATTTCTCATTGTATTAAAAAAGAAAAAAGACATTCTTCCTCTAGAAAATAAAACAGAGCATCTTTTTTCGTACTTATAAGATTTTGTCATCTTTCATCAGTTGTAGATTTTGTACAATATATTGTTGTATGTTGATATTACAAAGAGTTATAAAAAAATTAAATTTGATTATAGCTTGATTGAATTCTTGCTGTGTTGAAACTTATGATTGAGGTATGTGTATTAAATTTCTTATAAGTTATCTGATAGATTAAGGATATTTAATTAAAATCTTTCTCTTTGTTAGGTAGTACTGTACAATGATAAATAAGAGAGTCAACTAATAGGATTAAAATACTTTTTACATTTTGATTGTGATTAAACAAAGCTGTAATTAATCTTAAATATTGAGCTTTTAATTTTGAATACATTTGTAAAATTTAGAGATTTATTGGATGAATTTAGTAGAGAACTTTTTGTTTTAAAACTTATCATCAGTTCGCTACACATTATTTTGAGTATACACTGTAAGTCATTGCTTTGATAAGTTTATGAAAACTTGCGTATGACTAAAAACCAATCTATCATTGGAAAAATTACATTTTATTTTGTCTTTCTTTAATACCCAATCTTTCTCTTCTCCTTTCCATTGCAATAGTCAGGATGGGAGATAGTTTATGAAGAAAATCATCTTTGTAGTAATGTTGCTTGCTTTTTTAAAAAATAAGATTAGCTGACGGGTGAATTATTTCTTGATTTTATGCATTTTTATCGTGGACAATGAATAAGTGAATTGAGACTGGTTTTTTTATTTATATCCTATGGATCAAATTATTGAACAAAATTAATAGTTTCAAAATCAGGTGATTTTAGAAGTTGAGAATTCTAAGGTTCTTGTCCTTGTAAAGGCAGTTGCTTTTATATGAATATGAATGCTAGACTGTGTATACCTGTGTTCTTTGGTGGTTGGATTTCAATTAACCACACATTTCAGGAGTGGTTCGCCTGAGTCTGTTCAAGACTACTCATTTACTGATACATTACACTTGCATGCCAAACTGTGCACAGATCCCTTGGCATCTCTGCAGACTACTGTTGACATCATGTCACTGTGCTGTTACTTTGTAATGTGGTAAATAAATAAAATATGCAAACTTTTATGAAAAATAAAATAGAGTATGTTTATAAAACAGACTGTTGTTTACAGTAATTAAACTAATATTCTGTCTGAAAGTGTAAAACTATTTTTATTGCTTAAAAATTACTAATATTTTCTTAGTGAATTTTGTATAATTTTATGTCTCTTAATCCATTCACATCCATTATAAAAAAATTACAGAAATGTATTAATTTTTATAGTTTTAACTTAACTTCAACAGAATCTATGAATGTTTGGGAAAAAATCTTTAACTTTTACAGACTGTGGTTTTTTCCCCAATGTAAAAAAAAATGTTTAAAGTGGGAAAATAAAACTGATACAGCTGTAACCATTTCAAAATCAGTAGTTTACATCAAAAGCAGCAAACATTAGTAATTTTGAGTAAATCGATATTTCTAAACTTTTGTTAGTAAGGAATCCAAATTATTTTGGTTTCAAAAAAATGAAAAATAAGAATATAACTTCAAATATATTAGAATCAGGTAAAGTATTTCTGTAACTGCATATTTAAATAAGTCTCTTTAGATCTACAGAAAAAATATTGTGTATTATGCTTACCTTTTTCTCCTTTATATATTTTTTCCCATCAAGACATTAAATGATAATGTTAAATAATAAAAAGATTTCACCATGTAAATAACTTAGTGAAATAATTTACATACTAGTGTAAATTATATGAATAAAAATTAAATGAGGCAGGAAATAGTGTGTAGGTTGTGTTTATTATTTTACCCAACTTTTGATAAAAAAATTAAATAAAATTATCTCTATTGGTGTTGAATAAATAACATTGTTGATCACACTGAAGCATATTAAATGAAAATTTATTGAGAAACAATATTAGAAATATTATTAAGAAAAAAAGGAATTTTTACACTTTTTTCAAATTTAACTCCAAGAAAATAATAACAGTGATTAAATAATTTTAACTCTGTATTACAGTAAAGATAACATTATGTATAATTATCTCAAAAGTAAACCACATGTGAAAATAATAATTCCTTAGCTTATTTTTACTGATTTTAAGACGGAGCTTAATTTTGTTACCTAACATCAGTAGCCTGTGTCATGTTGCTTTTATTTCAAACAAAACTAATGAAAGTAGAGAACATGAACCTATGAACAGTTTTGCCAAAGAAAGAGTTGATTAAGGAAAACAGTATATATTCTTAAGTAGCAATTAAACAAATGATTGCAAAAATGAAAAAGAAATAAAAACCAGAATTGCAGTGGCTAAGGAAGTTTGTAATAGAAAAAAACTTGTTATTTAGGTAAAATTGAAGAAGTGTCAAGTGAAGAATACATTTAAAGTGCATTTTGTACGATTATAAAGTGTGGGTACTACGGAAAAGGGCAAAGAAAGGCTAGAGGCATTTTTATATGTGGGCATAAAAGAGACTGGATAAAATTAAGTGAACATCTTTTTTTTCTTATAGCCTGAGAAAGACAAGATATAGAATACCGCACTGTTTCAAGTAATGAAAACCTTCATAAGATTTAGATGAAAAGCTATAGAAGATAGACATTAAAAAGTTTAAACAACATTTGAAAAAAAATTGAAAATGCAAACAAAAATAACAATTTTTTTTAACATAACAATAATGAAGCAGATTCATTCAAATATGATCATACCATGTATTGGATAAATTAGACTACAAGAAAATAATGTAGAGTTGTAAAGGGATGCAAACTAAGGAGAAGATTTTTTTTTATAGCTAATGAATTTAAAAAAAAATCATTTCTGAAAAAAAATAAAATCATTTGTCACATATCCATAAAAAAATATTCATTATATAGTCAGAAAAAAGTAAAGGCTTTAAGACGAATAAACAAATTACATGTATGAATTGCTGATGTAAGTGGTGGGAGAGAACCGTACAAAAATTAGAAGTACAGAAATAGAAAATATTTAAAAATTTGTGTAAACTGGCTTTAAGAATTTGAAAATTTGTTAGTTTCAACCAAAAAATTAATAATAATAAATGAGAAAAGCTTAATTAGAACTTTGCAGAACTTGAAAGCCAACTTGGCTGGGAAAAATCATAAGATGGAAGAATTGATTAAATAGCACTAGAAGGTGCAGAGAAGAGAGATTGAAAAAGAGTAACAACTATAGGTGGAATAAAAGGGAACGGGGGCTAACAGGAATTTAGAAGTTTAGCAAGGAGTAGAAGAGAATAGAAAATGGAATCGAGCTAGGGACTTGTCTCAGGTCAGACAGCCATATGATAATAATGAAATTAATTTTAAACCTCCGGTAAACATATGCAAAATTTCTAAAAGTAATCATCTGTATCTAAGGTAAAAAAAAAGAAGGTTAATGGATTGCAGTGTAGAGAATCATGAATTGTTAAATTTGGATCACTTTTAGTTGAATTTAAAGAAATGAATACCATTAATTGTTCATTCTAGGTCTAGTCTAATAGTCGCATCAATTTTACTTTCAATGTTTTTTTGTTTAACTTGGGATTGAGTTAGTTTTTTTTTACCTTGAGAAATAATTGTTTGATAACTATAATCGCACAATCTGAATTTATAATGATAATTTTTTCAGTTTCTATTAAATATAATAGTATCAATTGCTGTTATAGAAATTTAACTCATTTAATTAAAGTCTACATGAATAATCATATCTGAACATTCAAAACTGTAATTTTATGAGTATTTTTAAAAGATAATTGAAAAGTATAAGTAATTGTTTGTGCCCTATCTTTTGTTTTGTTTTAAAGTATAAACAGTTCATTTATTTGTAGTTCAATTTAAAATATTAATGCTGTTTTTTAATATGTGAAGTAAAATGTTGTATTTTATATTTATGTTGAGATATTCTGCATCAATTCCTGCAAATCAACCTAAGTTAAGTTTTTTTTATTCTTCAGGCTGCATATTTTTTATTTATTATTATTATTATTCTATTATATTATTAGATCTGTTGTTAATGAAGGGAGAATAAATAAATAATTTACATACCCGATTTTATCATTAATCATCTAACTCATAGCAGTAAAATGTGGTTTAATTTTTAATGACGATTATACGTGTAATTATATGTACAAGTATATATATATTTTCACAGTAGAATCTTGATAGTTTGACACATATGGGATTGGCTGTCTGTGTCGGGTTACTGAATTTTGAATAAAAAATCAAAATTCTAGAAAGCTCACTATATTTATTGATCTAACATCTTAAATTCACAATAACACAATATGCAACAGTAAAAAGAGAATTAAGTACAAAAATTAATTTAACGGAAAAAATAAAAATGTTGTAGAGGATTCAGTTATTGTTCTTGTTTACTGTTATTGTGGTTGCATGAAAAAAGTCAGTCTTTTTTTGTTTTTGTGGCTTTAAAGATGTCTTATGATTTTCTTGTATTCTTTTTAAAACAAGTACATCAGCAGCTAATGTATTTGTAGTCAGATGCTTACTAAAACAAGCCAAAAAGGCAGTCAAACAGGTCAAAAAGGCTAAAAAGTCAAAAAGGCCATTTGAACCTTGTATAGAATGATTTTAAATAGTAAGTTTTAATAATGGTTTTTAACGTTAATATAAAAATAAATGTATGGTATTTCTAATTTATTAGATCAAGTATGAATGACTTGCTTGTGGGTGACTTGTGTGCTTTTGTGTACAACTGAAGTATAAGGAAGCGTAGCCCTTATGCTATAATTTATAGGTGGTTATTGGCCTCTCTATAATTAATGCCTTCAAATACTTTGAAAACAAAAATTATTATTATAATAATAAAAAAATAAGTTTTAGCTGATCAATTTTGAAAGAAGTGTATATGTTAAAGCTTGGATCAGAAGACATTTTCAGGTATGTTTCTCCAAGACTTGGATCCTCTTTACATTAAAATAACAGAATAATTTTGTTAAAAATTTACAAATAAAAATCAAAATAATGTTATATTAAATTATATGCAATTTTTTTTGGAAAAAAAGTATGATGAACATAATTTGACAATACATTACACGTATTTTGTACTCACCTAAAATGTAATTCTTCTGGATTTTCTGCTGTAATTTTGTGTAGGTAGATCCCTCTTTAGATTTTAACAGTATTCGGTTAACATTTTTGGGTTCCATTTTTCCTGGTATCATGTTTCAATTGTAGATATCTCCTGATGAAAGTGTTCTCCATGTTCATCACTGATTGGTGCTGAGATTGTCAGGGAAAAAATCCAAATGTCAGTGTAAGAAATGGATTTTGAATGACAAGTTACACCAAGTAGTTATGAAGGAGTTCACTCACAAGTTCTCTGTAGTTATTGGCCTTACGGATTCCAAGGAAGTTGTTTACCACATTTTGAAATGATTTTCATGCAGTAACCTCCAAGTCATTCAAACATTCTTCAAACGCCTGATCACTCAATATCTTCCTTTATTTTAGCATTGCCTATATTAAGGAATTTGTTTTTTAGAAACTGAAACCCTGCACCATTACGATCCATTGCTTTAACAAAGTTTTTGAATAAACCTAACTTATTTTGTAGTGGTGGAAGATAAACTTTTTTTGGTTTTATTAATGCCTGACTAACAACATTCTTCTCCTACAGTCAGTACCTCTCTCTTTGACCACTGCTCTTTTATGTAATGGTTTTTCCTATTCCCGCTGTTCCACTTGCTCAAAAAAGCAACAGAACTTAGTGTATCCAAGTTGCAGTCCAAGTAAGATCACTATTACTTTCAGATCTCCACACGTATGCCATAAATACTTCTCATACTGAATCCTGCTCAATACAAGTTTCATATTTTCATGACTCCTTCATGTGAACAGCATATGCTAATGGTATTGATTGGTATTTATTTCTAATGTGAAGTAGAACAGCTTTCAAACTAAGTCAATAAAAAATTGCCATTCCTCATTCAGCAGGATGGTGCATATGTCCCAAAGCTTCCAGTAAAGAGTCCACATCATACAGTTTACTAAGTCTTTGTATTGAGAGAAGAAATGTTCAAATTCTGACTGTCTGTCACAGAAAGCACTTATTTTATTGTTTGGTTGTAAAAGATGCCATCCTTTCAGTCTTGATGCCAGTATTTCTGCTTGATTTTTTGATAAATTTAGATCACAAACCAGATCATTTAATTCTGACTGATTAATTAAATGGGATTCAGTATATCTATTTTCTATAAAGTTTGGATCCTTTTTTCATCACCTGATAATTCAGCACAAGATTCAACATTTTTATCTTCATCTAAGTTCCATGTTTCTGGTGGTACTGGAATTGGAAGCTCTTGGCTATGTGGCACTGGCCGCATGGCAAAGGGAAGATCAGGGTATAACATTATGTCTAGTTTTAGCTGTTATCTTTATTACACATATCTTTATCTTTATTACACAAAAATAACAGTCTGCAGTGTGAACCTGTGGTTCTTTCCAAACCACTGGAATTGCAAATGGCATGTGACGATCCATTTAGCCAACTAGTCAGCAATGTTAACAAGAAGCACAGCAAATATGAGGAGCCCAAGATCACCTTTTACATCCAAAATACAGTTCATATGACTTTTTTATCATTGGAGTTATATTTCTTTTCTGAGACTACAAGGATATCTTACCACAAATGTAGCAGAAATTATTTGGATGATTAATGCAACTGCAAGGCATTGTTAATACATTACAATAACTAATATTGTTTAAAAAGAAACACTAATTTAATAGACATATACTCACATACACATACGCTCATATATACATACACCCACTTTACTGAACAACATATACCTGCAAATATGAAAGCCAGCTACAAAACTGAATGTTACACACACGCGCTTGAGAACTTGCACTTGAATGAGAATTAAAAATATTTCTCTAGTCTGCACGACAGTTTATAAGTAAATGTAATAACAGCAGAAATAACTAATGCGTGGATGATATGTTTATAGTAAGATGAAAACAGGAAGAGTGAATCACATTCTTGTTCATTTTAATTGGCATGTAAATAATAAGCATGATGAATAATAAGCATATGAAATATTTTAGACCATCATAAGCATGATGGTCTAAAAATCAATGTGACAATTAAGGGACTGTAATAAATAAATAAAAGCTATTTAGTTGATAAATAATATAATAAAATACATTCACAAAATGTTACACTTATGGAGTTAATGCAGAACTACCTGAAAATAAGAATGGCAGTTACAAAAAAACTAAGCCTGATAGAAGAATTTTGAATTTATATGAAAAATATTATAAGAATCAGTTATTCTCTCTCATTTAATGGAATCATTGTTGATCAGTGTAATAAAAAATTAAAAGACTAAAACGCAGAATACATACTCTTTAGAGGTAGGGAATAAATTGTAAGAAAGATTTTTCTAAAATTATTCATATGTAGCTTAAGTTTAACAAATTTGCTAAAAGTTAAGTTTTAAGTTAAGTTTTCTCTAAATCTAATATCCCCTGCAATGAAAGTCAAATTAAGAAAAATAACATTTTTAAAAACACTTTCTGTATTTATGTGCGGGGTTTTATAATTTAAAAAAAGTTATGGACATCTCTTGATAGCTCTGAATATGAAACATAAACTTAAAAAATTTTTTGAAAAATACAGGTGATTCCAAATTGCTCAGATATCTCTTGGGAGATGATTATATAGCCAAAAAGAAGAAAAAAGTTCATATAAACAAAGGTCAGAAAACTGTTCATTAGTGAATTTTGGCTCCCTATTTCTTTTTGTTTGCTTAGTCTCTGGAACCACTGTAAGGTATTACTTCAAAGGATGAATGAGGATGATATGTATGAATGTAAGTGAAGTGTAGTCTTGTACAGTATTCAAATCCGTATAAAAGTAGCTGTCTTTACTAGGGTTTGAACCTTAACTTTCGACTTCAAAACCGGCTGATTTACCATGACAAGTTCACCACTAGCCCAACTCTAGTTGTCAAGGATGACTCTTGAAATAATTAGCCTTGCTTTCTGCTCCCTCTGTGAAATTAAATCGTACCAAATTTCTTGGGGTACAAATCGAGGGGTAAATCTTGTGCTTCCTTATGGATTTTAATCTAAGTTGAATAGAAGTGGCCCAAGACCTTTATCTCAGTTAGGTTGTAAGAAAAACTGGGTAATACACAAAAACGTTTTGTTGGAAAATATACTTTTTTAGGTTTGAAATGAAATAATTTTATTTGTTTACCAATAAACAAATAAAAATGTCTAGTTTGTAGAAAATTTAATTCTGAAAAAAATTGATTTAAATAACATCTATTAAAATTCAACACAAATTTGAGAAGTTCAACTTTAATTAGAAATAAAACACACAAACTGGATTGGAAAAGTGGTATGATTTTAAACAGAACAATTTACAAATGCTAAAAATTATAAAAATAAATTTAAAAGATAAACTTCTAGAACATATTAAAAATTTTTATTTTTTCGTAAGTTGGCAATAACAGCTGATTAACAATTAAGTTTAGTGTCTAGCATTTGAATATTCATTCGAGTGGTGTTTGTGCTGTTATTGTTTGGTCAGTCATTCACAATGGTAATACCACAAATTTGTGGTATTACCATTGTTTTTTTTTCATTTGGAAAATTGACGAACATAATTTATGGTAAAATAAATAAAAATTGATTGGCTGCTGTGTATGAATACCGGGAAAATTATCCAGATCAAGAGTACTGAATTGTAAAACACATTTGAAGCTTTGGAGAGATGATGCAAGAAACAGGTATGCTTAAACCACAATTTGATGCTGGTCGTGAACGATTTGTGAGAAATGTCAATGCTGAAGAAGCCATGTTGAATGTAGTACAGTTATCTGCCACCTCATACACCAGAAGGTTGTCACATCGATTTCATGTTTTGTAGTCAGGTGTGTGGCAAATGTACAGGAGCAATAATTACACACATTCCATACAACACGCGTATAAGAGTTATTACATCTGATTTTGATAACCGGATGAAATTCTGTTGATGGTTAATTAAATAATGAGAATATCATCCCGATTTCCTTAGTAATATTCTGATTACTGATGAATCCTGTATTACAAGAAATGGCATTATAAATTATCCAAACAATCACACTTGGGCAGAAGAAATCCCCATGAGACTGCTATAAGTCATTTCCAGTGCACTTTTTCATTTAGTATGTGGTTTGGTGTTCTTGTTGATAATCTCATAGGCCCATTTTTTACTGCCAAGGCTCAATGGAGAACAGTACTTGTATTTTTACAAACAAATATGATGGAACCCTTGGAAGATATTACAGTTGCTGGTAGAGTGCAGATAGATGTGGTTTTTCAATAATAGTGCGCCCACCTGCTCACTACTATCGTGATGTGGTGAATCTTTTAAATAACACATCTAATAAGCAATAGATTGGTTGAAATGGACCAGTAAAATGACCACCTTGATCTCCTGATCTCATATAAGCGGACTTTTACTTTTGAGGTTGGATGAAGTCATTAGACTATTCTGTTCATATTTATATTCTGCTTCATATAAGAAGATTTGAGACATTGTAAAATAGAAGCTATAGCTAATATTAGTTATAATAATGATGCTATTACATGTGCCCGGCTAACATGGATGTGTCGTGCTGAACTATGCATTGAACAGAATTGTGGCCACATTGAGCAACTGCTTTGATGAAATGTTTGTAGCTTTATCAAGTAACCATTTTGATATTTAATAATTTTTAGAAAAAAAAACCAAAATGTATGTGATTTTTATTTTTTTAGTCTATTTTTTAATTTTTGTTGTGTTATTGATAAGTTTTCTATTTGCTTCTATTTACATATGTTTTTCAAACATTAATGAAAAATTTTCTGGTTAAAATCGTATCACTTTTTCAGTTATGATTTAGTTTGTGTGTTTTGTTTCTAATTAAAGTTGAGCTTTTCAAATTTGTGTTTAATTTTAATAAACATTATTTACATCAATTTTCTCAAAATTAAATTTTTCACAAAGTTAACTAGATATTTTTATTTGTTTATTGGTAAATTAACAAAGTTTTCTTATTCCAAATCTAAAAAAGTGTTTTTCTGATAAAAATTTTTTCTATTTTAACCCGTTTTTCTTAAAACCTAAGCAAGATAAGCATTTTTATTCAATTTATACTTTTATAGACTACTTTTATTCGATTTCTTAGGTCATAAACCATAAGGAAGCACCAAATTTACCCTTCGATCTGTACCCAAAGAATTTTAGTACGGTTTAATTTCACAGAGGAATAGAAAGCAAGGCTAAATGCTTTGTGAGCTGAAACTCGCTAATGAACTGACCTACCAGGGTTGTTTGAAAAGTTTTGAGCTTCAAAATGAAGATGGCAGCACTCGTCAACAAACGTTAGGGAATGTATTCACGCATGCGTTGAAAGGCACTCAGTAAAATTTCAGCCATTTTGGACGCTCAGTTGTTGTTTGATAATTGTTTGAGTAAGTCATTGTGAAAATGGAAAAAATAGAATATATTGACATGATTAAATACTTGCATTTGAAAGGCAATATGCTTACGCAAATTAAAACAGTCTTGGACGCTGTTTACAGGGACTCTGTTACATCATTTGCTATCGTTAAAAGATGGGCAGCTGAATTTAATCATGGCTGTAACAGCTTGGTTGATGAGCATTCGGGAAGGCCAAAATCTGCAACTATCACTGATATCATTGAAAAGTTCACCAAATGGTACTGGATGACCAACGAATTAAGGTTAGAGTGATAGGAGAGGCTATGGGGATATCAAAAGAATGTGTTTGTTGTATATTAACTGAAGAATTGGATATTTGTAAGCTATATGTGCGTTGGTAGCCGTGTTTGTTCACTTTGGATCAAAAACGCATTCGAATGAACATTTCCAAGGTCTTGCTGGAGCGGTTTAAGCAAAACAAGTCAGATTTTTTGCTTTGATTCATAACTGTAGACGAAATGTGGATCCACCACTACACTCCTGAGACAAGACAACAGTCAAAACAGTGAACTGCAAAGGGTGAACCTATTTCAAAAAAGGTGAAGACGGTTCCATTGGCCATGAAGGTGATGGTGACTGTTTTTTGGGATAATAACAGAATTTTGTTTATCAATTATCTTCAAAAAGATAAAACAATAACGGGGCAGTATTATGCATCATTACTTGACAAGCTGAAGGCAGAAATTCCAAAAAAATGACCACATTTGAAGAAGAAAGTGCTTTTTCATCAGTACAATGCACCTACTCACACTTCGACAGTCACCATGGCTAAAATTCATGAATTACACTTTGAATTGATTGACCACTCACTGTATTCACCAGATCTGGCTCCAAGCGACTTTTTCTTGTTTCCTAACCTTAAAATTTCAACAACTTGGACAACTTTGGTATGTTCGTTTTATTATTCTTATTTTTGGCCATAGAATCATCTCCTGAATAATTGTCATGCAATTTCTAATCACGCTGTATTTAAACTGAAAGGAAATTGAGGAAAAGAACAGAAACATATATTTCAATTTTAAGTGGTGTGGGTTTATTTTTGAAAAACCCTTTTTAGATTATTTATACATGCATTGTAAGTAAAACATTTGCTTTAATAAAGTTTTCTCTAAAATTCCTCTGAAGAAAATGGAAATTGGTTTTTTCATGATATTCATTCTCCCCACCCGTTTAACAAATTTTGAGAAAAGTAATATGATCAATTCCCTCATATATAGAAATATTTGAGCCAAATTTGAAGAAAATTGATTCAGTCAATTTTGAGATATAAGTTCAAAGGCAGTGTTACATACTGCACTTAAATATACACACATGTTTTTCAGTCTAAATGAACTAGTTGGACCCTTAAATGTAAAGATTTGCTAAATAACCCAATACCTCATTTTTGACATTATCACTGCACTTTCCCTTTAATATATAAGAGCAGTAATAATTTATAGCTATTCTATTTATATTTGCCAGAAAAATAAAAAAAATAAACTGATCAACTTGTTTACTTGATTGACTTATATAAATATTGTGTTTAAAATTAAGTATTCTGATATAATTTGAAATTAAGTTTCATAATACCATTCATAGTTTATCTCTTACTTTTATTATTATCGTTTTAGATTAGTAATATATAGTGAAATAAAATTTAATAAAGAAAACTAATTTTAGCAATCTTTAGAACCAAATGAACATTTTGCCTTCAGTCTATGGAGTGAAGAAACTTTTGATCACTTGAGCTATGGAAAGTAAAAGGAGGGAATTCATATCAAATAAAGGAAAGAGATGAATAGGACTTAAAGGTTGATGTTATGGTAGGAGTTCATGGATCTTGACAGAAAACTGGTATATAAGAAACTACTGATTCCATATGAGACAGCAGAGTTTTTCAAAATATCTAATATTCATCTGACAATAACTGAAGATATGTTCTGTTTAACAGTTTACTTTTTTATATACCTCACCACCGTCTCTGTGAAAAAATGGTAATTTCTTTATTTCTAGAAAAAATATACAAGCACAAAATAAAAAAATTATCTTAAGAATAGTCAATTTCTTATAATAATTTAAACTCTCAAACTGCGAAGCATGGCACCTAGCATGACAGGAAAGAATCATGAGAGAGATATGAAAGGAGCACTTGAGAGATAATTTTTTAAACTTTTACCATATTACCATACACCATAATTGTGATCATGGATAGATATGTACGTTATTTCTTCTTATCTAATTGGTTTGTTATACTTAAATTGCTTCTTCTTAACTGTTAGTATAACATTAAGAACATATTGTCTAGTTGGCTGAAAAATTGTAATCTTAAGTTAACATAAACTAATATGAACGTTCCATTATTTATGCAATGTTTCTACAGTTAAATATTAATAATAAAACAATCATTTAAATATTAAAATAAAACATTATCTAATTATTTGAATATTTGTATGTTTATTTAATTCACCGGAATCTCTGTGGTACGATGAATTAGCTGCTCAACATATCAAGAGGCAAGATTTGCACATTGAACACTGGTCATCTGTGTTGTTAAAATAAATAATTTATAATTATGCTATAAGTTTTGAAAAGAAAGAATTTAATCATAAATAAATCTGGTAATTTAACAATTTTTTGCACACTTAAAAATCCCAAGGAGCAACCGTGTAACAAAAATTAAATTTTTTATGTGTATGTTTTAGGGATAATAATAAATTATAACAGTAAGATTAGGAGTAATAGTAGTAATAATAATAATAACAAAAATCAGTAATTAAATAACTTGTATGCAGATTATATTTTATTGCTTTAGCCTTTTCACAATAAACATTCAATTAATTATTGTTACATAATATTATTTACATTCTTAAAATTAAATATTTGTAATTAACAAAGTAATATAATTTTTATGAATTCAGATAATAATGATTAATATTACATTGATAGTGATTTTAATTTTAATATGTATTTATGTGTATGTTAGGTGCTATTACTAATGGTTACGAGGTGACCTAATATTACACAATTCCTTTTTAAATGGCTTAACTATTCTTCTGAATAGTTAGAGCATATCGTACAATGTTTATTTACAAGAGGAAGGAAGGAAGTAATTTTTCATTATCTTCACTAAATTGAATATACTGTCGCATATTAGCAAACCAAGTTTGCTGAAATGAAGATGGTATTAAGACCTACTAGTAACAAATCCACTCTGTTTGTCATTTTTTGCACTATAAAAATAATTTCAGAAAAAGCTGCTGCTCGTGGGTGAGTCTCAACTACCAGGCAGGTTGTTGGTGGTGGATAGTGAAAGGCCCTCATATATGAGTGTAGCTGCAAGTAAGGTTTTATCAAATAAGCATTCCTGCATCGAGGTGGGTACACTGAAGGAAATGATGGTGTATTCTCACAGAATCCTGTGAAAGTGTACTGGTGCCATGCTGAGAATGTGCTACCATCAAATAAGCACAGCCGAGAAAATGGTCAATGGTTTGGCTGGTGGAAGAGGAACAGTTCTCAGTAGTGAACAAGGTGGAAGAACCTTGAAGGTGCTTCTTTGAAGGAACCTGGTCCAGAGGCCTTAAGGTGGCGGACCTACCACTGGAATTACCTCACAAGGTGTTGGTAGTGCTTCTGAGGGAAATTTTGTTACTCAGTTTTCTTGAAGAAGAAAGTCGGACAGGATTATAATGGAACTCAAAATTGAAATTGAGATAATTCTAAAAATCTAGACATAACAGAAAAACTTTTGTAGAAAAGAGGTATTAAAGAAATTTTAAGTTTAGGAAGTTGGAGTTTTAGAGGCCTTGCAAGGAAGGAAGCTGAGCTGGAATATATTTTAGACCAGAAGAAAATTAACATCACTGTTATAATAGAAACAAAAAAGAAACTGAAAACTACAAGAAATTTAGAAAACTATTCCATGTTTTATAGTGGGGTAAGGCAAACAGATAGAGCTAAATTGGGTGTAGCAGTTCTTGTGAATGCGCAGTAGAAATCTCATGTTAAAAGTTATAAATGATAGAATTAGGACTTTAAGAGTGAAAGTTGAAAAAGTGTATGTAACAGTAATTGCTGTCTATGTGTTGGAACAAGGGAAAGAGGATGCTAGTAACATTTTTTATGATGATCTACGAATAGTTGGAGTTCCTAACAGACTATATTATTGTAGCTGGAGATATGAACGCGCTTGTAGGTTTAGACTCGATACTAGAGGTAACTATAACATATGGAGTGGACATTGTGACTAGCAATGCAAATAGGTTGCGAGAATTTTCAAGTTTCTAGTTCTAATAATTTGAAATAACACTTTTTCCAGGAAAAAAAAGAAAAATAAATTTACTTGGAGTGCGAGAAATTTACCAAGCATGATTGATTATATTGTTAATCAATATAGCTTCACAGGTGTAAGATGTAAATGTATATAAAAGTCCTGATGTGGGTTCAGATCATTAGTTATTGATATCTAAGATTGTAATAATGGTCAGGTGGAAGAAATAGAGTACTTGCATGAATAACAGAGGAAAGGAAGAGGAAGTTTTTAAGGTTTATTTTTTGAATCATGAGATTGTATAATGCTTACATCAGGAGAGGTTAATGAATCTGTAACAAAATGTAATTACCAGAGAAGATGTGAATTAAGAATGGGTAGCTATTAAGCAAATGATTATGCAAGCAGCTCAAGAAGCTTTAAGCACTAAGATTAAGATTAAAAAGAAAGAAAGTAGTTTAAAAATTTGGAACGAGGAGACTGAGAATGCTATCCAAGAAAAGCAAACAGCTTATCTTTCTTTTATGCAGACGAAAAACAAGTTTGATAGGGACAACTATAAGCAGAAAATAAATGTAAGAGGCTCATAAACAGGCATAGTAACGTTTTTTATTTGAAATAGAGAATGATGTACATTGTCATCAGGTCTTCACTTTTAAAATGATGAAACATCTTAATAGTAGTGACAGAGATACAGCAAAAATAGATGTAATGAATTTCTAAACTTGGAATCTACATTACAAAGATCTACGGTTTGATTCTACAGTCAGTGAACTAAAAAAGAACCTTGTAACAATGCTGTGGTTAATTACATTTCATATGAGGAGTTGCAAAAAAGTTTGAAGATATCAAAAATAGGAAAGCAACTGGTCTATATGGCATTAGTACCTTACACAATTTCTCTAATCACTAACAGAAAAAAAATGTTAAGCAATATTTAATAGTAGATATAAATTTTGATGTGAAACGTCTTTAAAATCACACCGAAACATACGGGTACCAGAATAGAAATTTGTAGCGTAACGAAAAGGTCTATATCGTCCTGCCTTAATAACGCCCTAACTGTTAGTCTCAGAGACGTAAATGCGTTGTCATTTTATAACTTACATGGCCAGCTCGCCGGTATGACTTTGAGTTTGCGTCACTGCTGAGGGTGTTGGTGGGGAGGGGGCCCAGCGCAGAACGGCCAAAACTGTCGCTCTCGCTTTTTCCATTCAGTGTAACTGACGACTTAGACGTGATAGCGCGATGATTCGTGTGTCTTGTGTTTAGAGTTTGCTGAGATAGATCGACTGAAGTAATAATAAGTGTATTTTGTACAATATTTATGAGTAAAAGATTAAAGTAAACTTGAAAAAAAGTATAAAAATTCAATATGTCAACCCTCAGCCCACGCAAAAGCCAGCGGGAAATATAAGTTACGCATATCTTTGGAAAGGGGAGTTTATGGGCCATGCACAGATACCCCAATGTTCGGTGTCAAGCGAGCGAGACTGTTTCGGGAGGGTCGCAAAGCTGGCACGGTGCGCTTAGTGAACGACGCCGACGGCGCGAGCACCTCTACCGCTGTTTATTATGCCTTATGTCTCTTACTTTTCATATCACAGACCAATGTTGAACAAAATTGTCGTTGAATATTAATCGAAATAAATATCATGCACCGTTTAGTATCTGTTTTATATTAAAATTAAAATTAGTATGCAATCAAAGTCTCGGTTTTATTTCAATCCAATACACTGAAACTGATTCGTTGACATACAGACCGACCAATTTATCTGTAGAGTTGGCCAAATGAAGGAACTTTAATTTTACATTGGAGATTTTCAGTCTTGTTCAAAAGAAATACGATGGTGGCTCTCCCATTTACCTCTACAGATAAGTTGGTCGGTCTGTAGCTCGGAGGAACTTCATCCAAAGTCTGTAACTTTCACGTTAAACCAACGGTCGTGCACCCTGAAACAGCCCCACCCGATCTTTTTTCAATTTAGATGTAGAGGTTCTCAGTTATGTAGGTACCAAGGGGTATTACATAACTTTTTACTCATTCTTAAATTTCCCACTACTTAATAGATAATATAAAACAATTAGATAAACATATGCTAATGACAGCTTAAGATAAATACATAAATTATTTACTTTAACTAGATACACAAGAACACGATTTTCCAAAATTTCAAAGCTGAGTTAAAAACTTTATGAATTTGTTAAAATTTTCATATGTTTTCTGCATGAAATACCAAGATTTTTTAAGCTCATATAGACGGTTGTAATAAAATCACAGAAAGAATTACTTTTTACGTTAAAAATGATTAATTTCCTCTTTTAATTCATTATTAATTTTCTCTAATTTGTAGTGGGAACTTATTTAATGTGTTACTTTTAAAAATTGTTGTTTAATGTTTTAGAATATTTTTTTCTTTATTATCCTATAACAGTGATGCATGTAAAGAATCTTAGAAATACAAGAGATTATCTTTAACGTAAAGACCGTTTCATTGTAAAGAAATTTATTCTGAAAACTATAAATATTTTTCATTTTTCTTAAAACTACATACCTTATACAACTTTTCTATTTAATCGCCACATGAATTAAGACATTTATTGTAGCTATACACCAGCTTCAATATACCCTCGTTGTATTCTTCTGTCGCCAGTCCATTTAGCTACCGATTAACAGCATTTTTAAATTTATCGTCACCCGCGAATCGCTTACCGCTCAAAAATTCTTTAAATTTCCCAAATAAATGGTAATCAGAAGGAGCTAAGTCCTAACTATATGGTGGGTTTCGTAAATTTCCCATCCGAATGTTCTCAATAAATCACGTGTCGGACCCGCAACATGTGGACGTGCATTATTGTGCAGCAGGACGACGCCCACGTCGCCGATTTTGAATGGCGCGCCCTAACTTACGTAGAGTTTCGCAGTAGGCTTCTGCATTTATAGCCGTTTCACGTGGCGTGAAATCAATCAGCAGTATGTCAAACCGATCCCAAAAAACTGTGGCCATCAGTTTGCGTCCAATTGGTTTGACCTTTGTTGGTCTGTTTGGCGGTTGAGGATGACGCCATCCATTTGACTGCCGTTTTCTTCCTGACGCGTAATACGAAATCCATATTTCATCGCCGGTAACAATCGAATTACGGAACTCATTACCTTTTTCTGTGTAGCGCATCAGAAATTCAAAAGCAATTCCCATTCGGATTTTTTTTGTGACGTTCCGTTAAGACATGCAGCACCCGACGTCCACAAACCTTGCTGAAGCCTAAATGATCGTGAAAAATGCGACCAATAGCAGCTCTTGAAACATCAGGAAAAAAAGGCCTGGTCGGAAATCTTTGATCGACGATCTTTTCTGATTTCATCATCGACGCGTTTCAACAAGTCCTTCGTGATTATCGAGGACCTCTCCGAACGTTCTTCATCATGCACATTAATTCTATTATTCTAAACCTTTCACACAATTTTCGGTCGTTTCTTTCATTCATTACATTATCACCGTACACAGCAACCAACTGCCTATGAATTTCAGTCGGCTTAACGTTTAAAAAACCTATGACTTCACTTATTTCACAGTCGGCGGCAACATCGATTTTTCTATTCATTTTATAACCTAATAACTCACACGTAATCAAAGATACTACATTAGTAATGTACAAAGTGTATATTACTAACGTGACCATGAACGACATATATTTGCCAACGTTAAGGAGAGAAATTCCCCAGCGTTCTTTTCTTTAGAGATATCACTCGTAAAAAAATCGATTTTTTATTTCCTTTTTTTAATTCGTATTTAATTTACAGGTGAGCAAAACGTTATGCAACACTGACTGAATTCATTCCACTAAAGTGGAAAATTTGCTTTTAGGTTCGCACTAATGAGTGGTTAATAATGCTTGACCTTATAGCAATCATATATTCACAACAATCAAATAATTTTTCCCTATTTTTTTTTCCCAGTAGCAGATGTACAATAAAATGTTTATCGTGCGTTTTACACGTTCTCAATGAGCGTTTTATTCTTTATAGTTATTTTAAATCGAAATTGTTTTTAAAGTACCAGGAAGACTTAGTTGTAGCTGTTCCTCGATCCAGCGTATCCAGTAAATTAATATTTTCATGCATAGTCGCTCGTTTTAGAGAAACTAATAATGCATATTAATGAAAACGGTCCGGATGTCCAAGTTTAAAATGAAAAATGCTAAGATGTGTTCGTGCATCCTTTGACAATCACCTTGAAGATCAATAAGAAAGCCATCTCAGTAGATTGACGTGTCATACGGGAGGAGTATCTGCATAAAATTACGCTCGTACCATATTCATATCGTGCACAATTGTGAGAACCCGATACAGGAAAAAGACTAAGTTATTGCAAATAGTTTATGTGTTTTGTTTGCGGCAATATTTGGATAATATTTTCTAGTGTACAGACATGGTTTCATCTAAGTAGCTATATAATAACCAGAACAATCGATAGTTTGGCGTGCAGAGAACTCTTACGTTTACTACAAGACTACATTACATTCGAGGAAAAGATCGGAATTTGGTGAGCGATTTCTTAGAATAGAATAGTGGGTACAATATTTTTCACGGAAACAGTAAAATCTGAAGGCCACAAGAAAATTATAACTGGCTTCATAACGCTGTTATAAAGGTGTTGAACGCGATTGGTTAGAGCAAGACGGTGCGATTGCCTACACGGGGAACAACAGAAGGTTGCTCCTACGAGACTTCTTTCTGGAGAAAGTAATTTCTTGTGGTCTATGGCCATCTAGGTCGCCAGATTTATAATCTATAGATTTTTTCTTTGGTGTTATTTAAAAGAAAAGATATTTAAAAATAATCCTAGCACAATTAATCGACTCAAAGAAAATTGAAGTCGAAAAATCCTCTATCCGAGTTACCAACATTAAAAAAAGCTGACAACAAAGTTGTAATACTTTCTTGGCATTGGTTATTCTATCCTTATATTATGGAAAAATAATGATACATAAAAATAAACTAAAAAATTTTTTTTTTAAATTAAAAAATTTGATCGGCTCCCCCACCCACAATATTGCCTCTAAAGTAATTCTTTTGGGATTATTTGCACTACCACTATGCGTAGGAAGACATATAAAAAAATTCGGTTTGAAAACTGCAGTAAATAAAAAGATAGCTCTTTCGATTTTTTGGGAAGAGAGAAGTTTGAGACAAAATTCTTTTAAAAATGGAAAGATGATATGCACGCATGTACAGAGTTTAATATAAAGTGTGGTTGTTTGCAAAATTTTGAGAAAACTGACCCGAAAAAACTATTTACCCCCACCTACTGAAGATATTTACTCCCAAAACTTTACCAACTAATTGCCCCATACACAGGAATCTGTATAAAATTTAATCAAATTCGGTTCATCCAGTCAAAAGTTATTAAGCTTCAAAAACACCAATATACGTACGTACGAACATTACCCCTAAATTTTTGTTTTTTGGGATCCTGAATCATTAAATATCGAGAAATGCAAATAAACCCGTACTGAATTTTTTTTACTGATCACCATACTTTCCTTCTTGCAACATAGATGTAGAACTATAATGCCAAGAAAGTAAAAGGCTACTAACATGATGAAAGTTGTTGATGCTTTAAAATAGCCGCAAATTGAGGATATTTCGAACATTTATTACAACAAAATTATTGGAATTACCAAATTATTTTAAATTTATTAAAATTTAATAAAACTTTTTAAATAGGTTGTGAAACTTTTCTCTTGCTATATATTTTTAAATCATTAAAGTGAACATAAAACGCTTATATTTTGTAATTTGTTGTATATTTTGTGACTCTGCTCTGATAAGGTTTATTATGCTTTTCCTTGATTCATCCAGACAAATATTGGAACGATTTATTTTTGTTAAACTTATTTTAACTCGCCTACACAATTCTTTATTATAATCGTGTAATATATTACGTACCGATCTATCTGTTTATTGTTCTTACAAAGTGGAAATACCCGACTATTTTTAATGTTAAAATAATGGATGGGAGACAAAATAATTTTAAGTGATGTAAAGAGGCCGGCCTCCGTGGGGCGAGTGTTAATGTCTCTGCCTTTCATCCGGAGGTCCCGGGTTCGAATCCCGGTCAGACATGGCATTTTCACACGCTACAAATCATTCATCTCATCCTCTGAAGCAATCTCTGATAACGGTGGTCCTGGAGTTAAAAATATAAAAAAGAGATTTTGAGAAAAATTGATATAGTCATGTAATATTGAAACCGACAGACCGTTTTTTTCCTACTAATTACTGCAATCAGTAAGTAGAGTAAATACCAACCGTACCTGTGTTATTGTAGGTCAGCGTTCACATATTTTAGTATAAACACATTATATTAATGTAAAAGTAATCATTATTGAAACGACATCTAGCGGTGAAAGGTAAGAATTAGCGGTTTTATTAAATCCTTACTAGTCTGTCGGTAGTCTGTTCTAAACTGCCGAACGACGTGGTGGTGGTGGAAATGGTGGAAACCGCGGGTGATTGTACCATCGATAATGGAGTGAGGTATTCGATATTGTTATTATTTTTGTTACTGATTATGTTAATATGTTACGTTACAAACATACACAATTGTTTCATTATTATTTATAATTTATTCGTTGTAATAACTGTTGCGTATCAGTCGATAGTAATTATTTTATTACTAAATAAAAACAACAATTATTTAATTCATTCATGAAATAGCAACCATATGTTACTATATATATTAAATTGTAAGTAAGATTTTTGAATGAAAGTAAAACCGATAAAAATATAATTAACTATGATTTTATTTTATTAATAAATCAACAACAAAAAAACTGTATGAATTATTCTGTTTTCCACCGATTATCAACAGTTATTTATTAATAATAAAAAAAAAATTAACGGTAAAAATTATAAATATACGGGCCAAAATGCTACTTAACTTTCTCCGTACTTGTGTGGAATATAATATCTAATCTTAAAATAAAAATGAAATATTAAAAATGATTTTTACCCTTACAATCATCATAATTACTTTTTATTTAAAAGGAAATTAAAAAAAAAATAAAATTGTATGTACATTTTTAAACTAATAAAAACATTAAAGGTTGTTTAATGTAATCATAACATTTTGGGATATAAAATGAAAGTCTATTATCCTCTATTTTTGTGATAAAGATAAGTATTCTCTCATTGATATCCCTTAGTTATAAACAAATTTCCAGTTGATAGTTCGAAACGGTAAACAATTGAAGTAACTGCATGTAATTTCAATTTTTTTAAAGTGTGGGAGTGTTATAAGATTAGTACTCATTAACTACGTCATCCTCATTCATTCTCTAAAGTAATACCTTTCGGTGGTTCTGGAGGCTAAACAGAAAAAATAAAACTACTTGATAAACCACTTCCATTTTGATAATATCGTAGGAAAAAATTTTAGTCGATAGTTTAGGAACAATCAAAAGTTTATGAATTTTAGGATCCTGTTGAATGTTTTGTACTCCCTTGTTGAGTTGAAGTCATACATCTAATATTTTTTCTATAGCAGAAATTAATCTTTCTTTACTCTGTCAGACTTTCTTATAGCTGTGATACAGTCATGTATAGCACCTGTACAAGTGGCACTGTTCAGAGTTACTTTCTACGTTTTATAATCACGTTTTGTGTGTATGTGTATGAAAGTAAAACCAGTAAAAGAATGTTTAAAGATATTTCTTATTTTATTAAAAAAACTAAATAATCTATAATAATTATCCGGCATTCCACAAATTATCGACAGTTATTATATACAGTGTGTATATTTTTTTTTTTGTCTTCAGTCATTTGACTGGTTTGATGCAGCTCTCCAAGATTCCCTATCTAGTGCTAGTCTAGAGAATAGCACTATCTATAAATAGAGAAAATTCCCTATCTATAGCTAGAGAATAAAAAGAATCCTTTTTATTTTTATAATTACTATATCATCAGCAATATATATATATATATATATATATATATATATATATATATATATATAATATTATGAAATAATATATAAACGTTTGAGCTTACGGTGGTTTTGCGATCTGGGGATGTGAAACGCAAAGATATGTTGAAATTTTCCGTAAGTCTAATCATGGTACCCCATTACAATAGGTAGCTTTTTATGAAATCTACCTAAAATCCATATCTGATATTCCTTTGGGTTACCAAATTTTTATAATCCTTATAGAATTTTAATTAACGAGTATTTTATTATTTATTTTCATTAATTTTATTATTTTAATTCCTGTTTACCACCGAGTGGGAAAATCTTCGTCGTAAATCAATTACCTTTTAACGGCTGATTTTCGAAGGCGAAAGTTCTGAAGTTCGAATTCTAGTAAAGGTAAGTTACTTTTATATGAATTTGAATTGCAGTCAGAAAATACCGGTATACTTTGATGGTTGGGATTCAATTAATCACACATCTCAGAATTACTCGGCCTAAGTTTATATGAGAATATACCTCATTTACATGTCATCCTTATCCTCATTGGACCGTGGGGTTGCTTATTGTTCACTAGTTGAACAGATTAGGGATAGAAAATAAAATAAATTTTCTGTTTAAGATAATATTATTATTCTTATTTAAATTATTCTGTTTTTTCCAGATTTATATAAATCTTTTGTAATTTAAAAATTTTTACTTTGATATATGAATTTGACAATGTATTTTTACTTCGTTGTACTTAGTAAAGGAAGTATTATGATCGCGAAATATTAGGTTTTCAGATTTCAACGGAAATATCCATTCTGATCATTCCTGAATCCATTTTGACTAGTTCCGGCGTGACAACTGTACGTATTTATCTCGCATAACTAAAAAAAAAACGATTAGTCGTAGGATGTTGAAATTTTGGATTATGGACTGTTGTAACATCTAGTTATGCACCTCCCCTTTTGATTGCAATCATCTACACCTAAAGTGACCAAAAAAGGCTGAAATCCTAAAAATTTTGAAATTCGGACATCTTTTTTAACTGCGGTAATAATCCCTCATCGAGAGCTTTTCAACGATATAACATAAGTGGTACTTATTTTCATTGGTTCCAGAGTTACAGCCAAATAAAATTTTAATAATGAAATATTTCGATCTTATAAGGGGAAGGCATATCGAGTCGAATCAGACTTCATTTCCTTATTTTTAATTTAAATATATTGATTTATTAACCTCAGATTGTAAAAAAAATACGATAAATAATAATTCAATAATAACAATAAAAAAAATTATGAAAAAATATCAGAAGTTATTAATGAAATAAAATTTTATGTACTTTTCATTTAAAAAAATATGTGTATGTAATCTAATAGGCGTACAAGGGAGTCATGTGGTGCCCACATCAGATTGATGAAAATAAATTATCTACCTGAAACATTATTTACTAAGTTGTAACTTTTAAGTTGTTTATCTTATATTTTTTTTCTATACTCGTATCTTCAATTTTTCTTATACATTAAAGAGAGTTTAAGATATTTTCATCTACAAAAGTTTTTTATTTTAAATTTCAAATCATTCATTACTTATTGAATTTTATAAATTGTAAAGTTATAAGAAAGTATTTAAAAATTATATTTAAAAATAATAATTTGTAAAAAATTCAATGTTTATTGACATATAAACTCTCAGACGTAAAAATATGTTTATGAACGAATATTATAATTGAATAATATATAATAATTATATATTATGACGTATTTATATAATTGACAAAATAATAAAATAAAAAATTAATTTTTAAAATGAATTGGCATCAAATTTTAAATAAAATTTAGATTCTTTTTAATTTAAAACTACACTTGTAATGATTGCCGTTGATACGGCTACTATTTAAATTTAGTTCTTATTGGAGTAAATTTGTACTGGTATCTTTGTTTAAATATTAAATAACATATTTTAAAATGTGATTAAACAATTGATTAGATTTTTGAAAAATAATTTTAACTCATTTGTCCGTTAGTGTAATTTGTATTATTCAATTTGTTGAGATATGGTCCTTAACAGAATTTCTAATTTGTTATTAATGTTACAATATTTATGATCTGTTTGTATAAGGTTACTATTAATAACCTTGTTGTTCCGCATTCTCTTTCTTGAATAACCTGTCTAATCAAAGCAGGTAATCGTATTGTAACGCTGTCATTATAATACATAAGGTTAGGGTGCATAATAGTTATATTGTGTTAGTTAATTATTTAGTATGGGGCGTTACCTCCCACCTACTGTATAATGAGGAACTGATATTAATCGTACAATCGAGCAATTGTGTTTAATTGAAATTTCGAAAAGTTTTAGTTGCTATATAGGAAAAAATACAGTGAAGAATATAAAATATACAGAATGATTCACAAAGAATGTAATAATCTTTTAGGACATGTTCTGCTGGTGAAAATAAAAAATTAAGTTCGTATGAACCTGTCTATAGTAAGGTTCGGAAATCTTTCATTAGCGAATGTTGGCTGGCGAAAAATTTCGCTGTGATTTCTGCGCTCTCGGTAAAATTAAGCCGGACTATAATTCTTGGTACCCAAATTAAGCGGTAAATTTAGTGGTTTTATATGAAATAGACCTGAAAAACTGAAAAAAAGCTCCCAGAACTGTATTTTTCGTAATTTTCGAGAAATCTGGAGTAAAATAAAAAAATATTAGGGTCGAAAAAGACAATGTTTTATGTTTGATCTGAAATAACTTGGTTAAAAAGAATAAACACGCAAAAGTTTTGAACAAAACTTGTAGAGAATTTGATTTTAAATAAAATGGTATGAAAAAATTCCACAGAAACTAAACAAAAACGAAAACTTTTACGTTTCACTTATTTAAATGTCTATTGCCGTTCAAATGCAATAAACTTAAAAATAATAAAATTAATTGTTGGAATTATTTGTTACTAATTCCAACTTACGAATTAAATTATTTCAAATAAATTTACATAAAAGTAATCTTTGATTAGCTTTAAAGATGTTTAACAAATTATTTTATTTGATTTTTTAAATATTTTTCTAAAATTTTTTAATTCTTTTTATTTTGTAGTATTGAAAATTTTGTTTCGTTTAATACCTAGTTAAAATTTCTCACATTTTGATGTTTTGTTTTTTATAAATTTCGAAATTCTTGCTTTCGCATTCAGTTTATTTCGACTTAATTCATACTATTGTACTTAGAATCAAATTCTCTACAAGTTGTGTTGAAACGTTTTATCTGTTTATTATCACTTAACAAAATTTTTTTACGCGAAGCATAAATAGTACGTTTTTTAATCCCAATCTTTTGTCTTTTACTCCATTTTGAAAATTACTGTGACCTATTTTTTCAGTTTTTCAGTTCACATATTTTAGAAAAATGATTAAATTTTCCTCTTAATTTGGGTCCCAAAAATTACAGTCTGGCTTAATTTTACCGAAGGCATAGAAATCAGGATGAAATATTTAGTCCGTCAACACTCGCTAACAAAGTATTTACGAATTTATATTTATATAAATTTTCATCATTATTTTTACCAGTAGAATATGTCCTGAAAGTATGTTATATTCTTCTTAGATTACTCTGTGTATTTTTTCTTACGATTGACTATAGTAGTTTTATTATTTTGAATAAAAAAAAAGAACATTCTTTTAACTTAGTAGATACAAATTGATATAGTTGAAAAAGTATAGGAAGGTATTCTTGAGGGATTACAAAACTCCACTGCAGCAGTGCTACCCGTAGAGACATGAAAAGAATATTCAAATAAAGCATTTCCTGGTAATAGGATATAGCAATGACAAATTGCCATTTACTGAAGAAATGTTAGAAAAATTGTATAAAAGGAACATAACATAATAAAATATTGACAACACAGCAACAGATTAAACGACAATATCAACTGATGTTATTTATTTTATATAATACAATATTCATTTTAAAATGTTAAATAAATATTTTCCATCGTAAATTACTAATGAGATAAATTTTGAAGCATACCATTCTGCAACAAGTGTTCAAAATACTTCCCTTTAACTTCCTGCAAGTGTCTGGTGATATACCAGCAGATTATTCTTATTTTCAATTCGTCAATGTCTGCAGGTTTTTTTTCTTCTAAACTTATGTTTTAGATAACCCTAATAAACGTAATCCAGGAGGCAGGTCTGGGGACCTGGCAGGCCATTTTAGGCTCCTCTACGACCTAACCAGCGATTTGGAAATTGTTCATTTCAAATTTTCGTGCCCTTAGATAATAATGAGGTAATGCCTCATCTTGCTTAAACCATAGTTATTATTTATTTCTTGTCCAACATTTTCCCGGATATTTGGTAAAATCCTATCGGCTAACAGGTTACAATAGGCATTTCCTGTAAGATTGTCATCTAAAATAAAAGCCCTACAATATAGTCACTGATAATTGCCGCCCAAACGATCACTTTCTTAGGGTGCTGTGTATAAGCATCCGATAATCATCTGGAATTATTATCGCTTCAATATCGACAGTTTTGTCTATTCGCATGGAAAGTTTTGCATTTAGCATAAAAGTCTCTTCATCAGTAAATATTATTGAATTAGAAAAATTTGCGTCTATGTTTAATTTTTGTATTATAATATCAAAGTCCTACGACTTTGACCGCTGGGTTGTACACCTACTTCAAAGAAAGTTGTTGAAGTAGGTGTAGCTTATAAGAGCAATATATCTAGTGACTTTGCATCAGTTGTGACAGTTCTCGGCCTACCGGTGCGAGGACAAGTTTTTAAAGTACCAGTTTCTTCAAATAGTTGTACTGTCTTGATATCGTCGATTTACTTATTGGTTCTTTGTTTGGAAATTTATTATTAAATAAATCACATACCTCTTGTAAAGGCCGAACTCTCGTTACCACCCCCGTACATTATCAACAGAGTTATTCTTCCGGTTTCACTTAAAGAAGGCATCGTTATTTGAAGATTTAATATTTAATAAAACTAAATAAATGAACGAGGAAACTAATAATAAAGCTTTCACCAAAAAACGAATTTGTACCGCAAGACCTACAACTTAACTTTTACTTGTACTATCAAATTTTATCATTACAAATATGTTTAAAAGGTAAAGTGAGGAGTTAATAAGTTGCATTATTTTAATGTAATACAAACTGAATTGTTTTAAATTAACAGCTGATTTACTAATTAAATTTGTAATACATTTTTTAAGTAAGTATTTAATTTCTGTAAAGTTACAAATATTAGGTTATATTCAACTGGAAGTTAATTTTATTTAGAAAATAATGTCAGTCGATATAGCCGTTTAATTTGTTGTTAATTTTTTATTAGTTATTGTGCATTATTATAAATATTTTAGCGCTGTTTAAAGTTTGTTATTGTATGAATTATGAATGTAAAATTCAATAAAATTGTTCATGTTGCGCGTTTTATCTCGTTTTACTGTTAACACGACTTTTCCGTCATTACAACTTTGAATGCTTATAACTCGATAACTAAGATATTAACAGAAAAACGGGTTTCACCATTGTTTTTAATGGTAAAATCCGTTTTTTCCTATTTACAAAAATTAAGTTTTATTCAATATGGTGGATCCAAGATGGCGAACAAAAACCCAACATAATGCAGATTTTTTTTTAACCATGTAGAACCCTATTTTTATCTGCCTCCAAATATCTCTGATGTGCAGTATAAAGCAGTTTCCGTACTTAAATATCATTCTTTGTATTAATTTCCCGTCTAGCACTACAAAAGAGCTGTAGCTTTAGAGAAGGGAAAGTATTGTAATCGGTCCGGTTTGGGCATATGCGGTTTTCACCGGGTCTTGACGTTTTGACACCTAAGGAACCCAAAAACCGGACGGAAATTTTCCGGATATTCGTAAGTATGTGTGTATGTTGGCCCATTAAATCACCTTATATCTTCAGAACTACTCGATCGATTTTGACCAAACTTGGTCAGATTACTTCTATATATTCGGGGGGGCATTGATGCCATTAAATTTTCAATTTAAAAGAATGTCAAGGGGTGAGGCTGTAGAGCAAGGTCACCTTCAGTATCTCGAGATTTCGCCTAATTAAGGTCTTATTTTTTTAAGCAAATTTTTTAACAATTAAAAAATAATAATATTTGCAAAAAAGGTTTTTTCAAAATCGCACCCATCCCAAAAAATGCTTTAAATAAATTAACGATTAAGTAGGTTTACTATGTCGTATACCCCCTCTCACCAAAAGGAGCGCTTGTGTAGCACTGACATACAGCTGCTGTAGTTGACTGCTATGTTGTGATGTCACAAGAGCAGCAGAATTTAAAAAAATGAGTAATATTTAAAATACAAAAACGTATTTAAAAAGACCGCTAGTACCGCCACACCCGCGCGAATGAAGTACGGTATGTGCACGCGCTTTAGTTAGAATCATTGAATTAAATTTTAAAAAAATATTATATTTAAATAAAACGATAAATATTTTTAATTAAGTTGTATGTGTATGTTTGTGTGAGTCATGCATCAGGAAAAAGCCGTGAGACGGGAAAGTCCTAAAACTGTGTTGTATATATATATATATATATATATATATATAAAGAGTAAAATTTTTAAAAACTTAATAAAGTACTTCTTTCTAGTTTAAATCTGAGGGCGAGGTAACATTTCAACGGTGAGTTATAAAACTTGGGGTATCTGTCCCTATACCAATTGCTTAATATGAAAATTATCACTAGTTGTCATTAGTGTCAAATTAGTAATGGGTTAAAGATGGCATTATGGTTGTTAATACATTACTTGGTTGGCGATCTTCCCCTATGCTATCATTTACGGTAACTTCGTGTGCTTAATTTCTAATCTTCTTACTCGTAAATTTACATAGACAGCATTCAAGAGAATTATACATTTTTATGACTGTTCATCAGTACCAGATTTCAAGAGTATATTATACAGAATATTTTGATCAGTTTTGCATCGGTAATTTATTTTATTTATTTATAAAGGATTAGTACAATATATTTTTCATTTAAAAAAAATTGTATTCAACGTTACCGGAAAAGAAACTTTGTCACCGTAATTAATATATTTTGATAAAAATCTGATTAAGCTAAAATATTAATCAACTTACTGATTTTTATTCTCGAGTTACCTTTTTTGTTTTGTATAATAGTACAAATTAAATTTTATAAATCATTAGTCATAGAATATAATCATCAGATCTAGAATACTAAAATTTTAAACTAAAATTACTAACTAAAATTTTCCGATTACATAATGTTCTATATCGATCAAACGGGTCGCAGTTTCAATTAACATTTAAAAGCTTAGATTAGAATATAAAGTAAATATTTTTGCTAAAAAATCAGAAATCCATTTATATTGACAACAACCTTGGTATTTTATACATAAACAAAATAAAGGACCACACCTTCCTTTTCAAGTTTTTTTCAAGTTGAACGTTACAAAATATATAAATATTTAAAATCACCAAAGATATACTAAATGAATGGACAAAGTTTAAATTCAAACACATTCATAATAGGTATCTTTCTAATAAAAAAAACGAACAAAATAAAACTACTAGCAGTAATATCAGCTACTGTAAAAATAGCAGCACCAATTACTAGGGATGGTTTCAAAGACAACTGGAAACATTTTGAAGTAAGTTTTATTATAAAGTTTGGCTCGGTTTAATTAGTATTATACGAGGTCTGTAAATAAAGTAATGAAACTAGTTTTTTTAGCAGCCAAAGTGGCAACAATGTAAAGTTACTAGTAAACATGTGGTTATATGAACAACTGATTTATATTAGGTATTGATATTTTTAATCTGTTATTGCTGCGTGAGACGTAAACAAACTTTTCGTGAAACGAGTTTTTGTTGTGCGTTACAAAAACGAGTGATGCTAATTATGAGCAATGTTGTTCAATCAATTTTTGTGTTAAATTCGGTGACGATGCTACTGAAACGTTTTCAAAATTGAAAAGGGCATATGGAGTTGACGCTTTATCACGAGCCCAAGTTTTAAGGTGATTTAAAGCATTTTCAGATGGGCGGAAATCAGTTGCGGACAATCCATGCTCTGGAAGACCGTTAACGTCAAAAAGTGAGGACAATGTTGAGCGAAGACTTTTGGAGTTTTTGTCTACAGGACAGACTGAAAATCAATATGTTTACCGAGAAATTCTTTAAAGACTGCGGAAAATAGTTTCCTGCATGAGATCAGCCATCAAAGACAACTGGATCATGACAATGCACCTTTCATGCCTTGTGTATTGTTTTAGCACTCTCAATCAATGAGTTTTTGGCAAAGAAAACATTCCTGTAGTTCCTCAACAACCTTATCATCTGACTTGAGTCTCTGCGACTTTTTCCTGTTCCCGACTTTAAAAAACACCTCAAAGGACACCATTTTGGAACAGTAGAAAACATAAAACAAATGCAACCGACCATCTGAAGGATATTCCGGTTTCTGAGTTCCAACACTGCTATGAAGAGTTGGAAAACCGTTTGAAGAGTTGCGTGGCTTCTCAAGGGAACTATTTCGAAGGTCATAGAATCCATGTATAATTGGATTGTAAATAAAAAGTTTTTCTGAACCAGTCTCATTACTTTATTTACAGACCTCGTATATCGTTTTTTTTTATGGTTACAACTTTCGAGATATTGTTTATAAGCAATCTTCCTTTAAACAAATCTTTGATGGTAGTAACATCGTTTTAAATAAAATCCATGTTTAATGATTCCTAACTTCCGTATTTCCATTTTTTTCATAACTCTTTTGATTTTATACACATTTTTTAAAATAAAAAGTCTATAAATTAAATTAAATTATATGCTATAATAATCAACTTTTACTAATTATTAGTTAACTTTTTCTATACTATTATCATTATTGTTAATAATAATTTTTAAATACTATTTTTTTTAGTGATCCCTGTATTATATATATTATTTTCATCAACTGATGACGTTTAATGAATTAAAATTAAATAACTAACAACGTCTAATAAATTATTGATATGTAATTATTCAGCAATTTTTTAAATCAACTAGAGATAAACTATTGAACGTTGAACATGACTGCAGCTCGCGGTTACTAAGTAGTGAACACTGAGGCAGATTAATAGGTACAGTCTGTTAATGATGTTCATCTAGAGCAATACTTTTAATTAGATATTAATTTTTTCATATTTTATCGAAGATTTTATGTAATTGTCCTTACCTATCGTTTTATTATATTATAAATATTTTAGGGTTTATATTGTATTTGGGATACGGCAAGCAACAGCAATATTGACATCATCCAAAGTTTCCATAACAAATTGGTGAAGAACATTTCGGAGGCGTCATGGTTTGTGAAGAACAAGGAGATCCATAATTACCTAGGGATTCGTGAAGAAATCCACCGGCTAAGTTCAAAATATGTACTTAAACTTAACGCGCACGAAAACTAGCTGGCTGTTAACCTTTTGGATATTAGCGATGATGTGAGACGACTAAAGAGGTTGCCTGTATTCAATTAAGGTTCTGTTGTGCGTTGAATATCATCTTTTTGTTAGTTAAATTTTGATATGTGACCATTGATAATTTGTTATATGTCTTCATTTTTTCTCTTTTATGACTTGTGATATTTTTTTATACTCAGTTGCTTGTTCTGTTTTGTTAACCATTTAATTTTTTTTGTTCTCATTACCTAAGTTAAATTATGTTAACTTTTTTTATTCATAATAGTTAATCTTTGAATTGTCTGTACTTTGTTTCGCTTAGTTGTATCTTAATTCGTTATATTTTTTATTGTACTATACTGCGTTTAAACCTTTATACGGAGGTCGCTTTTTAAGTTTTTACAAACGACCACTAGATGGCGCTGTTGAGATGTGATATTACTATTGTAAAATTTTAATCTTTTTATTCGTTCAAAAATCAGTCGAGTAGTTTCTTTACAGGGAACGTTTAAAAATACAGTTTTGTGAAAAAAATGAAGGTTTTCTTTGCTGGATGATTTTTATGATTTTAATAAGGGCCTAACTCAACAACAATGGCTCGAATCGCTTCGTTATTTTTTTGGTAATGAATCACTATGAGAAAACACTATTTACAATCGGTTTCTAGAATTTCATCCTGGTCGTGCTTCCGTTAGCGATGAATTTCCTTAAGGTCAAGCAAATTCGATTATTGTTCCAAAAAACATCGATGCTGTGCACAACATGATAAAACAGCATCGGCATGTTGCTTACCGTGTGATAGAGGCATCATTAGGCGTAACGAAGACTACAGTACATTCGATTTTGGATGAACATTTAGCTATGAAAAAGATCTATTCTCAATGGAACCGAGTCAGGGGTATAAACTGAAAATTGAGTTGACTAAGGGAACTAGGAATAAATTTCATTGTTGCGAACAACAGTTTTAGTGGTATGTTATTATTCAATTGCCTCGAATATTATGAGATATTTACGCACAAATTAGCTCTATAAAGTGCAGAACTGGGCGCGGGGTTCGTGCTTCCGCTAACTCGGTTAGCTAGTTCAGAGGGCAACGAAGTAGGTCAGTCAAGATTGTCCGAAAGAAGCCTACAGCTAAGGTGCGAAGGGTGAGTCATTAAATCTTTGATGCAAATGTCTATCGAGGCATTTACATCGGTGGTGTCCCAGCTAGGACTGGCTTATTACTGTAAAATGTAAAAAGTTAGAGGGCAAAAGACGATTCCCGTTAAAGCCCATCAGGACTGGCTATGAACGGTGGAGGGGGGGGGGCGATCGGAATCATCACAAGGCTGGTGTTTTCCCTGTGGGGGTTGGTATGTTTCCAATGGATTCCGCATAATTTAAACGAAACTCAAAAACAGTATCGTGTCAATCGATGTAAGGAAATGCTCAAAAAATTCGACCGAGAAAATGCAAAATCCGTATACAACTTCGTAACAGGAGACGGAACTTGGATACATTCGTACGAGCCGGAAACTAAGACGGAACTTTGGGTGTTCCAAGATGAACTGAATCCAACAAAAGTGGTTCGTTCGCGAAGCACTTCCAAAAAAATGATCGCTTCTTTCTTCATTATACTGGACATGTAGCAACTATCGTTTTAGAGTATCAAAGAACAGTTAATTCTAAATAGTATAAAACAATTTTTTTGGAAGAAATATCAATGAAATTAGAAAAACAACCGAGCAAACGTTCCATCATTCTTCATCATGACAATTCCAGCTTTCACACAGCACGTCAAACAATTGATTTTTTGATGGAGAAAACACTGAATTAATATCTCATTGACCGTATTCACCTGATTTAAATGACTTTTTGTTCCCGATTATTAACAAAAATGCGTGGACAGCGATTTTCATCACCTCAAGAAGCTGTTGAGTCCTTCTAAAACCATGTTTTTGTGGGATCAAATTCAGAATGTAAAAATGTTTCGAGAATTGGTTCGAACGTATGCAAACGTGTGTAAATCTTAAAGGCAAATATTTGAGAAACAATAAAATGATTTGTACCTAAAAATCTTTTTTCTTTCATTGTTTCTGTAAAAACTTAAAAGGCGGCCCTCGTATTGTCTTCGCACGTATCACTGGATGTCTCCCTTTCACGTCATTTTTACTCTGCGCAATTTACTTAATTGTTCAGGAAACTGTAAATAAAGTCATACATAAAAACAAAAAAAAAAAAAATATTGTATTTAATCTTCATTATTTCGATTTAGCGATTATCTAATAAATGTATTTCGTAGTAAGCCTAATAATGTAAACGTAGTATCGTATAAACACATATGAAAATATTTTCAAACGGAATTTTCATACTTTATTGATTGATGATATTAATTTAACGGCGGTACTTAAATAAAGATTAATTTGATATAAATTTAATTAAAAATATATTATTTGAAAGAAATTAATTTAATATAGATGTTTTAATCTCCTGTGTTAATTTCCAAATTTGTATAATGTCCGAAGATATGCCTACAAATCTTTATTCAATTCATCTTCTTCCAATAAAATTTAGTTGTTAATTATGCTTATTAGTAACGAATCACCGAAGTCCATTTATAGGTTCTTTGGTTTTTCTTTATTAGTTATCAATTTTTTAAACTTTCTTACACTTTACTGAAATAATTTAAGAAAGCTTTTTAGTTATTCAGTCCTTTAATACTTTCGATATAATAACAGGTACTATTTGTTACAACCCTGCTTTTAAACACTTTTTTTTAACACCATATCAATTATGGAACGGAGGAATTCCTCAAAATTGAAAGACCATATTCAATTAAAATTTTGTTTTTTTTAATCAATTTTTAAGGTGCTCTTTATTAACTTAAATGAAATAACTCAATTTTTAATAACAATTCATTAAATAGAATATTTTTCTTCCAAGATAATCTTACATTTCCGATTTGGGTATAATAAAATGGGAAATTTTAAAATTGCGGTGCGGTGTATTGTTTATAACAATTATACTCCGAGGAAGTAGGTTCGAGAATCTTTTTTGTTACGAGGTCATTTTGCGTAATTATTAATACTCGTTCGGTGACTACAATATAAATCACAAAAAAATGATAAAATTTAAAGAAGCGGTATATTAATACTCAGTATAATAATGAGAATAGCAGAATAATGAGAATATTAGAAATTTTAAAAAATAAAATCCATTTAATACCTTTTTTTATCATTATTTGGGAATGTCGGGAACGTTTAGTAATCAGATCATAAGCCATATTATCCCTAATTGGATGTACCTATCCCTTGTATGTCACGTACGTCTTATTCATAAAAATTATTAGCAACATTTACTTCGGGATTTCTGAATATGTTATAAAAAACCCGCTTGTATGTGAGTTTGCTCAATTAATTAAAACCGATCTTTTATTTCTCTGTTATTTCCAACGAAATCCTATCTCAGTTAAACCCTTTTGACGTAAAACGTCTTTAAAATCACACCGAAACATACGGGTACCAGAACAGAAATTTTTAGCGTAACGAAAAGGTCTATACCGACCTGCCTTAATAACTCCCTAACTATTAGTCTCAGAGATGTAAATGCGGTGTCGTTTTATAACTTACGTGGTCAATTTACCGATACGACTATATAGTTTGCGTCACTGGCGAGCGGGTTGGCGGGGAGGGGGCACAGCGCAGATCGACTAAAACTGGTGCTCTCGCTCATTTCCATTCAGTTTAGCTCACGACGTAGACGTGATTCTTGTATTTGTGTTTAGGGTTTGTCAAGGTAGATTGATTTAAGTAATAATAAGGCTATTTTGTACAATATTTATGTATAAAAAATTAAAGTAAACATGTACAAAAGTATAAAAATTCAATACGTCAACCTCAGCCCGCGCAAAAGCCAGCCGGAAATATAAGTTATGCATGTCGTTGGAAAGGGGAGGTTATGGGCCACGCACAGGTATCCTAATGTTCGGTGTCAAGCGAGCGAGACTGTTTCGGGAGCGTCGTAAAGCTGGCACGGCGCGCTCAGTGAACGACGCTGACGGCGCGAGGACCTCTACCGCTGTTTATTATGCCTTATGTCTCTAACTTCTCATATCACATACCGATGTTGAACAAAATTGTCGTCGAATATTAGTCGAAATAAATATCATGCACCATTTAGTGTCTGTTTTATGTTAAAATTTAATTTAGTACGCAGTCAATGTCTAATTTTTATTTCAATCCAATTCACTAAAAGTGACTCGCTGACTTACAGATCGACCAGTTCATCTGTAGAGTTGGCCAAATGGAGGAACTTAAATTTTCCATTGGAGACTTCCAGTTTTGTTTAAAAAAATACGATAGTGGCTCTTCCATTTAACTCTACAGATAAGTTCGTCGGTCTGTAGCTCGGAGGAACTTCATCCAAGGTCTGTAACATTTTAAGTTAAACCAACTGCCGTGCATCCCAACACAGCCCCACCCGATCTTTTGTTATTAGATTTAACTCATAAAGACTCCATCACAGTTTAAAATTATAAAGGTAATTTTAATAAAGATAGAACATACTTTTTTTGGGGGTAATAATTATTAATAGATCGACGAATGATTGGTCAAAATGAATGAACATCAAGCAGTCTTTAGCTTTTTGACTCATTTCTAATTCATCGTATAAAATATATAAATAAACCTTATAATTGGAATTAAAATTCTTTTGATAATTTATTTTGGATGTAATAAAAACATATATCGCTTCCACTTTTGAAATGTATAATCTAACAGAATGGAAATAACTTTGTTTGTAGAATATATCTAGTAAATTTCATAATATTAAATAAACTAGTACATTAACAAAAATAATTAAATAATTAAAATTATTCATTAAAAATTTAGACAATGAAATCCTAAAATCCTAATATTTACACCTTGAAATCCTAAAATTTATACTATTTTCTTGTAATTACACAACGGTTTTTGTATTGAAAAACAAACTTATACATCAAATGACAAACGTGATTAAACTGCATTAATTTTATTGCCTAGGCTATAAAAATATATCTTTAAATGCGATTTTAAAACTAAGTTATTCCACATCATTAACTTGTAAAATCTTTTTAATACTGTTATCAGTTTCCGAATACATTTTATGTCTTTATTTATGTAAATACATAAAATTTACTAAATTGTAAATAATGATTTACAAACAATGATTATTTACTACAATGCAAATAATGCATTATAAATTAAAAACTAGCGTTTCTAAATGACGAATAAAATAATTAAATTATAAAGAATAAATTTTCAAAATAAAATATCAATTTCTTTATTAAAATATTGTTATTATTTTTGGTTAGAGTTCGCTCAAACGAATGCGATTTTATTGCATGTCTAAAAAAACATAAGTTATGCGTTAGATACTACGAATATATATGCAGTACTGCATATGCATTCGTGTATATGCATCACGTGTATATACACGTGATTGAAAAAGTACATTGGACAGTCTGGTTTTAATAATACATCAGGATACTACTCATGCTGGTTGGTTGGAGAGGAATGCGAGGGTTTGGTACCAAATTCCACGCGTAATCTAGCACTTAGTATTTCAGTCAAGGATTACTTATGATTTTCGATGATATTTTGGGAAAGGGGAAAATAAATCAGACCGCAACTTCATTTGATCGACAACGTAATTTGTGGTTTAAAACTCTTATCGACAGTTATTAATGTTATTTTTAATTTATTTTGAGATTCTCGTAAATTTTTTAACACGTTATAATCTACACATAACTTAAAAAATATCAAAGAATTAAGATTTATAAAAGCCGTGAATGAAAGTGAAATAGAAGACCAGTCTTAAAGGATTTTTACTGAAAAAAAAGAAAATTAGTCTACTATAACTTTTCACCTTATTAAAGAAACATTGTTTATTTTAATTGAAGAAGAACCTAAACTAGTATAGAATTTTAAAAGCAGAAAAGTAGAACGTATTCGATTGTAAATTTAACACAGAAAAAGTTAAGAAAAATGTCTAAAATTCACTTAGAGAATACTATAATGTTACAACTGGACCACACGTTATTGAGAACATTCAGTTTGCGATGCATCCTACCATCTAGTAAACACAACGTTTACACGGTAACTTTCAGAATTAAATAAAACATAGATGTGTTTATTCTGCCGGCCTCCGTGGCACGAGTGATAGCGTCTCGGCCTTTCACCCGGAAGTCCTGGGTTCGAATCCCGGTCAGGCATGGCATTTTTCACACACGCTACAAAACACTCATCTCATCCTCTGCGGAAAGAATTGTTTGATTGCGGACCCGGAGGTTAAACAAAAAAAAAGATGTGCTTATTCAAAGAAATTGTTTTAGTACTTCTTATAATAAACTAATTTATTAATAAAATATTTAAATTACTGTGCACATTACGCTGATTTCTTCTTACTAATTGTTAATTTTAAACCTGAAGGATATAGTCGAAACTCGAAGGCGAAAATATTTTTATAACGGGAGTATTTCTCACATTTTTCTTCATTCTCACAACGCATAAAAAACGTTGGCTGACTTATACTATTCTTTAAAAAAAACAACTAAATAATTTTTTCTTATAGAATTAAAAAAAAAAATCCTTTTGAACTATAAGTATGTTAATAAAAAATTTTATTTTACTTAAGTTTATTTACGTATTTATTTTTTATTATTTTATAATTGAGCTTACCTCATAATAATAAAAAATCTTCTTGATAAAAAAGTTAAATATAATATAGGTAATGATAAATACAAGTAACCGTAATGATAAAAGTAATAATATAAATTAAATGACCAATATTTCGAATTGTTCAAAAGCAATTCTTTTTAAAACACCTTACCATTTAGCTGATATAGATTTTATTGTATTGATAAGCATTTTGCTTAAATAAAATTTTCGTGAGAAGTATAGAATAAGTAAATTTATCATCGATAAATTGCTTATAATTGCTGAGGATAAGATTAATTACAAAATTTACAAAAACTTCACCTATGTAAAACCATTGATTTCAATTACTGCGAAATAATATGACATCAAAAGAAATCCATAATTAATTAATTAATTCATAATAATTGAATATAATAGATAAGCTATTTAATCCAGTTATTGTAGAATTAAATTAAATTTCATACTTCTAATTAATTTAACATAAAATTTCACCATCACATTAAAATTAATCACTCAATCTCAAAATAAAATAAAAGACTATCACTTCAGAACTGAATATAAATACGTGTTAATCACGGCCCTTGATCAATCCATATTGTAGAACAGTCACGTTTTTCTTTATACGTATTCATTTCTGATTTGATCTGTATAATAAATTATTATTTATCGATTAGAAATAAGTGTCAGTGTTCGTGGCGGAGTGATTGCATCTTGGGTTTTCATCCGGAGGTCCCGGGTTCGAATCCGGATCAGGCGTAGCATTTTTCATTCGCTACAAAAGTTCCATTTTCATATTCCTACGTACAACCTTCCGTAAGGTGAATTAATTCACCAGGAAAAAAAATGATTTATTTAATATTTTATCCGATTATTTTATGAACTAATTGTAAGCTGAGTGTATTTATTCCAGCTGCTTCTTTAAGTTGAACAAATGTTCTCTTTAAAAAAAAAAAAAAAAAACAACAAAAATTTATTTAATTAAAAAGATACATTTATTTATATATTGACCAATATTAAATCTGTTGTACTCTGTTATTACACTGGTACGAGTTGTAGGAGGGCCACCTTTTAAGATTTTTAATAAACAATGAAAGAAAAAAATATTTTTGGTAAAAATCATTTTATTGTTTCTCAAAATAATCGCTTTTAAGATTTATACACTTTTGCATGCGTCTGAACCAATTCTCGAAACATTATTCCACTCTGAAGTTGGTACCTCAAAAATATAGTTCTGGAACGATTCATAAGCTTCTTGAGGTGATGAAAATCGCTATTCACGCATTTGTTGTTTGATATTCGGGAACAAAAACAATTCGTTCGGCGATAAATCAGTTGAATACGGGCAATGAGACGTTAATTCAATGTTTTTCTTCATCTAATATTCAATTGTTTGACGTGCTGCGTGAGAGCTGGCATTGTCATGTTCAAGAATGATGCGAAGTTTTTGCTTGTTTTTCTTGATTTCACTGATGATTTCTTGCAAAAATATTGTTGTGTACCATTCAGAATTAACTGTTCTTCGATCCTCTAAAGCAATGGTTGTTACATGTCCAGTATAACGAAGAAAGAGGCAATCATTTTCTTGGAAGTGCTTCGCGAACGAACCACTTTTGTTGGATTCGGTTCATCTTGGAACACCCAAACGGTTGATAGCTGCTTAGTTTCCGGCTCGAATGAAATACGAGTATATCCAAGTTTCGTATCCTGTTAAAAATTATTTAAACAAAGTTTCTATCATGTTGTATACGGATTTTGCATTTCCCCGGTAAAATATTTTGAATATTTCCTTACATCGATTGACACGATCCTATTTTGAGCTTCGGTTAAGTTATATGGAATCCATTGGGAACAGATCTTTTTCATAGTTAAATATTCATGAAAACTGGAATGTACTTTAGTCTTCGTTATGCCTAAGGATGTTCTCACGATAAATCGCTTGCCGATCCTCTTCAACTATGTTGCGCAGATCATCAATGTTTTTTTGGAACAACGATCGATTTTGCTCGACCTTCAGAGAATTTACCGCTGACGAAAGCACGACCATGACAAAATTCTGCAAACCGTTTGTAAATAGTCATTTCTGATAGTGATTTATTATCAGAAGTTGAATCAGAGATTCGAGGCATTGTTGTTGAGTTAGGCCATTACAAAAATCGTAAAAAATCATCCAACGAAAACCTTTAAGGGAAATTTTAATTTTTTCACCAAACATTTTTTTTTAAACGCTCACTATTAACAAACTACTCGGCCGATTTCTGAACTATCACTGTTATAATAATGCTAATGTTATATATTGCAACAATATTGTCACGTATTACATCTCAATTGCACCACGTAATGGTCATTTTTCAAGGTGAAAGGTTTTTAAAAGGTGACCTCCGTATTACGCTGTAATTTAACTTTTCCTCCATCAGTTTAAAGTAAATGAAACAAAGATGTGCTTAAATTTCCATTTTTTTAAAAAATAAAATTATTATTATCGATAATAAAGGGAAAGGGTTTAATATTTTCTCAAAATGCTTTTAAAACTTCAATTAGAAATTTTATCTTATCTAAAATATATCGTCCGGATCAAAAATTCAATTCTCAATAACATTTAATTATTAACGAATCGATTATTATCAAATTATTAGCATTGAATTCTAGTGTCAATAAAAAGTTTGTTATTTTTAGTACCGTATGATTTAAATTTTTGTTAATTTCATTATTTTATTACTAAAATTACTTCTGACTTTATTTTTCGTAGTTTCATTCGATATTACAATCTAATTTAGAAGATTTAAATCTAATAAATTATCTACATAATATACAATTTTTATTTATTAACACTCTTCTGTTTTTATTTAAATTGTAATATCTGTTAATATTATAAATAATGAAAAACTTATGTCTCAAAGAATTACACTGACTTTTTACTGTTTCTTAATCTTTTTTTTTCTCAGTTCTATATTTTATACCTTTCTTCTACTTAATATTTTTGCTTCATTTTGTAGTATTTAAGTCTCTGAGATAGCTAATTTCAATATAATAGTATTAAGATCATCATTATAAATTATTTTTACGTTATTTTTTTTGTCGATTGAACACTACTTTTAGACACGCAGCTGAGTCTAAAGTGGATTGCGTGAAGTAACGCTCTTTACTCGGATGATTTTATTTAATTGATTATGTATCATCCGAAAAAAGATCTGCGATACTTTTTCCATTAACAGCTTACAATTTAATTCGTATCACAAATTGTTGATTGTTGAAAGTTACATCCTTCTAGCAGGAAGTATGACTGTTAATGCAGGACTTTTTTTAAAAAGATTAAAATAAATACAAATATCTATTAATATTAACCAATTTATTTTAAATACTATGCTTCTTGCGTTGTTGTTTTGCTATATACATATAAAATTTAACAGCAGTGTAAATAATTTCTTGTTTTCTTCCTAAAGCGCACTGATTTAAGAACTTCAATTTTTTCTTGAAATTATTAAACATTATTCTTTTGATTTTTCTTTCTACATTCTTCAATTCTATTTCCCTCTCTTTATCGTAGATTTAGAATTAATTTTTTTAAACCAATTTAAACAAAAAAAAGATCCCTTTTGACCTGTATATTTTTCTTCAAATGTCTGTACATTGAAGTTCTACTCTTTATTAAATGGGCAGATTTTGATGATGCTCTTTCTTTGGTTGTCTCGTAGTAAGATTTTCCAATATAAGTTCAATTAAAGAGATAATAAAATAAAAAAGGTGAATTGTCTATACTTTTTAAGATATAATATTTGTTGTAGTTGTCATTCAAAATTAAAATTGTAGTTTTAGAAAAATTAAATTTTTACAATTTAAATTTTAATATAAAGCGAATAATTTTCAACAATATGCCTCTAATTTTACGGATTTAAACAAGATCTGACAACAAAGTTGTAGGACTTGTTTCTGATGCATGGCTTACACACACAACTTAATTTAAAATATTTATCATTTTATTTAAATACTAGCTGGAGAGGTGTGCCTTAAGCACGCCCTCCGCAGCTAAGCCGTCAGAGCTGGTTGCCCTTGCGGGCGGCGTCTCGGAATGGAATTATTAGGTGTCCAAAATTCATTATCTTATGTAAAAATATTCTTTTTTGAATGATGAAAATGATATAACAAAAGTTAAATTAGAAATTTTACTCTAGAAATTGATACTAACGAATCGAGATTTTCTGCTAGTGATCGGTACATTCCGGTACCTACTTTTTGGTTATACTTCATTATTTTATGAAGAAAAACAACCACATAAAAAAAAACTATTAATATATATTTTGCACATATATCGATGTATATGCGATATATCGATGCATAATAATATAAGAAGTATACACCTGACCACCACAAGACATTTACGAACGAATCGGATTTTTCCGCTAGTGGTCGGTACATTCCGGTGCTAAGCTAGGGGGTACGGACACGTGCGCGCGCGCACACACACACACAGACACAAACAAATGCGTTTTAGTAGGGTAGGATATTATTTTTTCGTTTATTTAATTCAATGATTCTAACTAAAGCGCGCGTGCATACCATATTTCATTCGCGCGGATGTGGCGATACAAGCGGTGACGGTCAGTATTAACTAAACTAATATAATCTCACAACTTACATAGAACAAATATCGCTTGTGCGGTCGGCAGACTGGTGTAACCGCGAGGATTAATGCACGAGGTACCGAGTGAACCGGGCGATCGACTTTGAGACCAAACTAGAGCGAGTTACTTTTTTACATTTTAAATATTATTCATTTATTTAATTCTACCGCTCACCTGTGCCGTTACAACATAAGAGTAATTTAGAGTATTTTTGTGGTGGGGGTGCGATATTCAAAAATTTTGTATATTTTATACAAAAATTATACAAAAAAAAACTGTGATAATTTACTGATTTAATTGTACTCTCATCATGACTACTCGTTTAAGATAAACAAATAAACAATCTTATCTTAATCGTTACTGGACGATTCTAGTTTCCCGGCGTTCAATTTTTTTTTAATAATTAAACTGATAAATAATTACAGTTAATAAAGAATGACCTTAAATTGTATTTTTCAGATAATTTAATAAATTTTAATTCTCTGTAAAGTAGTTTCAGAAAATCGATTGTTAACGTCAAATGGATTAAAAATCTTGTTTTTATTAGTTTTAATATGTCAACATAAGTTTTATAAACTAAATTTATTTAAAGTCGTATTAAATAAGAGAAAATATATATAGGTTAGGCTTTACAAACTTTCTATGTAATTTCTAGAATCATTTTAGAACGTTTTAACTTCATAATGGAGAAAGCGGGAATTAAACTGTACTACTTTTTATAAATCCTTTTCTACAAAAAAAAAAGAAATGCTTGTGAATTGATAAGATTTGAATAATTTCGTTTAATAATTTAAAAATAATATTTTAAGTTATTGTGATGTAATTCATCGGACTTAACGAAAACGTTTGTTAGGGATCGATGGGAGATGTGTTATTGGCAATTTAATTGAAAAAAATCTGATGTGGACACCACATTACTTACTTGTAGGCCTATTAAATTATATATACACATTTTTAAAAGTACATAAAATTCTATTTCATTAATAACTTCTGATATTTTCTATTTGTTTTTTATTGTTATTATTGAATTATTATTTATTGTAAACAAAATTTTACAATCAGAGGTTAATAATCATTAATAAATCAATATATTTAAATTAAAAAAAAAGGAGATGGAAATCTGATTCGAACCGATGTGCCTTCCTCTCATAAGATCAAAATATTTCATTAATTAAAATTTCATTTAGCTATAACTCTGGAACCAGTGAAAATAAGTACCACTTACGATACATCGTTGAAAAGCTCCCAACGAGGGCTTATTCTGCGGTTAAGAAAAAATCCAAAATCCAAATTGTTTTGGATTTTGGGCTTTTTTGGACACTTTTATTTCAGTCGATTGCAATCAGAAGGGGAGGTGCACAACTAAATGTTACAACAGTCCTAAATCCAAAATTTCAACATTCTCGCTTTTCAAGATTAAATAAGTGGAAAATAGCAGGTGATTAAAAAAGATCTTCACAACTTTAAAAGTATATAATTATTTATTTACTTAACTTAAAGATTCGGTTGAAGTCTCATTTAATAGAAAAACACATCAAGTTTGTCATCGAACATTCACTTTGGTTCGATATGGCTTCCATTTGTAATGTGACATACATCCCACCTGAAGTCGATTTCATTCCAGAGTGTAGCCAGGAAATTGGGCGATATCTCTGCAGCTGTGGCGTTAATTCAAAGTCTTATCTCAAAAAAATCCCAGGCAAAGGTGGTATAAAAATCCGATCTTTAATAAACTCTACAAGAAAATTCTAACGGGATCAAATCTGGGAAGGAAATGGCCATGCAACTGGACCTTCACGACCAGTCCACCGACCTGGAAATCTAGTATAAAGAAATCTCGGACTTCTAGGCGGTAGTGAAGTGACGCCTCGTATAACTGAGAAATTAGAAAATTTTGAAGTACGTCCAGATAAACAATACCATTTATGGTTGCTTCCTGAAAAAATAACGGACCGTACAGTCTTTGTTTGCTTAGGGCACAAAAAACATTGACCTTACGGCTATCACGAATGTGGTGAAAAGTTTCATGAGGGTTTTCGGTACCTCATATTCGGCAGTTATGGGTGTTCACTTTTTCATGATATGAAACGTTGACTCATCACTAAAAACTATATTGTCTAAAAATGTATCTATTTGTCTGCAATTTTATCCATCATTTCCACACAAAACTGCAGCCGAACTACTTTGTCGTCATCTGTAATGTGTTGAACCACGGTTAGTTTTATAGCTTCAAGTGCAGTCGTTTACGTAATACGCGCCAAACAACTTGTGGAATGCCAGCCTCATGTGACGCACGTCGATTTGATTTCTTCGGAGTTGTGCAAAGCTTTCTCTGAGTTGTTACACAACAGTTTCAGGGATGCGTGAGCGCCCTGGTAATTTTATATTTTTAACAGAACAACTTATCTCGACGAAGGTTTGGTGTCAAGAGTAAATTGTGTGCCTATTAGGAGGCTCCCTACCGTACTCACTACGAAAATTACGCTGAACTGCAGTTGCTGACTGCAAGTCGTGAAATCAAAACATACAGCTATCACCTTCCGTATCAGTAAATATATTCATTTTAATAACACTGTGGCCGAATTCGGTACTAATGAACTACGTGAGTCAAAAGTTGATGTGTCTTTGAAATGAGACTTCAATCAAATCTGTAAGTTATCTAAAAACATTTTAAATTCTTTTAAAGTTATGAAGTCCTTTTTGAATTACCCGGAGAATTACATTGTCTATAGGCCTACAGATAACGTGGAAATATATAAAATTGTTATGAACCATTACTTAATAATGGATTATTATAACTTCATAATACATACGATGATTTGTTATTTAAAGCATTTTTATGAGAAAATTCAAGGTAAATAATTGGAAAAATTAGCGTAAAAAAATAAATATTATAAATCATTCAAAAAAAACCTCTTAAAACTGAATCCAAAAGAAAATATTTTTGTATCTAATCTAATACAGAAAATTCCATCGGTAAATTCATCATTCCGATCGGTACACGAGACGTTACGTGGGGGTTACATCAGGAAAGAGTAGGTGTGTTACTCCACTGAAAAAAAAAACTGCTTTTCTGTCATTCACCTGGAGTGATTAAGGAAAGTTACTGAAAATCCTGATCACAGCAACATCATAAAAATGGAAAATTAATTATAAAAAATTATAGAAGTGGTTAAAGTTCATGTTAATACCTAGAAATTATAAACTTATAAATGATAATAAAAGAAATATATGAAAATAATAAATAAAATCAGTATAAAATAAAATAACATTTATGGAAGGCGTTAATCAAACTTAATTTGAATACCCTTTACTTACGATTATCAAGAAGGAAGAGAATTCCTCCTGTTTTAAGTAATAAAACTTCATCATAGAGTTCATGATCAGGTATTAGAACCTCGATTTTCCTCGTAATCCATCCCTTTTATGGAAAATGAATAGCTTACGAGGAATCAAGAATAGGTTCTTGATTCCTTCTTCTACATAATCGAATCAGTGATTTCTATGTTAGGTTCTCCATTTTGAGAATGATGTGAGGTAATTGAGAAAGTTAGTATATCCTTGTTTTTTTCTGGCGATGGGGAGGGGGCTGCGGTAACAAACGTGGCTTTCTGTCCAATAAACCTGATGAGTGAAATATCAGAAATAAATATGTATTCTATTTTGATGATTATAATAATACATTATATGAATTATGTCAGGAGTTAGGAAGATATGCTATTCCGTGGGTAAAAAAAAAAAAAATCGGGTCCTAGAATTTGTCTGGATGGATCAAGAGAAACCATAGTAAAATCAAAGCAGAGTTAGATAGTACACAACTAAATATAAAATAAAAAAAATAAAAAAGTATTTAAAGCCCATATTAATAATTTATAACATTAGTATTAGAGATTAAATATGTAAAAATTTTAAATAAATAGATTAAAAAATAAACAGCAATTCAGTAGATGTTCATGAAATTTATTTGAGTACATATTTACGTACTCGTTCAACGGAGGTGAAATCAATTCAGGATTAATATCGTATTTAAAAAAAACGCTGTCAACACAGTTGTAGGACGCTCCGGGAAAGTCCTAATACTGTGGTTTGTTTCTGATGCACAGCTTACATATAACTTAATTAAAAATATTTATCATTTTATTTAAATATAATCTTTTTTCGTTTATTTAATTCAATGATTATAATTAAAGCGCACGCTTATGTCGTATTTAATTCACGCGGGTGTGGCGGCAAATGTGCTTAAGAAAAATATGATCTTAATTAGGCGAAATCTCGAGATACTGAGGATTATCAACTCTACAGCCTCATCCCCTTGACATTTTAAGTTGAAAATTTAATGGTAATAATGGCCCATATATAGAAGTAATTTGACTAAGTTTGGTCAATATCGGTCCACTAGTTCTGGAGATATAAGGTGATTAAAAGGCCAACACTGAACACACGTATATTAAGATCCGGAAAATTTCCATCCGGTTTTTTAGTTTTTTGGTCTCTTAGTTGTCAAAACGTCAAGATCCGGTGAAAATCGCATATGCCCAAATTGGATCAATTACAATACTTTCCCTTCTGGAGCTATAGCTCTGTTACAGCGCTATCTAGACGGGAAAGTAAAAAGTATATTATTGGAAAACTGCCGCTCGGATAAAGCTTAATTCCTTTAAATGAAAATTATTAGGTTTGTAAAATAAAGCGTAATAACTTAATTTTTAATAAAATCGTTGGGGAAAATCTTTGAAATAGATCGGCAATTTATTAAAAGTGAAATTTCACTTAGGTAGATCAGTTGTGTGATTAATATTGCATGCAATTAGTATCGTGAACATTTTCTATCATATGGTTGCTCGATGAAATATAGCATATGAGCGTTTTTTAACGTCTGATAAATGTAGATTTTTTTTTCACGTATCTCTGATACGATGATACCTACTTATATGTAAAGAAGCAACTTTCTCAGAGAATTTTGATTGTATAATAGAAGGGGAATTGCCGCCTGATTTTAATATGATAAAAAATGTATTGATTTTTTTTTTATTAAAAAAAAACTCTACCTTTTTAGAAGAGCGAGTCAGTTGCGATTGATCAAACATTTTCGTAATTTAAAATTAATTTCACACTTTTTACTTTAGAAAATCGGGTTTATACTTTTAATACAGCACATAATAAAACTATATCCACAAGGGTGATTTGATCTACATAAGTAACGTTAGAAAATTACAACCAACGGGAAATAGCAATAATTTTTTATATTAAACAAACCGGTTTTGTAGAAAAATATGTGCTTGTAGGACTTTACGGTAATACGAGATAGTCACCAGTATACATGTATTTTTTATTCGACATTTACAGCTATTATTACTGAAGGCGAAAGGCGAACCCAGACCAGTTTCAAGGTCATTACCTGGATTTCTCACTACTGTTATTCGAACTGCATACTTTTTCGTGAATGTGTGTGTGTGTGTGTGTGTGTGCATGCGTGCAAATACGTGTGGTATGTGATTATGTGTTTTTACATTATATTTATGTTTTTACTTTTACTTTTTATAAGCACGTGCAACAAATTGATAACTTGTGCTGTAGTGTTAAGAGTACTATATTCTAAATGTGAGCTTATTAATGTAAAATTATACTTATTATAATAACTGTAAATTAAATTTTGCCATAATAAATTAGAACCGCAATTTAATCGCGTTATCTCGACCGAGGTCGAGATAACGCGACTTCCTTCTTAAGGTATTGTAAGTTCCATCTTAAGGTGTAACACGTCTTAAGGTATTAAAAATTATTAAGACTTGCCTAATAAAAAATATAGATTTTTTAATACAATTCCTCTTGAATATTTACTTATTCTCTTATATACTTGTATTTAATCCTTCATTATGTAAAAATTAAAATAAATACTCATAATTCTACAGTATCTTTCTTCACACATAAACTAACAAAACAAAATAAATAGAATATAATAAAATAATAAAAAAATAATGAAAGATAATTAAACAACTAGGATAAATGTAAAAAAAGATGCAGTAATTGTAGTCAAGAAAGTTATTACAGTACGTTGGTTATGAATTACTGATTGATTGCTGATACTGTTAAGTACATCATATTTAAATATTAGTTGTAAAGACAATATTAATTGTTACTAATAATGTCAGTGGATAGATTAGAATTACTTAAGTATAATTATATGTTTACATTTAAAATTAATTATGAATATTAAGCATATGTTCGATTGTTCATGGAATAATGACATCCATTCTTGGAAATAAATGCATATCTATGCTAATAAATGATGTTTCCACTTATGAAGCATATTTAAATTTTTTATTTAAAATTTTCCAAGTAAGAAAGACACAAAATAGTTCAAAAACCGTTTAAAACATGTCAAAAATAAATAAATAATAATTCAAAAAAGTTGTTCTAAAATGTATGTAATTGTTTTTATTAATAATCATTTTAAATAATCTAATAAAGATTTAAGAATTACATATATATAAAACATAATAACAACCAGATTGTGTTAATCAATTTTATTGGGGTATAAATATTTAAAATAAAAATAATATATATTCACTGTTTCTTTTTGCTTATTATCCAACGTCTTTCATTCTTTAAAAAAGTGAATTAGTATCAGTAAAATACTAATGGTGATTAAATAAAATTTCTAAAAATAAAATATTTAAAGTAGTGAGTCATGTGAAAGGGTAACTATCAAGCATTTTGGTTAAGATAGTACAGTAAAATTAGTATAAAATATTGATGTAATAAGGAATTACGAGTAATTAGGGGGATTCTTTAAATAGCAATCTTGGAACCAATGATACTGATAAATTATCTCCAAGTAATCTTATTATAAAATCTATTATGTAAAATAAAAATAGATTTTCAACAAGGAACTAGTTAGAGCCCAGTGAAACTTCTAGAAAATGTTTGTTTCGGAATACAATTTAATAGACTGAAGACTTCCCAGTATTAGTTAGGGGTAGTTTTTTTATTAAAGGGTAAAGGGTAAAAAAAGAATAACTTTTAGTAAAGGGCTATAATAGCTCTTTAAGTAATTTTAGTAAGACATTTTTCAATTTTTTTTTCAAAATAAGTAAAAAAGGATAGATTTTATGGAAAAATGTTTAAAATAATAGGTAAGATAATTGATAATTGGTAATTAAATAGATAATAATAAATAAAATTGATAATTAATAGATAAATAAATTTATTTGATAGATCAAATAAATTAAATCAGAAAAAAATTAAAAATTAAAATTAAATTTTAAATTTAAATTAAATTAAATTAAATAAAAAATTAAATTAAATAAGATCAATTAAATTTATTTGATAGATCAAATAAATTTATAATTAATAGATAATTGGTCCTGATTCATTTAATAAAGTTTTATGTAGTTCTGATTATAATTATTTTTATTGTAAATATTATTCATATACATGGGAACTTTTATAAGTTATTGTATCTATAAATGTAAGTTATTGTACTAATGATTGAAATGATTAAAGATTGTAGTAGACTAGTTGGAGACTGAAACAGGACTAAATAAGACTCTGCAGAATGGAATGGAATGCAAAGTTGGCAGGAGTCTATTACTCCCTACTTTATCGCAGAACCTGGACAGAGTCCCTTGCTGCTGGATCATTCTAATCGGGCTTGTTTTTAAAAGGGTTATTTTTTAATCTCGGATCTAATTTTTCAAGTTTTGTCTATTATTATTTTAGTGAATTTGCAGAATGAAGTGAGAAGCTTGCTTATATACTGTATATTAAGCCGCTGAATCGTCAGGAGCCGAGTGCATCCGAAAGAAGCCGAGTGAAGTGTAAAGAGCCGAATGAATCTGACCGAAGCCGAAGATCTTTAAATTTAAATGCCCTATATTAAATGAAAGTTAAAGTTACAACATTTAAACAGGAGCAACAAAAAAAGTGAACGTTTATAAGAGTATTTAAAAATGAAATAAGTCATTTAAAGAACCCTGAGTCTTAACAAAGATAAAGAAAAAAAAACATTTTTTTAATTTGCATATTTTACCTTCTTTCTATTATAAAATATAAAAACTTTAAAGCATTTTGAAACTGAGAAAATATAGCATATTTTTGATAAAAAAGGGGTACTTTAAATTGATATTAACTTTTGAATAAGGTCTTTAAACTAATGATACCTTAAACAAATAAAAGTTAGAGTACAGTAGCTTTTGATAGGTCAGAAAATTTCTAATCACAATCTATGTCCTTCGACGTTTTTGTATTAACAGCTCTATGGGAGACAGTTTTTGATTTGTATATATGTATATATACAAAAAATAAAAGGATTTTTGTTTGTTTGGTATAAAAAAAAATAATTACTTGATCAATGACAACCAAATTTTTACCCATGTTTCTTGGCATAACTGAGAAGGTTTTTAGGTATATTTCGACTCGAAAAATTTCAAAAAAAAAAAATATATGTAGTAGTGGAGATTTGCCGGTTGAAGAACAAACTATTGTGAATTGAATTAATGAACTGTGAATTGTGAGCTGTGTGAGCTCGGTTTGAATTGAATGTACAAATGAATTGTTCAAATGAAAGGGTACAAAAATGTACATAATTCTGTTCTTTCAGTACAAAAATAACAGAATTAAATTTATATTAAAATAAAATTACATTAAATAAATGTCTAAATTAAAAAAATGTCTATTATATTTACTATTATAATTTCTATTATATGTACTATATATATATATATATATATTTTTTTTTTTTTCTAAAGTCAATACTTAGACCCATATTCCTCTGTACCAATGTACTGTATTTTTTATAATCAAAAACCAACTTGAACATCCCAAGTATAAAATTACAAAGTAAATAAAATAACATTTACCTTATTTTTTTCTTTTATTTATTTCAATAGCACTTTCACAGGATCCTACATCATCAGTTGTATATAAATTATATAAAATTACATATCAAACATAAAAATGTTCTTTTTTAGAATAAAAATTAAAATTACTATCATATATACAAAACACGAAGTCAATTAAATAAAATAACTACGTATATTTAAATATGATGTCAGTTAAGAATTAAAAATTAAAATTAAATTTAAAAATAAAATAATTAGAAAATTTATACCATGTAACCTGGCCAGCCAGTGTTACATTACAGAGTGAATTTGAAATTATTTATATACATTCCGATTATATCTATTTTTATGTAAATATGTGCTGTCGTCTGTTGCTGCTTTTATAAGAGTGTCATCTTCAATTCTGTCTAAAAATTGATCAAGTGGGAATTCTTTTATACTTTTATATATAAAATCTCCACAAAATGTCCAAACCTTTACTATTATTATTTGAATTAAATTTCTTGATTTCCACTATTTCCAAATTTGTCTGAATAGCAGATACAGAATTGTTTGTTATTAATAAGATGGTCAGCAAAAAATTGGGTTTATCTAATGGGGGAAAATATATGAATTTTCTAGAACTTATTCAATTTTTTGATTTATTCATAAATACTAATTTTCCCCCTTCAATTATAAATAAAAATGACCACCCGCATGTGCACCTTCTTCAGTCTATTAAATTAAATGCCAAAATAAACATTTTTCCTAAGTTTCATTGTGCTTTAACTAGTTCCTTGTTAAAAGTCTATTTTTATTGTACATGATAGATTTTTTAATAAGATTACTTTGAGATAATTTATCACTCTATCATTATTTCCAAAATTGGTATTTAAAGAAATCTAGTGGAACTTCCAGTGGAAGTTTGTTTTCTGTAGACATACAAATTAAGGCCACTCAAGTACCAAGCGTAAAAAAAAAATATATGATAAATGATTGTTATACATGTTATTTCTCGCAGTGTAAACTAGTGTGGATGAGAGGGATTGACAAAATTCAACACAACACAAATCGGAGTGAAAGGTTGTGTTGTGAACAAATATTAAAATTTATGATTACACAGCTTGTATTTTGATAGAATGTGAAACTTTTTTGTCACGTTATTGAATTATTATTATATATTTAAAATGTAACAAATTTATTCTATGTTGTTTTTTTAATTTATTGATTTAAAGTTAAATTCGTTTCTTAATTTTTATTATGTTATTTTTGTTTAACCCTGTTGTTCTTTCCGGGTAAATATCGCAAAAGATTTTTTCCTTCAGTTAATGTTCAGAAAATGTTAATTCAATTCTGAAATTTGTATTCATGCTCTTCTTATGGTATAAGTGCACACTAAGGAAGATTTTTTTTAAATTCCAACTGTAAACGGTCAAAATGGGGTAACATTACAATTTACTCTTTTTTTTATTTTCTCAATAACAAATTAAGATATCAGCTTCATTTTTTGTGTTTGCAATCTTCATATAAATATCTAAAAATCAATTTTAAGTTTTCTTGAGATTCGACTTGAAAGGGAGAAGAAAGGTAGAAAATTTGAAGAATGATTTCAAACTTTTCCCATTTCCAACAATACTAAATGATATATTCACTCGATTTTGGATTGTACATGCTCTTCAGGTTAATATGTAAAATCATTTTTGTGGTTTTCTAGAATTTCAATTTTTTAAGGGGTGTGAGGTGTATGGTACAGCATCTTAACCAACACAGCCACTAAAATAAAAAGAAAAAACCCAGCCACCATCACCGGTGGCTGGGTGGCTGGGTCACCTGTCACCGTTATTGTGTGTGTGATGTGACAGGCTGCACCTGCCTCCGGTAACCTAACCAAAAGTCATAGATTAAAAAATTAAATTTAAAAAAATGAGAAACGGGATATGGTTACCTCTAAGTGGTGCTTGTCAGGTAACACTAAGAACCAAGCAAAATACATTTTTATCTGTATAAAGGATTAGTAACCAGCTATAACTACTGCTCTGAAGATGGAGGTAGACAATTTTGTAACTCGCATTCTTCAGAATATTTAAACTGTACTGACCAAATTGTTGCTCTGAAAAAAAAAAATACAATATGCTGATAATTTTTATAAATTGAGGAGGCTTTAATTTTTGTTTATCATTATTATTCTTACAAGTGAGTTTAATCAACACAGTGAGGTCTAGAGGGCAGAGCCCTGATTGGTTAAACATACCCTGACCATGATAGGAAACGCAAGTGACAATATAGCGTGGGTAAAACCATGACAGAGATACTAGTTTATAAATAAATCACTTTCAAATTACATGGAGATGATTATACTTCAGAGATTTTTTTTAGTGTTCATTTTGCAGCTCCTTCCATAGTAAAGTTGTAAACACCATGTGACTTAAAAATTTAGAAAACCCATTCTGTCAAATAATATATATATATATATATTTGTTTAATCTGTGTTATATTTGTTTATTTAACTCATTGTTTTGTAAAATTTAGTGATTGTAAATTTCATATTTTTTAAGATTGTTAACAACTAATGTTTTTTATCAGTATGAAATTTTCAAATTTCTGCCTTAATACATGAATTTTATTCCTGTAAGCTGATTAGCAAAGGTTTATTCTATGTTAATTTGTAATGTCTGTTATGTGTTTTTATCTGTGGGTGAATGTTCATCTGTCTGACATAATTTACAAAGAATTTAGTACAATTAATGCAATTGAATCTTTGTTTTTCTCGTTTGCTATGATCATCAGAGTATATTATTTGAATGTATACTGAAGCAGTTTCCTAATGTTTTTAAGATGAGTATCATTAAAGGGCTTCATTTCTTTATGGTGTTCAACAAATCTGTCCTCAACATTAATATCCAAAACCAAAATTGTCTATTATAGTAAGATTTATTATTAATTTCCAGCTAATTATTAAATATAAATAATGTATATAATTAGTGATGCTGTACGATAACAGTTTGTTTCAGACAGATGCCATGGAGGTTAAAATTTTGGGAACAGCGTCGTCATATGGTAGCTGTACTTGCATTCTTTGGATTTTTTAATATTTACTCTTTAAGAGTGAATTTAAGTATTGCAATTGTTGCAATGAATTCAGTGTATGACGTTACATTATCTAATGGTACAGTTATTAAGGTAAATAAAATTTTGTTTATGTGTTATTTTTGATAAATTTCTATCCGAAGTGTTTATATGTTCTCTTTTATACAATACTGTACGAGGGCTATTCAAAAAGTAAGGAACGTTCCACTTGACGCCGCTAGGCGCACGCCAATCGCGTATATATTGGTGTGATCGTGCTCGGCACCTCAGTCCAAAACATCGCGTTGCGGACGATCTTTGGAGCTCCGTGGTTCGTCAGGAACGCCACTCTCCGTTCTGATGCGAGATTTCAATCCGTGTCCGAGGTGGGGGTGGCGCAGGCGCGCAGACTGTTCGGGAGAGCGGCTGTGTCCGAACACAGTCATCTTCGGGACATCTGCCGAGAGGACCCAACTCCGACAGTTGTAAGGAAGCGGCCTCACGCCGTACTGGACGAACCACCGTGATGGTGCGGTGCGGTAGCCGAAAATCGACAAACCAGGCTTAGGGGCCTCCATATCGCATGAGCCATAAATGGAATAGTGCGTCAGACGCGTTTCCGGGGTCGCGAGTGAAAAGTTTTCGCGAGTTATATAGTTTGAAGACGTCAAACACGGTAAGTCGCGCATAAAACAAAAACGCGGTCTAAATTTAAAAAAACTTACAGTAAGACAAAATATCCCAGCAATTGCGACTCCTCCGGAAAAGGGGACGCATTGCTCCCTCCTTATAGCTAGTGCCCCGTTGTGGCGTATTCCTGCTAGCCTATTAAAGAGTTAGCACCGAAAGGACTTCAGTGGACGGTCTGAAGGGGAATTACGTCGGGAGGACAGGCTTTATAAGCCTAGCCTTCCGCGGTCGGCCCATGAAATGGGTTCGATAACGCTGGTTTAACAACGGATTGGAATGCAATTAAATCCGTCTTAAATTCACTAAAATAATAATAGACAAAACTTGAAAAATTAGATCCGAGATTAAAAAATAACCCTTTTAAAAACAAGCCCGATTAGAATGATCCAGCAGCAAGGGACTCTGTCCAGGTTCTGCGATAAAGTAGGGAGTAATAGACTCCTGCCAACTTTGCATTCCATTCCATTCCATTCCCGGCACCTCAGTCAGCGTCCAGCCGTGACAACGGGAACATCTCCGGACTGCCCGTTTTTTTTAATATACAAATTTGAAACGTGTGCTGCAATCGAAAATCCCGTCAGTTGTGAGGTGCGGTCTGTTATTCGTTTTTGTTGGCAAAAAACTTAAAACCAATAGAAATTCATCGGGAAGTGTACGGGAACAACGTAATGAGTGAACGTTTTGTCAGGAAGTGGTGCATTCAGTTTAAAAATGGCTGAACAAACGTTCACGATAAACAGAAGAGTGGACATCCGAGCATTGTGACTGACGATCTGGTCTCTAAAGTTGACGAAAAGATTTGTGAAAACCGCCGTTTCACAATAACTGAGCTTTCTCCATGTTTCCCATAAGTTTCACGGACTTTATTGTTTGAAATTATTTCACAGAAGCTAGGCTACCGTCACAGAGCTCCAAGTACGCGTCACTGAGTGGTTGAGATCACAGGCGGCAGAATTCTATGACACAGGAATTTTAAAGTTTGTCCACCGCTATGATAAGTGCCTGAATTTGTATGGTGATTATATTGAAAAGTAGTATTTTAGTCCCTCTTTTACATGTATATAATAAAAAGTTTTTCTTGTACTTGGTTTTTTAAAATTCCAAAACGTTCCTTACTTTCTGAATAGCCCTCGTAGTTACTAAACACTTATATATCAGAATAAGTTGAAAGAATATCGTTGTGTTTCTCTCATACTCATCTTTAATCTGCAAATCCTAAGCCTGAACATAGGCTTATTCTCTTTCACCCCTGAAAAGTGCAAATATTGATCTTTACACACATTTAGTTAAACATTTAATTTCAAGCTGTAGGGAACTATAATGAGTGAGAAAAAACAATAGATTAACTAATTTGACTTGATGGTTTGTGACTTTATTAAATCAGATAAAGGTCTATCATACCCATCATAAGTGATAAGTGAAATTAGTTATCATGCTGAAACTGAAGTTGTTAGGAAGGACTGGCAGGCTTCATTATTGAATTAAACAAGAAAGTGGTTTTATGACTTTTTTACTAAATTCAATAAATTGCAAGAAAGTTTGCAATTTATTTTTACTTCTATTTGTGGAATTTGAAATCTGATGATTACCATGATTAAGAAGAAAAAATAAGTTCACTTTCCTTTAATCACAAAAGAAAAAAAAATGATTACAAAATGTATGCTTCTCGAAAGGCTCATTAAACTAGTTTAGAGATGAACGTGCTACGTTGGTAATTTGATATGAGTGAAAAAGTATTACAAAACACTTTCACAACAACTCTGATCAAAAAGAATCCCAGTTTGTACTTAGCTGAACTGATCTTTTTGATAAATTCTTGTTATATGCTCTAATATACATGCAGGGGTTTAGTTTTTTATATTATGTATAATGATTACATTTCTGATTACCTGGCTAACTAGTGCTTGTTATAACATAGTGAGCTCTGCAATATACATTTTTATTTCAATAATGTGAAGTGGAGTGGCCACTATTCTGTACGAATATTTATCATTATTCCAAACTCTGGATTTGATAAGCTAGGAATAACTGACCACTATTTTATAATTCAATAAATTAAGAACTGTAATCACGATTATATGCAATTAGCCTCTATTCTGTGGTAAGACTAGACTCAATTCTATAATGCTTGGTAGGATAACTGTCAAACATTTCTCTAGTGCTTTAAATTTGTACAACAGTTGATGGTAATGATGTTTGCTAAATACTCTTTATACTGATGATTGTATTTATAATCATAAATTGCATCAATATAGAGTACCAGAAAGACAGGCAGTGGTGGATTCTGCCCAACAAAGTGGTGTACAATGAGTTAAAACCAATTACTGATGCCACGTGTAAGAGGAGACTAGGATTCTTTGAACATATCATGAAGATGCAAGATTCAAGACTTCTGAAACAGCTTGTACAGTACAATCTCGACTTGAAGAATATCAAGACAGGATGCATATGGATCAGAGAAATAAGAGAGGATCTGTAGGAAATCGGCCTTATACCATAAGAAACCAGATGAGAGAAAATTAAACAAGAAAATCAAGAAAAAAAACACTCACTTCATACTCACAAGAAAAAACTCACAACATGAACATTTTCAACACTAGAAAGTGCACAAAGATCAGAACATTTGAAAAAGTATTGGAGGACTACAAGAACCAAACAGTCCCATCAAAGAGACTTGGATAATTGACTGACTAAAGTGATCCTGTGCGGTCAGAAAAGATAATAATAATCATAAATAATTATGAATTTTAGGTATACACAATTTACTATAAGTGTCATATATTCTAAAAATTTTAAATTTGTTCTCTAGTAAATTATATTTTGTGGTTTTATTCTTTATTTATGGTTTGTGTATTTTTTTTAATTCAGGAGCGAGATTTTGACTGGGACTCAAAGATACAAGGTCTTGTTTTGAGCTCATTTTTCTACGGTTACATTTTTACGCAGTTATTGGGAGGATGGATGGGTGCTCGTTATGGAGGTGCTACCGTATATGTAATCGGTGTTTTTAGTACTGCTTTATTGACACTGATCACCCCTTTACTTGCTAATATTAGTGTGTACCTTCTAGTTGTATTAAGAATAATTGAAGGATTTTTTGAGGTAAGTTACTTTATTTGAATGTCTAATGTATTCATTTAACTTCTGTCAACAGAAACTGCATGTTTGATGTTCCACAGAACAAAAGCTTGTTTTATATTGGAAATTAAGGCCAATTTAATATTATATGTTAAAATGACACTTAATTTTTTGAATATATTTTCACTGTATTATATTAAGTACTTACAATACTTCATTGGTTCCTATTTTCCAGGTTTCTCTAGATTGGGCCATTCATGATACATTTCCATTTATATCTCTTGATTTTCTTCACTTCATAAACTTTTCTTTCAGTTTCCTCCATCAAAATATCACAGCACTTTTGTCTGGTGTTTTTCTTTTCCTTTCAGTCTACTTTTTCTCTTCTGCTTCTTATGCTATTTTTGATAGATTTCCTAAGGGAAAGAGGGAAAAATTGGAAAAGGGAAACATTGAAAAAGGCAAAAGGAAAGAAGGGGAAAATGGGGTAAAGGAAGGGAAGGGTAAAGGAGGAAAATATGGGAAGAGAAATGGTGAAAGGGAAATAATGGAAAGATAAATGGGGGAAGGGGAGGAAAAGGAGGGATATGGCGATGGGAAAAGGGATGGAGAAAGGGGTTATGGTAAAAATGAAGATGGGAAAAGGGAAATGGGGAGAGGGGAAAAGGGGAAAGGGTAAAAGGGTTTTTATGCACATTGTGCTTAAAAACCGTATTTAGTTTACCAAATAAATAATAAAATGTCAATACAAATAACATTTTTTAGTATTATTAGATAATAACTTAATAAAATGTCTGCTTCAAAATATTATAGTCCAATGGTGCTTAATTAAAATTTTTATGTAAACAGAAACAAATACATAATTAGGTTTTACTAGTTTACCTTCTCTTCCGCCCTTCCAGCGTGTTCTTGGACAGATTTGGCAATCAAAGAGTCCTTGCTTTCTGCCATCTCTTGATCACTACTGAAAAAACAACTAAACCACTTTCATATTCCTTCCACTGACTAAACTAGAAAAGGGAACAAGTAAGGAACGTTCCATACACACATGGAGTAAAAAAACTACCTTCCACCAGCATGCCAGGGTCAGCACTGCGGGAGCAACAGTGCTCTCTTTCCCTCGCAGCCTCATGTGAGCATATGCACAGCAGCCAAACACCATGCCACTGGAACTGTGAAGCGCACAGTTTCATACAAAGATTTTTATATCTTTATCATAAACTGGAGAGATACATAAGCTTGTACATAAGAATTAAAAAAAAAGGACTCATATTAAATGTTATCAATAATATCAAGTAGAAATAGGGAGTGGTAGCATCTTGGCCTTTCATCTGGAGGTCCTGGGTTCAAATCCCAGTCAGATATGGCATTTTTCATATGCTACAAAATTTCAAATTCATATTCCAATGCAGAAGCTTCAAGTTTATATGGAAAATTAGTCATTAAAAAAAAATCATAGAAGATAAACTGGTTCAAATCAAACTGATCTGGCCAAGATATCAATCACTTATTGTCACACTATCTTTTTTGTGATTAAGATTGCTTTAACTATAATTTTAGAATTTTCTTTATTAATTCATCTGATTTTCTGTTATAATTTACTGTTTCTTTTCAGGGGGTTACATACCCGTGTATTCATGCTGTGTGGGCAAAGTGGGCACCAATATCTGAAAGATCACAAATGGCATCTTTGGCATTCTCAGGTAGTTTTGTTGGAACTGTGGTAGTAATGCCAGTTTGTGGACTGATTGCCAAGTACTGGGGATGGGCCTTTGTTTTCTATATTACTGGTACGGTAAATTCTGTTCTAAATTGTACATTTATTTAAATGTAAAAATAATATTTCTATTATTTAAAATTTTCTAGTAAAACAGTTACTACATAATATTTACTATAATTTAAATAGCGCAGTTTTGATCATAAAATAATTTGTAAAGATCTTTATGAAGATTACAAAGTGTAGTCACTTTGTAATGTACTATGTGAATAAGTGTTACATATATGTTGATGTAGAGAAATATTTTATCCTCAAATATTAAAATCACCAAATTTAAAAATCTTCATAGTTGCATTATTTATTTTGGAAAGGAGATGGTACAATGAAGGAATGTTTACTGTAACGGTTTTTGTGCATTCCCACAGGAACTAATCTAGTAAATCTTAGTGACTCTAACGTACTCCAGAATCTTCTCAACCAGGTTAGAAATGTTGATACTTCCCAAAAGACTTAATATTCAGGAACTGTTCAAGGATTCAGTAATGTATGAATGATGTATTTTGGAATCTGTAAACTGATGTTGAACTGTATATAGAATGTCATCCTAGATAAAGGAATTGTACTTTCGTGCTTCCAGAATGGTCCATGTCCAGCAGTGAAGAATGGAACCTTCCTCAAGTTATTTTATCCATCTCGATGGACAAGTTTAAAAGAGATTTTTAGAGTGGTAAATAACCATCTTTCCCAGACTTTCTCAGGAATTTTTTTATTACTTGTGTACTCATCGTAAAGGGAATGACTAAGAATTTCTATTCTTTTTGTAAATTAATCTACTGTAGAAAAGATCTCAGAGATTATGATGGGAAGAGATTCTCCCTTCTTTGTAAGCACATCAGTTCTTTTATTGGTGTATATTATATATTTACACTGTATAGGTGACCTGGTATCATCTACTGCAGCTCTAATTTATTGTGGTCAGAGTGTAAGCAAATCATGGCATTACTCCCATACTACTTCAGAATTAACTGAAGTTTCATCAGTATAGATGAAAGTGTGATTGCCACTGCAGTCATCTCACTATGTTGATTAATACAGAAAATAGCGTAAAGTTTTTATCCTGGGAGTATAATGGATATTTACAAGGGTTAATTAATAATTAAGAAGTTTTCAAGAAGCTAGAGTTTAATCTAGCCCCTGTCTGATTATTAACATATTTATTTGTCAAATCTACACCATAGATTTCATTTGATATGCAATCAATGAGTATGAGAATTTTTGGTCCCAGAAAATATTTGCCATCACTTTCTGGGTGTAAAGTTGGCTTGAATTTCTCTAGTTTTGAATTAGTTCCTGAATGGTATGCTACTCTTTTCATAGCATTTACTTTGGGTAATTTTATGACAGATATTTAACACATTTGCTTACTAAAAAAATGTGACTGAAGTACTGAGAAAACCAGTAAGACTGATGACTTCAGTTAGAAATAAAATTATTATTTTATTTTGTCACTGGGTGTTATGCATATTTATTCTAGGTTGTGTTTTACACAAGACCCTAATGTTACTATTATTAGAAAATTTCTAAAGCACCTATCATGTTTTAGGTTTTGTAGCACTAATTTGGTGTGCAATTTGGTGGAAATTGGTTGAAAATGATCCAGCTGATGATACCAGTATTAGTCCAGAAGAGTTAAAATACATACAAGAATCAATGAGTACTCATCAAAATTCAGAGGTTAGTAATAATTACAGTAAAGTTATAATAAATCATATAGTTTAGTTTAAAAGTAAATGTAGTATTCATACGAGTAATACTATGTAGTATTCAATATGCTCATATTTCTTTACAATACTTTCATGTTGCTACAATGTCTGTTATTTCTCTTTTACTAGGTTGAAGAAAGTTTTGTAGGGTTTAGAAATTGGCAGCATATCTAAAATTCACTGAATTAATATAATCATTCATTAGATTCATGGTTCATTAATTTTCCCTAAGAAAGTGTTGAGAAATTCAATTTTCTTTCACTTTTTATCTCTTGAAGTTTTTAGCTATAATGAATTTTAGAGAGAGGGCTAAATATTAAAAAATAATTTTACCACTGAACAAAAGTATATTTTGCATTTAAAACAAACATATCTGAGGAAAGTGTTTCTACAAAAGTTACTAAAAAGTTCTTTTTTTTAATTTTACCTCTTGAAGTATTTTGTTAGACTACCTTCTCAGTCAGAAAATTTACCTTGGCTGACTCTTCCCTCTGAAACAGCTTTCATTATTCAAGTAGTCTTTCTCTGAACTGAAATTCATACCATAGACCCAGATCACTTCAATTCTCTTTTCTCAACTAAATTTGTTAGAGGGTTCTAATAGAGTATCATTCTTTCAATAATAATTGTGTTAAGCATGGAATTATATAATTATAGTTAATACACACAAAAAACGACTTACCAGCAATTGAATTTGATGCATTCAAGTGCTTTTGAAATTAAATTCAATCTTCAGGAACTCATATAAATAGGGTGGATAAGAGAGTTCCTGAAGATGGAATTTAATTTCAAAAGCGCTTGAATGCATTGAATTCAATTGTTGATAAGCGGGTTTTTGTGTATATTAATTAATTATATCATTCTTTCATTTTGGATTTTATCCTATTATGTCATACCTACTGGAGCCATTACTTGTTTTGAACTTCAACTTCTTTTGAAGTTTTGATATTCCTTATTCCATATCTCATAGTAATTTTCTTATTCAGATTTTTTTTTTCTCTATAACTCCTGTCCTTTAATAAGCCTTATTTGAGTGTGTTAGTAACTAGCCCTCAACACCAGTTGCTTTTTGGCAGTGTACCAGCTAAAGAGTAGAAATAGTAAACAATTTTACATTTTCTTGTTTTTCAATTTCTAGTTCACATTTCATCTGGTCAAAAAATTCATGTTTTTGGGGGAGGGAAGAGAATTAATCACAGAAATAGCGACTGATAGTGTTTTTATTGAACCTTAATTTAATTTCATTTAGTTTTCTTTCCTATTAATTTGTTTTTTCTTTTTAGATTGTACATCCTTGGAAGAAAATTGCTACCTCGATGCCAGTTTGGGCTGTTGTTAGTGCTCATTTCTGTGAGAATTGGGGCTTTTATACACTTCTAACTCAGTTACCGACTTTTATGAAAGGTATGGTGGGTGAGCCACTTATACTTTTTTTAAAAATCAATAGGCTACAAATTTTGATTTTGTTTTTAATTACAGAAACTTCTTTATTGGAATATTGAGCCATATTAACTGTTAGTAAAGAACATTCTTTGACAGCAACAATAATATTAATGTCATCTCTAACGAATAAATTCTGTAACGGATTTTACTTTATATAAGTTTTATGTTTGTATGTAGCAAAATTCTCAATTGTAATTGAAAGTGATGAAGGTTTTGAAAACATTTTATTTATTAAATTTGTTGTTTTCTTAAGATTTATAATCTAGCTTCTGTTCCAGCTATCTATATGAAAAATCTGGTGTGGACACCACATGACTTCCTTGTACACCTATTAAATTACATATAACATTTTTTGCTGCACTTTATTTAAACTTATTTCATTTGAAAGTGAGATACGATCCTCCAATTCTTTAATAAAGTGGACAGTTACACAATTGCATTGTGGTGTACACCACATTGACCCACCGGGTTGGTCTAGTGGTGAACGCGTCTTCCCAAATCATCTGATTTGGAAGTCGAGAGTTCCAGCGTTCAAATCCTAGTAAAGCCAGCTATTTTTACACGGATTTGAATACTAGATTGTGGATACCGGTGTTCTTTGGTGGTTGGGTTTCAATTAACCACACATCTCAGGAATGGTCGAACTGAGAATGTACAAGACTACATACACTTCATTTACACTCATACATAACATCTTCATTCATCCTCTGAAGAATTATCTAAACGGTAGTTACCGGAGGCTAAACAGGAAAGAAAGAAGGTGTACACCACATTGCATCAGGTTTTTTTGCAGAATCCCTATCAGCATTTTATATTTTAATTTTGTTTCACGTCGCTCGAGTAATTATGTGGTTTAAGTGAAAACATGTCAGATTTGTAGCTATGCATGCATCAGTTTGAATCCGACTTCATATACATATTTATTTAAAAAATTTTTTTTTTTAATTTAAATATATTGATTTATTAATAATCATTAATCTCTGTAAAAAATTTTTAATTAAAATGAAAAGTACATAAAATTTTATTTCACTAATAACTGATTTTTTTTCATATCTTTTTTGTATTGTTATTATTGATTTATTATTTATTATTAAATTTTTTTTACAGAGGTTAATAATTATTAATAAAAATATATTTAAATTAAAAAAAAAAAAGTTAAAAAAAAAATATAATTGTATGAAGTTGAATTCGAACCGATGTGCCATCCCCTTGTAAGATCCAAATATTTTATTAATTAAAATTTTATTGGCTATAACTCTGGAATCAATGAAAATAAGTACCACTTATGATATATCGTTAAAAAGCTCTCAATGAGGGCGTATTACTGCAGTTAAGAAAAAATCCAAAATCCAAATTTATTTAGTGGTCTGACTGTATACACATTTTGGCCCAGTCGATTGTAGTCAAAAGGGGAGGTGGCAAATAGATGTTACAATAGTCCTAAATACAAAATTTCAACATTTTACGGCTAATAGTTTTTGAGATATGCAAAATACATACGTACAGACGTCACACTGAAACTAGTCAAAATGGATTCAGGGATGGTCAAAATGGATATTTCAATTGAAATCTGAAAACCAGAATTTTTTGCAATTACAAAACATCCTTTACGTTGTACATGGAAGTAAAAAATGATAAAATACTTGACTTTCATTTGAAAGGTTTTGGGTTTCAATCCTGGATTTTTTTTCTTATGGTCTAAAATTTCATACTATATTATTTGTATTATACCATATCTTGATTATATTTTTACCAAAAATAAGGAACTTTTTATTGGATTTACCAAGTTGTGTAAAATGAATTGTTGAATAGTAATTGAGTTATTAAGAAAAAATTTTCAAGTGAAATTTTTGCTTAATTTATTTACAACCACTTGACATAAAATAGTACAATATATTTAGAATGTAAGTTTAGGGAAAATCTTTCTGCAATTATACTTAGATTACTGGATACGGTAGGCCTTTGTTTATGTAAACGTTATTCTTTATTTTTTACTGGAAAAGTATGTTTCCTTGTGGGATACTTCTCTCAAGATAGGCCAAATACTTTATTTATTATTATCGAATATACATATTCGATATATATATATATATATATATAAACATCTATATCAATATCAAATATATTATTAGAAGGTAATGAAAGTTTCAAAAAATATCTGAACATATTAGAACCACAAAAAATTATATTTTATGTGGGTAGTTTTTTACAGTTACAGAATAAAAAAAATACAGAAATCAATTATAGTTACTATTATTAACATTGATTGCTGCTAAAATATTATCATTGATTGATGTATAAATAAAAAAAAAATGTATTTACAAATTTAAATTCAAACATAAAATGATTAACTACAAATTGCTTATGAGAAGATAATATATTTAAGTCAGTATTACATTAAGATATATTATTTATTTCAAATCTTAATATTTGATATACTGTTTTAACATTCTCAAACCTAAATATGAAATCTGACTACATTCAATCTATGATCAGATGTAGAAGTAATCAATTGAAAGGATTTTTAAATTAATAACTATTTTCTGTTTACTTTTATATTGAATATTATTATTACTTCATTAATATATTTTTTTTAAACTTAAGTTGTAATTAAAAGTTAAGACTGAAGATCAACCAAGGCTAGAAAGTTGTCACTTAGTTGGGAGTTCTGTTATATTACTTTATTAGGCAGTCAGTCAATAAGATAGAGTGAATGCTATGTTTGAGTAGTTTAGAAAGATCTATAAATACATATCTCTTTGCTCATCTTTATTTTATCTATTAGTTGCTGTTTATTTAGCTTTGTCAGTTACCTGAATAATTTTGAATGGTACCTTTATAGTAAGAGGTGGTAAAAATAAAATGATAATATCTTGCTTTTCATGTATTTTAATTTCTGTCAAAGCTAAACAATTAACAGCAGGTTAATAAAATAAACATACTTTTTTTACACAAAAATTGAGTTTAAAGAGCCAGGATGCAATCTTATGTAGTTTATATTATAAATCAGAAAGAAAAAAAAACATTACTATATAAATAAGTAACTTCCCCATACAAAAAGTATTAGTAATTTTTTTAATAGCAGATTTTTCAAGTAAACTTGTCTATTGTTCACAGATACTTTAAATTTTGATCTGCAGTCAGCTGGTTTTGCATCATCATTACCTTATTTGGTAATGGCAATAATAATGCAGTTTGCTGGTCGATTAGCCGATAATCTTCGTAACAAAAATATTCTCTCTACAACCATGGTACTGTATTAATTATTTTAAGCGTTTTATTTATGCTTTCTCACAAATAATCTCATGTTGATTAATTTGGAACAGCTTGACTACTAGATGTTGATTGATCTAAACAGCTACATTGTTCAAAAAATCAAAAACATATTTTAGTTTAGTAGAAATAACACAAAATTTAATCTTATGATGCAATTAAAGGATGCAATGAGTCTCTTACAGAAAGAATAAATAGGGATAATAAAACCCAAAATAATAAAAATAAAAGAGAAAAAGGCTTATTCAAAACAAGTAAAAGAAATAGAATTATTAATTAAAAATTAAGTTAATCTGTAAGCTAAGCATTTACGTACAACCAATTTTGAATTTTTTGAATATAAAAGGGTGGAAGTACAAACAATTATAAAAACGCTATGTTCAGAAATTACATAAACAAGTATGTTCTTAGATAAAGGATAAAGAATAATAAAAATAATAACTTAATAGAAATAATTATATTTTTTTAATGATCTGAAAGTAAAAAATTACTTTCAGTTCATTACTGCATAGTAATATTTTTAAATCATGATATTTTTATCATTAACTCTACTGTCATTCAAAAAAATTAAATAATATATTGACAAAAAACTAATTCAATACATTTCCATTTAAAAACATAAAATTTTAATTGTCTCCAATATTAATATTCAAAAATGAATTTTATGCCTACAAAAAAATTGTAGAAGATATTGAAAAAACACAGTGGTAAAAAATAAATATATAAACAAAAAAATCCTCAGTAATTGGGATGAGGATACATTAAAAAATGTGGATTTCAGTAATGCAGGGTAAATTTTTAATTAATTCCTCGATACAAAGATTATAATTATTATACTGATAATATTTTTAAGATTCATTTTATTCCTCTGTTCTATTAAATTATAATTAAATACTATTAAATAAACCACCTAGTACAGAATGTTGAGATAAGACTTCAATCATGGCTGAAGATGTGGGATCTCACAAAAGTAATTTCATGAAAACTTAACATAAGATATGTCTTATCTTAAGATTCTGAACTAGGTGGTAAAAGAATTTAAATGTGAATGTAAGAATTTAAATTTAATTAAAAGAACTTAAATCGAAATAAAAGAATTTAAATATAAATTAAAATGTCAGTAAGCTAATGTATTTTCAGTCAGCAATCATTTAATATGTCATTTAATATATCATTTAAAATCATTTTGGATTTTTGAGATGATTTATCTGTTGTAGCACTTTTTGGGAGTCCTGAGCATTTTTCCATTTTGAATGGATGTACAATCTCATTTAAATTCAGGAGCCCACTTTTTTACCATTGAAAATAAGAATCTTTAAAATGGATTCTTGCTATTTTTATATGTCCATCTGGATTAAACCTTTTAAAAGATAATACCGTATAACAGCTTGAATTTCAATTTCATAAATTCCTGAGAAAATTTCTGAACTGGTTTGCTTTACATGAGTAGCACAAACAAGCAACTAAAGCTTGCGTCTGAAACTTCACAGTATGCCACCTAAAGAATCATTCTTGACCCGTACATAGTCTTTATAATATCATAATATATGTGCCACTTTTGTGTCAGGCTGATAACTTTCCAAACAACCCAGGTATTTATACATTGTATAAGAGAAGAAAACGTGCTGCTTCCATTGTGAATTATGATATTACTACTTTCCTTGAAATTATGGCTGGTTTGACTAATTAATTACATATGAATTGATTTTGAACACTCCTTTGGGCTGGTTATTTGTCTTGTTTCATGGTTCTTTTGTACATAAATTATCCTTTTCTCATTTTTATACCTTTTATTTATTTATGATCCCTGGCTGTTCTGTGGGTTTTGACTTGACTGACCATTGTTGATTTTGACTTGACAGAATTTATGCCAAGGATTTGGGGACCAATAGCTATACTACATAGGATGTGAATTTTGGTATACTACTGAAGAGATTCTATTTTTTTCTGGTAGTTAAGGTCTAGGGTAACCTAGGGTTGAGGTAATAGTTTAATAAAATTGAGGCCAATACATTTATAAACTGGTTCAGAAAAAAATAAATAGAAATAGATATTTTCCATATCCATGCATGAGACATTTATTTAAAAAATAAAATTACTGATAATTTTATCTTCTATAATTTGAGTGCCTAAATTTAAATAATCCTTTCATATTGTATTTATTTTTTTCATTAATATTTAGGGTTAATTTAATTCTTTCTTCTCGTTTATTCATATCTATGTTAGTTTTGAATTATTATTTTGATATGCTTTTTTTCATTTTTATTTTCAGGTTAGGAAAGTGTTCAACTGTTCAGCATTTATTAGCCAAACAATTTTCATGGTATTAGCTGGATATCTTTTAACACCTACAGGTGTTATAATATGTCTTGTGCTGGCTGTTGGTCTTGGTGCATTTGCCTGGCCGGCCTTTGGGTAAATATTTTTTACATTTACTTTTTTTTAATTTAATAACATTCAGAAAGATTTAATTGCATATTAATATGAAACCTATGTTACAAATTGGTTATATTTCTTTAATTATAAATATGTTAGATTATATACATATAAAAAGATGCATTCTTATGAAGTCATTATATATAAATCAATCACATTTTTCATTGTGATACATGGTTTCATCACATTTTTTATGATGGAAAGTTTATCTATGTTTGAAAAACATACATTTATTATATTTACTTTACAGATGGTTGTGTTTGAAAATAGTAATAAAAATTTTTTCTTATGTTAATGTATTTATATTGCATTAGATCTAATTTATTGTTTTAATAGGGTATTACAACAATCAGTTAAAATCACATTAGGGAATTATTTCTTTAACTTGGAAGAAATACAATAAAGAGATAATTTAACTTTTGAGATTTATTTAAAAAGTACAATATTTTTCTGATAAATAAACTCTATTAATAATTATTTAATTGTTGAAAAGAATGATTAACTTTCATTCAAATTATCTTCAAATTTTCTTAATGACAAAAATGTGATGGCTTTTCAAATTTTAACAATCTTGACTTTTAAATAAAAATTTAATTACAATTTTAGTCTTGTTTTTAAAATATTAATAATATAAACAGAAATATTTATTAACATAAACAAATTTTTATGTCTTGATTTCTTTAATTTCCTTCACCACTGATTTTCCAATTTTTTTAAATTTAATTAGATTTATAATGTTATTAAAAAAATATCAAATATTTGTAAGGTTATTATTATTATTAATTTTTTTTTTATTACAAATGCAAAAATCAATTAAACCATAGAAAAAAAAAATGCGTAATAGTTCAATCAATATTAGTAATTAAATATAAATGATCCGACTTATTAAACAGTAGATATAAAGCACAGTGTGGATACCGCTGTTCTTTGGTGTCCTCAAGTCTCAGGAATGGTTGACCTGATACTGTACAAGACTACTTTTCATTTACATTCATACATATCTTTCTCATTCATCTTCTGAAGTAATACCTTTCGGTGGATCCGGAGGCTAAACAGAAAAAAAGGTAAAAAAAAAAAAAAAAAGTAGTAGAAAGTTCCATTCTACAGGATGTTCGGAAAGTTGCTGTCCATTGAAATTATGGAACCGTAATGACGAAACTTTCTTAATTATTACATTCTATTTTTATTTTATTGTTTTATAGAAACGGATATTACAATAACTGAAACAGTTTATAAAAGGTATTGAAAATGACCTCCTCCAACATTAATACAATATTGCACACGTTTCAGTTTGTTTTGAAACACTTAACCAGCTGATGTACTGGAATGTCTACTACATATGCCATTATTGCGGTTTCTAGTTCGTCAGTCGTGCGTGGTCTGTTGCGATACGCTGCTTGTTTCGCTGCTGTCCATAAAAAGTAATCTGGGGGAGTCAGATCGGGCGATTTGGAGGCTACAAACTCTTCAGAATGATTCGTTCCCTAAAGACATTTCGTAAAAAGTCATTGACCATGTGTGCATTGTGGCCATCTTGTTGGAACCAACCGTGGTTGATTTCCACTTCTGTTAACTGACTAATGAGGTTAAAATAGCACTGAGTTAATGCAGCAGTTAATAACGACCACTGTAATTGAATTTTCAAAAAAAAGATTGGATAAACAATGCGCCTTCTACTCACACCGACTCGGCTCCAATTTTCGCTTCATGTAAAAAATGTTCGTGTAATTCACGGATGTTAATTAATAACTACAGTCGTGTATTTTATGAATTAATATACTCACCCAGATCAAACTACGCTTCATCAGTAAAAAACGTAATGTCGAAGATACCTACGGAATTTTGGCCAATAAAAAGTTTAAACCATTGACAATAATTTAGTCTTTTGGCATGATCTGTAGGTTTCAGTTCTTGAACAGACATTACTTTGTAAGAGATAAATTTCAGTTCTTTTCTTACTGCTTTATGTATGGTAGCAAGTCCGATATCTTGCTGCTGTGCTAACTTACGCATTGACTTTGATGTACTTTCGCCCGTAGCGTCCGAAATATCAAGCAACATCTGTTTGTTTAGTTTGTTTTCTACTTCGGTCAGCGTCTTCAACAAAGCCTGTTGTTCGACATTTTTCGATAAGAGTTGAAATTGAATTGTGGTGAGGAACAGGAGGAATATTTGGAAACTTTTCAGTAAAGTTGTACTTCACTAAATCAACATACTGTCATCTTCACGAAATTTAACAAGAAAAATACGTTCCTCTACTGAAGAACCATTACTTTTCTCGCAAATACTGATCCGATAAACTAAACAACACGAAACGAAGCACGTTCAATCACAACTCAACAACTGACGTCTTAGGTTTATTATTGAACAACGGTGAACGAATCCACAGGGCAACAAACCTAACACCGATAGAACAGAACGCACCACATAATTCTAAAGCATACAGCACAGCGACTTTCCGAACATATTGTATACAATTATATTCAACTGTACATTATGATTTAATAATTCATTACTTTTCTAATTGAAGGTGAAAGTACATGTATAGATTTGCAAGAATTATTGAGTATTTTTAACTAAATCTTCTGCCAAAAACAAATTTTCCTACTGTAAAATTAAAACTAAAGTTCAAATTTAAAAGATCCTTTACTTTATTCTCTTAGAGCATTTCTTATATTAACCTTACTAATTGTGTGAGAATCCTTCTTAACAACATTTAAAAAAAGAGAAAATTCTCAATTCAACCAGTGTGAATTATTATTATTATTTTTACTTTTCCGTCTATTGCTTTAGAAGGGAAAGTATTGTAGTCGATCCAATTTGGGCATATGCGGTTTTCACCGGATCTTGACGTTTTGAACCTAAGAAACCCCAAAAACTGAATGGAAATTTTCCGGATGTTCGTGTGTACGCGCCCGTGTGTGTGTTCGATGTTGCACTCCTTACATCCCCGAACTACTGGACCGATTTTGACCAAACTTAGTCAGATTATTTCTATAAATGGACCAGTGATGCCATTCAATTTTCAACTTAAAAAAGGTCAAGGGGGTGAGGCTGTAAAGGAGGTCATCATCTCGAGATTTCGCGTAATTAAGGTATTATTTTTCTTAGGCACATTTGTTAACAATTAAAAAATAATAATATTTACAAAAACAGTTTTTTGCAAAGTCGCATCCCCATAATAAAGAATGTTCTAAATAAACTAGTGGCTAAGTGGTTATACTGTTATGTTGTGACGTCACAGGTGAGCGGTAGAATTAAATAAATGAATAATATTTAAACCGTAAAAATTGATTTAATGTGGCCGCTAGTACCGTTTCACCCGCGCGAATGAAATACGGTAGTGCGCGCGCTTTAGTTAGAATCATTGAATTAAATAATAAAAAATATTATATTTAAATAAAATGATAAATATTTTTAATTAAATCATGAGTGTATGTGTGTGTAAGCCGTGCATTAGGAAAAAGCCGCGGGACAGGAAACTCCTACAACTGGTGTCAGCTTTTTTCTTTTTTTTTTTTGTTCAAGCCAGACTCTTCGCTGAAAACGGATTGATTTTTATGATTAATTTTTCACTTGTGTAGAGGAAGTTTCTCTGATGGGGATTTTTATCCTAAGTGGTAAAATCAATGAATGGTTTTTGGAGGGAAAAATTACATTGCCTATAAAGACTATTTAAAGTTATTTTTCACTTACTTGTTTTCACTGTTGTATAGTTTGTTCTGTTTAGATTATATATGTATCTCTTACTCCGATATTTCAAAGGATATTTTCATATGAAAATTCAAGAAAATTATTTAGAAAACACAGGGTAAAAAAGGAATATATATTTTTGAATTCCAGGAGTGGGATCTTAGCTTATGCTAAAGAGCAATCTTTACATTATTTTTCCGCATTCATTTCTTATTTTTATGAAGAATATAAATATATCTAATGGCTTATTTTATATTGATAATGTTTTATATTTGACTATTCATATTAAAAGTAGAATAGAAAATTCTAACTTTTTCAATTCTTCTTTAAATTTCTACTTTTTAAAGTTCCAACAATATAATAATTTTGTAAAGTTATTGGTGGGTTGTTTTTAATTTCAGTTGAATTTCTAAAAATCAAAATACGGGAATTGAAAAATATTATTTTTTATTTTTTAAGGTATTTCTTTGAAGTAGGTTTTTTATTTTTTAAAGATGTGTCTCTCAATTAAACTAATATTAAAATAATAATATTTATTATATCATATGAATTTTTTATATTGAAATAGAAGGCATGTAGCTATAATAAATTGATTTTAGCGGTAATTTACTACAGCTTACATAGTATAACATTAATTTAATTCTAATTTTACAGTGTCAATCATCTAGATTTAGCACCACAACATGCCAGTGTTCTAATGGGTTTCTCGAATACGTTTGCTACATTGCCCGGCATAGTGAGCCCACTTATTACTGGTTTTGTGGTTACTGATAAGGTGAGATTTATTTTGAATTCTAATTAATTTATTTCTGTTTCAGGAATATATATATATTATAGATGACCCTGTCAATCTCCTTACAAGACATTTGTTGGGGCACTAGATACTCCACAGAAATTCTTGAAACTAAGGTTATTTGTTACAGAAAATATAGGGATACGTACTACTTAAATTCATACTTTTAAAGTGTGTTTAAACTTTAAAGTGAACACAGCCTGGAAATATATATATATATTTTTTCATTAACATATCGAATGCTTCCTATGATTTTTACTTGATTTTTCAAGCGGTTTCAAAATGTTTTCCTATTAATTTTCATTTTTGAAATCAGGAAGGAATCACAGAGGAATAAAATCCAGTCAATCAAAAGAAACAATTACAGTCTTTTTGTAGTTAAATACAGAGAGATCAAAACTCATGTACATAATAATAAAAAAAAATGAGACATTAAATAATAATATTTAAATTCACAAACATATGCTCAAAACGGCTGCCTCAATCAGTAATGCTTATACAAACTCTTTTTACCATATTTGAGTCTATTTTGTGGAGCACATATATACTGATGTTGTTAATCTGCATTGTTATGTTCATCTTTAGTTACTGTGTGTGGCCTGTTTTTATAGACCTTTCCTTTAAGATAACCCTACAGGAAGAAATCTGGAGATGTCAAATCGAGTGAATGTTGGGCCCATAATCCTATAGAGATTATACACTCGCCAAAAAACTCATGCAAGAAATGCACTGTTTCATTAGATGTGTGACATATGGCTCTGTCCTGTTGGAACCAACAATCATGTTCATCATCTTCAAGAAGCGCAATAAACTGTGTAATGATGTCTTGGTACACAACACTGTTCACTATACTTCAAAGAAAATGGGTCCCGCTATTAGACGACACACCACACTCCCATTTTCTGAGAGTGTAAAAGGTTTTCATGTAACACATGTGAATCTTCAGTTGACCAAATTCTAGTGTCTTGACTGTTCACATAGCCAATAAGGTGAAACCATGCCTCATCAGTAAAGAAAACATTCAAGCTCTACAATTCAATGTTTGGCAACAAATGACCAAAACCATGTACAGTATACTATGCACTTTTCTTTATCTGGCTCCTTCAATTCCTCAACACTGTGAACATGATATGCATGAAAGTGTAACTGCTTCATCGCTCTCTGAGCACTTTCATATGAAATCGGAGAGTTCGCTGATAGTCTCTCAAGCTTTTTGAAGGCAAATGCTGCATTACATTCTTAACCTCAGCTTAGCATCAGTAGGTCTCCCAGTTCTCTTCTTGTCTGCAACTGATTTTCATTCTCTAAAACAAGCAATTAATTATGTTATGGTCAAATTGATAGGCCACATCCAGTTATTTCCCATGAAATTCGTATACAACATGTACATAAGAACGACTTGAAAATAATGTTCAATAATGAAATTTGTTGCTCTTGGGAAAACGACATGTTAACCAAGCAATAAAAAAAGCACTACTACAAGCATCGTATGATCAATCCACATCACAATGGCGTCTATGTTTATGGTTGTTAGTACCAATAGTGCTATCTTGCAGTAGCTGGTAGAACTTTTTCAACTATACTAATTATAGTAACTTAAATTTTGATGTGTATGAATATTGGATTTCTCTGTACTAGTGTATGAGACTGTATGTATTCATACAATGCTGCTGTAGCTAGTTTTCTGACCATTAAGACTTCATGCCATTTCACAGCTGCTTTAGAAGTTTTAAGTTTCTATTGATTAAAGTTCCATGGTAGCCATGATCCAAGTTTCCATTGATTATCTAGGCTTAAGGAAAACGTCATTGAGGGTCATGCTAACAATGTCAAAGTTATTATTAGAATGCACTGTTTCTAGAAACTCTGAAATGTATGTTATAATAGTAGTTTTTTAATGTGTATTTTCTCAAGAGGAAATTTATACAACACTACAGTTTCTTTCCCTTTCCTCAAGTGAAAATTCAGTTTGAAACTAGAAACAAAGAAAATGTTTTAGAGAAAACAAAATTTTCCACTACTACAAACAGTAAAATTTAAAATAAATTTCCCAAAGAAATAAATAAATTCCTTATCTCTTAAGGGATGAGGGTTTTGTTTTGTTGTTCAGTTAATTTTTTTTTTGAGAAAAAATAAATTCCTCTTTTGAAAAAACTTTCATGAAAAAATTTGGTAATTGTTACCAATACAGGATTCTGAAGGTTAATTTAAATCAATATATTTATTCCTTTTAAACTAAATTTAACATTCTGAATAAAAATTATTAAAAAAAGTTGAGTCTACTGTAAATTCTCATTCCCAATATGAAAAGTCGTTTTGGTGAAACAGTTTGTCTAAGATTTATGAAAGTAGTATTTTTCATGATAATTTTTTGATTTTCTCTCAAATGTTCTTTGGTTATTCTTTAGAATACAATAGTTCATTATGTATTTTATTTTAAATTAAGTGATCATGATTTAGAGTTGTGATGAAATTTTAATTAATGAAATATTTGGATCTTACAAGGAGAAGGCACATCGGTTCAAATCAGACTTCATTTCCTTTTCTTTTTTTTAACTTTTTTTAAATTTAAATATATTTATTAATAATTATAACCTCTGATTGTAAAACGGTTTTACGATAAATAATAATTCAATAATAACAATAAAAAAAATAAAAAAATATGAGAAGTTATTAATGAAATAAAATTTTATGGACTTTTCATTTTAAAAAAAGTGTTTATATACGAGGGATCTCTCTAAAGTAAAGACCTTGGGAAATTTCTCTTCTTAAGGTTGGCGAACCAGTGTCGTTCATGGCCACGCTAGTAATGAACACAACAAACTGTTGTCTAAAAGATATTTCTTTGATGATTGCGTGTGAGTTATTACGTAATAAAATAAGTTGGAAAGTCGATGTTGCCGCCGACTGTGAAATACGTAGTCATATATTTTTTAAACCATCAAAACGTTAAGCCGGCTGAAATTCATAGGCAGTTGGTTGCTGTGTACGGTGATAATGTAATGAATGAATGAAACGTCCGAAAATGATGGAAAGTTTTAGAAATAACAGAATTAACGTGCACGATGAAGACCATCCGGAGAGACCCTCGATAATCACCATGAACTTGTTGAAACGCGTCGATGATGAAATCAGAAAAGATCGTCGCTCAACGATTTCCGACCAGGCTCTTCTTTTTCCTGATGTTTCAAGAGGGTATATCGAAGCTAGTGTATCGCTATGATAAATGTCTTAATTCATGTGGCGATTGTATAGAGAAGTAGTAGTAAGGTATGTATTTTAAGAGAAATAAAAAATATTTCCAAAGTTTTCAGAATAGATTTTTTTACAATAAACTGTCTTTATGTTAGAGATAACCTCTTGTAATTTAACAGGCATGCAAGGAAGTCAGTGTGGTGTCCACATCAGATTTTTCTATTGACATTTCTTTTGTTTTCAGAAAGCGTCTCAGTGGCAGGTAGTATTTTTCATAGCTGGTGCCATATATTTATCTGGTGCTATATTTTATGGTACATTTGCATCTGGTGAACTGCAGGAATGGGCTAAGGAAAAACCAGCAGAACAGATAAAACTTGAAACAACTAATAAACGTAGTTATGATAATAAAGCTATTGTGAATGATGTATAATAGATCGTAATTTAAAATTTATTTATTTATTTACAATAGTTCACTGAACATATACATAAAGTACTTATGCTCATATAGATCTAGACCTTACAATATATTTGGACATGAAGTGGAATACATCTGTAAAAAATTAACTTAGTTAAAATATCAATTAAAATATGGTGTCATTGTCTATAAATACATTATAAAAGTTTTACGGGTAACTAATGGATAAAAATTAAGACTAATTTCAAATAAATTCATCTGGATTCACACTGAAGTTATATTCTGCTTGTATGGCTGCTTGATTTAGCCATTTTGTTAGGGTTTACTGGTCAGTAAGCTGGTAACAACAGTTGGTGTTTATCATCTCCTATGCTGGAGGTAACATATCTATAATATTCAAATTAATGTTTATTCTCCCAGTAAAACACATCCAGTAATAACATCATACATTTTCTCCCATAGAAAATAATTCTAAGTGCAAATAATTCTTTAAATCAATAATTAATACAAGAATATTTACATTGTTGTTATTTTTATTTATTTTCTGAAGTGTTATTACCAGGATGCCAATTATGTAGATATCATACCCCTGGATGAATTATTTGTACTACACTTACTCACTTAAGTAAGTATGAACACTTCGTCAGTGTGCATATCATAAAAGCTAATTTTGATATCATTTGATGACTATATACAATATTTCACTGATTCTTATTCCTAAGTCTTTCAGTTGAGGAAACTACTGAATTTGTTAACTAGATCATTCTGTAGAAGTATTATTTTGTGCATCTAATTATTTTGTTAAAAATAAAATAAAAATGTTGTTTATTATAATGCTCTTTATGACTGTAAATACTGATTAGGTTTTTAAATTGATTTTCTGCTGGCAGAAAAATTTAGTTTAAGGCATCTTTTTTATTAAATATATTTCTTTAAATTGAACTTTTCAGTGTTTACTCTTTTTGAAACAATCCTGGGGATTCCAAAAAAGCATTTATTATATACTATTTTCTATAAGAGAAAAGTGAACTAAGGTATCTATTTATTGATACTACATTCATTTCATTTGCATTGATATAATTAAAAATCCCCTGAGGAAAAAATTTGTGGCAAAATTATAAAGAGGCTGAAAAATGTTAATTTTAATTCAGAAATGGATAAGCATCTCCATTTCTATTAGTTCTGATATCATTCAAATAAAACAGTTTGTCAAAAATCTTTGTGAAAATAGAATGCTCATTTAAAAAAAAATAATTAAAATGGAGCAAATGGTGACAAATAGAGTTAATGTTCCATTTTAGTTCCATTTGTTCCATTTTATTAATAATAAAATTGAATATTTGTTTTTTCTTATAACTACATAATTACTTTAGAAAAAGCAAATAAATTTCATTAAGAAAAAAGGGAACTCTGAGGTTTGAGCTTGAATTACTTTGAAAGTTCATTTAGTGAGAAGCTATGTCTTCACTATTCTTCTCTATGGAATTAAGGCATGGACTCAGAACTCTGTATCTCTTGAAAAGCTACAGGAATTTGAACTGTAGATCTATAAGCAAATTTTAAGAATATCTTGGACAGGTTTTGTGGTGAACATTGAAGTTTTGAGAACCATGGAGAAACTAACAAAAATTTTGAAAACGGTTAAGAGTAGGAAGCTATATCTTGATCACTTAGTCTGAGGGATATACATGTGATATGCTGAGAAAAATCCAAGAAAGGAGATGTGAAGAAAGAAGAAGAATGATATCTCTGTATTATCTGAGAAAGATTTATTCACCAAGTGACTTGCTCCAACCAGCAGCTTTTAAGATCAACATTGCAATGATAATTGCCAATCTTTGACTAAGAGATATCACTTAAGAAGAAGAAGATGTTTTCAGAATCCCATGGTTTTATTCTCATAACTACTAGATTTATTCAAAACTACAGGTTTTCTGTCAGTTTCAATTAGATTCTTAACTTAATTAACAATCTATAGAAATTTTTCAGTTAACTAATTAAGTTGGTCCATCAATTAAAAAAGTTACTACAATTTTTATAACAGATGCCCTATGAATTAATTCCTTGTCTGTACAATTTTAAGTTTATTTAAACACATATTTGCACCAAGACACAACATTATTAGTGATCTTATCAGCAAATTTATTATTAACAAACCATTGGTAAATTATTATCTTTTACTTAGTATTTGTTATACAATTAGTTTAAAACTCAATTAAACCAAAGTAATATTATGAGGGTGACATTTAGTTTGTGGCATCAAACAAATCAGAGCTGAGTAAGCTGGTTAATTTCAAAGAAATGACTTAATGAGCACTGATAGGATAAGTTATTTATAATCCGTGATAGGATAAGTTGTATATAATTCCATCATTATTGTGAAAATATTCAGAATTTGATTACAGGCAATTGCCTAACCATATCTCATATATTTTGTGCCAAAACCCACTACAGACTTATTGCATAAATTTTAATGAATTAAGTTTATTATGAATTTATAACTATAAAATAACTTGGCTAAAATAATTACTGATGAAAACAGTGGATGCATAGGGAATGCTTGAATTAATATTTAATTGGATATTTAATTTTAATGGGATGCTTTGAATTAATATTTTTAAGTAAATGTTTATATACACAGATTTAGATACTAATCTATGTAAGATAATCTATATAGGATATTTTAAGGTAAATTTCCTATCATCTAATTCTGAAACTTGATGAGAAGAATATCCCATATTTTAGGATAAACTGCATAAAGAATATAACTAAGTGCAACAGGGTATTGCAATATGAACTTAACTGAGTTCTTTTAACCTAATATCCTTTTATTTATTTTGAAAGCATTATTAATTTATATCATTGTAACACAATCGTTTAACCAGATTAAAAAAGTTCTCAATTTGAATAATTGGAATGTTTTTTGCCATTGTACCAGTATAAGGGGTGATTTCATCTATTTTTTTCATGTAGTCCATTTACAGCTACACGTTTCTCCCAGCAGTGAACCAGTTTTCTCATTCCGTCAATAAAATATACTGGCACTCTTTCTTCCATCCATGACCTCTCTTTATCCTTCAGTTCATCATCTGTGGTAAAATGAATATTCTTAATGTCCTCTGCAAAAAAAATGAAAACAGCAGGGCTAAAATCTGGTGAGTAAGGTGAGTGTGAAACAGATTCAAATTTCAACTTTACAAGAGTCACGGTGGGTGTAGACGATGGGTGCGAAACTGAAAGTTGTACAATACAATTTTCAGCTCCATGGATTGTTAAACATGATTCTCCTAACATATATTAACGTCTGTATGTTTCGCACTGAATTTACAGTGGACCTGGCTTCCAGGTATCAATTACGTACATGTGTTTGGAATCCTAGAATCCTAGATGTTAGATCCAGTTAATCTGGAAAAAAACATGAGTTTTTTTACAGAGGTTTGTGTTTTGAACTTTTTTGATTGTGGTGAACCACAGTGCTGATATTCCATACTCTGACATTTTTCTTTTGAAATGAAATGAAAATGATACATTTGAACATTTGAGTTTCATCTTCAATCACAATACTGAAAAGGAAGTCAACTCCTTCGTCATATTAATATTTCAAAAGCTAATCACAACATTTTTTTTTTATTGTTTGTTTCTTTACATGAGTTTGTGTGGCACTCACTGCCAACAGATTTTATGGTAGCCAAGTTGTGAATTGTGATGTGTCCTACTCATTTTTTCACCCTATTTATATAGTGAAGCATTGTTGTGTGATGTGATTGTAATCTTGAATTATTTATCCACCTCCTTTTTGTGTGCTACTTGTCAATTACAGAAGCTGGTTGACTACTGAGAGCGGTTCATCCTCAATATTCACTTTACCAGCTTCTGATGCACAACATTTTATTGCCCACCTAGTCTCAGAATGTTATCAAAGATATATTTTTTATTATTTTATATTGGTTTTGCCTTCATAATTTTTGGTACCCAGGTAAATAGATACATTTTAAAATTATTAACAATTCACTTTTATAATAATGGAATTTATTAAAAAAAAATAACTTTTTCATTTGAATGCAATGGAAGAAGGTGCTAATAATTAGCTCTGAAAAGCGTTTAGAAGAATAGTTTTATTAATTTGAAAGTGAAGCCAACACTTAACATTTTTAACTGTTAAGTGTTTTAACTGTGTGTTTTAACTGTTATCTGTCAAATGTTAAGTGTCATGGTGTTTAATAAATAGATACATTAACTTTGCATCAGTCCAGTAATTAAGTAGCAATTCAAAATGATTTAATGTAATAACAGAAAGAACAAATTAGATGAGATATATTAGTTCTGGAGGGTTGAAATAGGAGAAAAAATTTTCCCAAGCATGGACCAAGTGGAAAGGGTCCTTAAAAGTGTGTAGATTAATGTATAAACTATTTGTAGCAATATCTTAATGGCTAATCTTTTTTATTAAGATTTTATTGTACCAAAATCGTATTTTTTTTTTTTTTTTTTTTTTTTTTTTTTTTTTTTAGGTTTTTCTTTAATATATCAGTTTTTGTTAAAATAGTGAAACACTGCTGGCATAATTGGAAAGCTTAGTAAATTATACACAATTTACTCATGAGCACTTTTTTCTAAGATCAGTAAATTTGGCAGTATTTAATAAACAAAAAAACTGCTTACTAAGTAGGCGAGCACACAAATGCTGCAGTAGTATATACTTATGAGTATCAAACACAAGTGTGTTACAACATTACAGATGCCAAAAACAAATGTCCATAACTTTTGGTTTAAAGATATTTGAAAAATTCATAATGGCACATATAACTAATAGTCAAGACAATTAATTAATCATATTTTGGATGTTTGAATCCCCAGATTTCTTGTTTAGATGTGTAATTTTCCAGTTTGTTGATTTAAGCTCTGAACTTATAAACAAATTTTGAAAAATATCTGCGTTTCTCAGCGGCTACATTAAAATAAATTATTGATATATTAAAGAAAAACTGAAAAAAACTAATTTTTCACAATAATTTGTTAATAAAAAAATTAGCAACAAGATATTTTTATAAAGTTAATTTTCATATGTTAATCCACACATCTTAGGGACCCTTTCTACTTGATCTAATGTTTGGAAAAAATTTTTCCTCCTATTTCGATCCTCCAGATCTAACATGCCTCATTTTTTTTGCAAGACTATGTTGTCAAAACACAAACTCAACCTGTCACTGATCAATTTTCAGTTATCACTGGTAGAGTCTCTATCCTTATATGTATGAAATTACTTCATGGTGAATGTCCACGCAAGATATGTTTGTGCAGAAAATGGCTAAAGCTGTAACTACTATTTATAAATATATATCATAGAAATTTATGTATAAATAAATACATGCATAACCATATTTAGTAGTGAATTACAAGTAATATATTTAAGAAAAATTGTTTCTTTAAAAATTGTATTTTTGAACAAATATCTGATTTGGTAATAAAAGTTTATGAAATATGTAATTAAAATTCTTCAGATTTTAAATTCCAACAAAAGTTTGCAGATTTTAATGACAAAAAAACAACTTGGTATTTATAAATATTCCAGAAACATTGTACTGAATTTCTCAAGAAATTATGAAGAATAATTTCTAAATAAGTAGTAGTTTAAAGGTTTGTTCTGAGATGTTCAATTAAAAGTAAAAAAATTCTATTTATATTGTGAAGGACAATCTATAACATTACTGCTATCATCCATTATGGTGTAGTCGTGTTCCATAATTTTCTATATTGTTGAATGGGTCAACAAATTAATAAGCATGCGTAATAACATGTAGAAAATATTGCTAGGCTTAAAAAATAATATGCCCTTAATTAGACAAAATCTTAAGATACTGAGGGTGACCTTGCTCTACAGCCTCATCCTTTTGATCTTTTAAGTTGAAAATTTAATAGCATCATTGCCACTTATATAGAAGTAATCTGACCAAGTTTGGCCAAAATCGATCTGCTAGTTATGGAGATATAAGATGATTTAGAGACCAACACCAAACACACACACGTACATATGAGCATTAACATCTAAAAAATTCCCATCTGGTTTTTTGGGTTCCTTAGGTGTCAAAACGTCAAGATCTTGTGAAAACCGCATATGCTCAAATTGGACTGATTACAATAATTTTCCTTCTAGAGCTATCTAGACGGGACAGTAAAAATTTTGTGACACTCATTGATTATACTGTTACTTTATAACCATACCAGTTTTAAAGAAAAGGAAAATCCTTTAGGTTTTAAGAAGGAACAGACAAAATTGTCTCTAATAAATAAACTTATGTAATTTATTTATTTATTAGTTTTTTAAATTAATTTTTAGAATGATTATAAAAAGATTATTTTAACTGAGGTGATGGCTTTGGCCAAATGTATTCATTTAATTGGCTTGGACTTGTTCTCTTGACAATTGCATTAAATCCACTGACAGCATCAGCAGTATAAGTCACTATTCTAATGGAACCATCTGGCTCTATAAGTGAATACTGTCCTTTAACAGTATCACCATCTCTTGTTTCCCACTGAGTTTTTAAATCACCTGTACAGAAATGACCGATGAAGTAATCAAATGAATATTTAGGATATTCCTGTGAAAAAAATATAGCAGTTTTTAGTTATTTTAGTGATTATATATTCTAAATTCAATATTCAAACTATTTTTTATTTTAATAAAATGTTGTATATTATTAATCATAACAAGAATAATCTGAAAGTTCCATTTAAATTTAAACATAAGCATTTACAGACATGTTACGTAAATGTTAATCCTTCATATTATAGCAAGTACATTATTTACATAATAAAGGTAATTCATCAAACTGAAGGAAGGTTTTACTGTCATGCTATCCCATAAACTTAAAACAGCATTATAGAATAGTTCCAGACCAAAATTTATAGGATAAGTGCAAATATTGCACATTTAGAAACTTGCAAAGTTTGATTAACTAATGATTAACGAATTAACAACATAAAAATGAGTTATGCTTAATCAGTAGATCTATTCCATGTTCTGATTAACTGTCATTTGTAAGGCCAGGGAAATTATTATTTTAACATAATCTTTATGCTTAAAGCATAACTAAATTTATTATTTTTTTATGTAATATATTTTTGTTCCCTAGAATATTATTATTTAAACTTTAAATTTATAATAGTTACTTATAAATTGGCTTGGTTATGATAAATTGATGAGAGCTGTAGCTAGCTGTATCATGATTTGATGACATTATGATCATACTTTTTGTTTTTATCATGATATATGAATGAAAATCATCACAATCATCCCCCATCCCTAATCTTATATTAAATGATCACTGACTGAAGATACATGAGCTTGCTAACATTGCAAACATCTCGATAGACTGTGTCCACTACATTTTAAACAATATTTTGGGTATGAAGTAGTTTTCTGTTCAGTGGATGCTGCATTTGTTAATGCGTTTAACTGAACACTTCTCATGTTTTGAGTTATGTAAAAGTGACTCCGCTGAGTTTCTTATAATACTACAATGAGCTTTTTATAATACTACAAGAAAAATTGACTCACCATTACACATCAGAAACTAAACAGTAGGTAGGAGCAGGTGAAAAAGTGTGTCAAAGAAAGTGAAAGTATTTATTTACATCTGCAAGAAAAGTCATGGCTATGGTTTTTTGTGTTGTGTTGTTACTCACTACGGTTCACTGCTGAACTGATTGAAGGGTGCTATTCAGACTAAATGTCCATATGTGGTCACAAAAGAAAGTGTTCTTTCAACACCTTGATGTGCCTGCACACACTTTTCTGGTTGTTCGTCCAAAACTCTATGACCTCTTCGAAGTGCTTCACATGCGCCACATTTGCTGTATTTGGCTTTCAGTGATTATTTCTTCTTTTCAGTCTTGAAAAAAATGGCCCACTGGTTGAAGATTCACTTCAAATAATGAGGCAAAGCTGAGATAACAAAGATTATTTTGCTGAGCTGGACAAATTGCATTTTACTGAGGGTATTAAAAAGTTGGAAAGTCGTTGGTTAAAATATCAAATTGCATGGTAATAACGTTGAAAAATAAAATAAAAATTCACAAAAATGCTCTAGTTTCTTTGTCAGACAGAAAACTTTCCTAATAATCCACTCTCTTGATTTCTTGGTTTTTTATTTTCAAAATAATTTTTGTTTTTTGTAATTCTTGTTAAGATTACCTGGTATTTCTTATGTTTGCTACAGTTTTAATATTTTATTAAACCAATTTTTTTTTGTACCATAAGTTTAATGAGTAAAAACTTTTATGAAAAAAGAAAATGATATAACACATTCTGGGAAATGTACAGTCAACAGCTCAAATTTTTATTGCCAAATAATGTTGTGTTATGTGTATTTTTTTTTTGTTGAAATTATTCTTTATTAGGAATTACAGGTCAGGAAATGATCTCTCCTGCCATAGAACAGGAAGAGGTTCCTAAGACAAGTCCATAAGTGGTCACTCTCCATTGAATCTCACATGTAGAAGTGCTGCTTCTATAGGTGCTCATGTCTATAGCATTTAACTACCTGGGTTTCAACTCTATCCATAATAGAACCCAAGAAAGAATTAAGTATAAGGAATGAGGAACTGAAGCATGAAACAAACTACCTCACTTAAAATACAGCTTTAAAACTTCTTCCAAACAGTCAGTGCCCATAATCTCATGGAAGATTGGGGTAATTTGACAATGTATAACTCCCTGACATATGTCAGTATTTTATTCTAATAATTGTTGATTTACAGTATCTAAAATTCTTACTTCATACTCAGTTGTACTTACCTTGTGTGAAGTTGATTCATAATTATAAGTGTTTTCATTATCGTTAATATGTGATTCTGTTGGAAATGATGCATCATAAATGGGATGATAGTAGTATTTCGTATCACATGATGATATAATTAATGATAATGTGATGATCAATGCCATAAGAAAACTGCTATAACTTGCCATAAATTTCTGGAAAAAATTAAATATGTTTAATAAAGAAACAAATATTAATAAAAGAATTACTTTTGTTTTAGTTATTTTATGTTGGATTTTCTTTTCTTCCTTGAGATAATTTTTATTAATAATTTTTTTGACTTAGAATTAAGATGTCATTAAGCTGATGTCATCAGATATAATCTGATATGATGGGAATGTTGAGTCATATTCTTCCTCTGAAAATCATTAATATAATATTTATTTAATAGTAAGGGTAGTACATGAAGGGACATAAATACTAACATTTCACTGACGCCTTTTAAAGTGTATACTTCTCATGCATTGATGATATCAGTAAATAGATTTGTCTACTTGTAGCAGATATTTAATTTTTATTGCTGTTAAAGCTACAGAATGATTAAATTAGTTTGTTACAATCTCGTGCAAAACAGCCAATAGGGATATCATTATTTGATTTAATAGGGAGACAATGGATTGAGTCACAGGGACCTTTCAGAATTATTGTTACTTGGACCAATACCATTCACATCTGATCGCGTGTCAATATAAGTAAATTAAGCAAAGTTGAAGGTCAGTCTTGGTCAGACTTCCGACAGAGAGACAAAATGATTCTTTTAAAAACCATTACAACAACTAGATCTGCCTTGGCTCAGCTCTTTTCAACACTGGTAGCTTATTAGCTAAATGGTTTCTTTTCATAGATCATCATTATCAACTTATTTAGGTTATGCCAGCCTGCCTCAGTTACCACTGTTATTGTCTCACAGCCAACCTATTAAACAGCCAGTGATTTTTGTCTCTGTAGACACAATACTTATACTTTGCATGGCACAAAACCTACTCTGATTTAAAATAATTATTATGACAAGGACGTTGCAATATCACCAGATTCATAGCATCTTTGATGGGTAAAATTTGTAGGTTAGATTGACTAGGATTGATATGAAAAAAACTCTCTTTATCAAAAATTAAAAATTTATTATAAGAAATAACAAATAATGTAGACTAATTGCTTAGATTCTGTAAATTAGTGATTATAGCAGAAGTAATGAAAGTGGACAGATTGTATGTTAATTTTTATTGGCTGATTGTGAAAATACATTCAGAAATGGGGGAAAATTGTTAATGGCTATTTATTTTTAACTTGTAAATGATTTCATCACTCCAGATGAAGTGGTATTTGTAAATAAATCTGATTTGTCAATGGAGGGTGTGCACATTGATCTTGCAGAAAAAGTGGTTATTTTATGATAACCATTTATTTAGTTATTTAATTCTCATTATCTTATGAGCAACAGTCCAAACACTTTGCAATCAGTGGTATGTTACAGTTATTTTTCTTGCTTCATGGCTGTTTTCTAATTAATGTTTCATCTATGTTATAGTAATGGCTAATTAGTATATCTTATGTATTAAAAAAATTTGGCTGAAGACATATTTCCAGTCCATCTGGACATTCTACTGGACTGATCGGGCTGATTTTTTTTATTCTGCTTGTAATGACCAATAGATATGTCATCAAGCATCATTGGACCTCAAACTTGAGTCTCCTCTGAGAATTCCTCAACAAATTCTCATTTATTACTTGAGGAAGTTTCCAAGATTATTACTCACAACAAATTCACTTTGAAGGTCCATCAATGCTTTATGACATATCTTGCGGCCATTTTGAGAAAAAAAAATCAGCCTGATTCATCCAGTAGAATGCCTGGATTGACTGGAAGTAGGTCTTTAGGCCAATTTTTTTATGCTGGTAAAGTCTCATTTTACCTATTGTAGGAAAGGAAAGAGAAAAACAAGAGGGGTAGGGGTGAGACATGTAAATGGAATAGGTTTTTAGCCAGTTTTTTAAAATGCATAACATTAGTTTGTAATAACACTGGGGAGCAGCAAGGGGGACACTCGTATATTATGTATTTCTTATACAGTTTATCAAGAGTGCAACATACCAGTTTTAAAATTTTTTTAGTAAAAAAATTATATTTTTATTGGAATATTCTTGACTGAAATGAAATGTCTCATTATTTGGAGAATAACTAATCATTGGAAAACTGTCAGTGAAAAAACACTCAAACTGGGCCAGGGCAATGAGAAAAGTAATTTCTCATCGCAAGTAATTTTAAGTAACATTTCAAAATTCATTGCAGTAATTTCTCAGTGGATGAGGCACAAAAGTAGTAGTTCCAGCCGGTCACTGAATTGGGTTTTTGCAGTATCATAACTTTTGTAAGTGAGTTACATACTTCACGTGTATACAAAATGGTATGCAAATTAAATAAAACAAAATTACTATGTTATTTATTATTGTTGTTGCTACTTCTATTAAATTATCAATTTAAATATTATTATGTTAAAATTTTTGCATTCTCATTGTTTTATAAACCTAATCAATAGTATTTAACATAAGTATTTAAAATATTTAACGTAATGAATAAAAACTGCAGCCTATTTGTGATATCAACTCAATTATTTCTATTTTTTTCTTTGGTTTGATTTATAATTCACCACATGAGCTCAAAGCCTGTGCTGTGGAAGTATGAAATAAGTTGAAATTTTGTAGCGCACAAAGCATGTCATGTTTGGCTGGGATTCGTACCGAGGACCTTTGGATGAAAAGCCAGACATTACTATGGAGATTAGCTATCATTAAATATCATTAATCACTTTATACTACTAATGATATTCTATGTAATACCAAGTTCTAAATAGAAATGGATGTACTTTAACTAGTATTAATTATTTAAGAGGATACAATTTTAATTTAAAAAATTAATTGTTTTTGTTTAAATATTCATAAGCATTTAAATTAATTCTAAAAACTTAATACAAGGTGACATAAATTATATTTTATGACAAAAGTTTAAAATTGCAACAAGTTGTGCACAACAATAAATTATTTACGTCAAACTTTGTATAAATAGCAATTATGTTTTTTTGATGACTTTAAATTAAGCATATTGAATTAGTATATTATTATTATACATTTATAATATAGTATATTATATATTTTTATATATTTTATATTTAATTTTTTATTAAAAAAAAAAAAAAAATTTAATTTAATTTTTTGTTGTATTTTTTTAAGAATAACCTATAATGTAGTTTATATGTTAACCTATAAAATTATAGGTTAATAAAACATTGATTGGGGATAAAAAACCAATTATCGAACCGTTGTTATGAAGAATATTAGTAAGTGAGATAAAATTATCACTGAAGATACACATCATTATTTGCATTTTTTTGCCATTATTTTATGAAAAACAGAAAAAAGATTACTCTGTTAATTTTACATAAAAAATACAATTTTTTATTTCTATTTATTTTTTCATTTGTTAAGATTTTACATAAAAACTACCGATTACTACCGATAATCTCAAACAAGCATGCGCTTTTACGTTTCCAAGAATATCGCTATTTGGAGGTTTTATGCAGTTAAAAAATGAAATTATTTACATATAATGCATTCTATATAGTTTATATAGAATTGCACATTCACATTAGTATATTTAAATTACATTAGTATATTTAAATTTAAGTAGCATCAGATTTAACTTTTTGGTAATTTACTACTAAACAGAGGAGACTTAAAACTAAATTTGTTTTTATTATAGTTCCAGTTAAGGTTTAATTTTAATTTATTCAGTACTGTTAAACTGGAATATGCTTATTTAAAAATTTTTGGAAATATTATTACAACATAAAATTAATTCTCTTAACACTGGCTTATGTATGTTTTATAATATTTTTATGTTTCATTTATTTCCTTCTCCTTTATGTCAAGATCTTTTAGTTCTTGGAATTCTTTTAACCAATTAGAATTTTTATTAAAAGTTTAAGAACTAATGAAATATATTCTTTTAATATATTTTACATATCACGCAAATATTTTAATTATTATTTATTTATTTATTTTTATGAATTGCGCTAAGTTTTTGTTAAATAAATTGTACAAAATAAGTGCCATAATATTTTAGAATATAATTAAATAGAAAAGTATTATTTTTAATCAAACAGTAGTATTTAAAGAAATAATAAAATAATTCTCTTTAATGAATAATTTAAAATAATTTTAAGAAAATCTAATTTCCAGCAATTATAAATGGACCAGTTAGTTCAGGTATAAACATATAAGTAATTGAAATAATTGAATTAATTGCTTGATAGTAGCCAATATCATAATGGTAGACATAACTGGATGACGGGCAACTATATCTAGTTACTATATGTTACTGGGTGTGATTTTGCAAAATTTTTTTGTAAATATTACTTTTTAAATGTTAACAAATGGGTCTAAGAAAAATAAGACCTTATTTAACAAAATCTCAAGGTGACCTTGAGCTACAGCCTCATCCCTTTGACCTTTTAAGTTGAAAATTTAATGGCATCAATGCCCCATATCTAGAAGTAATCTGACTAAGTTTGGTCAAAATCAGTCCAATAGTTCTGAAGACATAAGGTGATTTAGAGAGGGCAACACCAAATTCAAACACACACACACACGAACATTAGCATTTGGAAATTTCCATCTGGTTTTTTTGATTTTTTGGGTTCCTTAGGTGTCAAAACATCAAGATCTGTTGAAAACTGTACATGCCCAAATTGGGCTGATTATAATACTTTCTCTTCTACAGCTATAGCTCTGTTATATGGTTTCCAAATGAAATAATAGTTCATTTATCAGAATTATGCAGAATAGAATTCTAAGATTTACATAAAGTACTAATATTATAGGATGAATGCTAATTTAATTTCATCCAACTAATATTAGCAGGACAAAATTAAGTTTATACTTTTATAAAATAATAAAAGACCTTTTCAGTTTTTTTTCAAATATTATCTCAGTAGAAAACAGTTATGGAATTTTCTAGATGATAGCTTTAAAAAGATCTAGGAACATATTTTCATTTATTTAGAAAGAAAGTCATTGATCTTTACAATTCTATAAAAATTAATTAGCGACTTTTCATAACAAAAAGCCCTTATCAATTAATTAATGGAACTAAATTTTAAATCTAAAAAAAGTATTTTTTTTATAGTCAAGGAATACATAGACGTATAGTGGTGCTTTAAGTGTTGTTGGTATGATCATAGAGCTAAGAACTGTGATCTGCCGGCCATTTTTGCGCATTGCATAATGAGGGACACAAACATGATGATTGCCCTAAGAAGTCAGAGGGTACTGCATGTGTGAACTGTAAACGTTTGCACAAGGACTATAAGCACTCTGTAGACAGTAAGGATTGTAGATGTTATTTGAGGGCTGTCAACATGTACCTCAATTCATAAATGGATTTGTGCAGTTAAATGCACAGAGTGCTTGTATTGTTCAGCTTGAATTAGTTGAGGTCGCCCTGTGAAGAGGATTAGATAGTTTATTCAGCAAAAGAGAGAATTGCTGAAGAAATTTAGGGTCCTGTTTGGGTTTTTCTTTCTTGTATTCATTCTTATTGTTGTTTTGGTTTAAAATTTATGATTTTGCTGTTTTGTTATATGTTTTTATTGTGTGTTGACATTACATGCTGGACTCAACTTTACCTGTTTCGGGTAGGTAGTTCAGTTCCTTTGATGCAATTTAATCCATTCAGTCTTGTTTAAGACTTAGTTGATGTGCTTTGTTATGAATTTTTTATAGATAGTAGTACACCGATGGGAATGCCACTTGTGGCGTTCGCATTGGTTCCATCCTGACCGAGGCAAACTGAAATATGTCAAATGCAGAACCTTTGAAGGCATTCTCTTGTAAAGCCCATAAAGGCTAGTTATGAAGGGAGTGGTGGTGGGTGCTTCCCCAAAGGTGTCAGTTCATCTATTCCTACAGTTTTTCAATATTTGGTATCTTTTATTGCTTGAATAAATTTCATTTTTAATTGCTGCTCCTATCAACCTCTTCAATTTAAACCTAATCTTCTGTGGAATAATCATGTGATTTTCTTTTAAATCGGTATGATTCCTCCATGTATTCCTTCCGTCTTTTAAGTACATCTGTCTCTATTTTTTTATGTGTTACCTAATATCATTCTTTTCGTTCTAAATTTTCTACATCTGAGCATTTATCTGCAAATTATTTCTTCTTACCTGTTTGTGCTATTCTTCTTAATTTATTATTCAATTTTTTTGTAGACTCTTATCTTCTTCATTCTTCCTGCTCTTATTCATCTTCCAATTTTTCAGTCATACCTCTGGTAACTCATGTCTGTTTTGTTCTTCTTCTCTTAATGGAGTCAAATATTTGTTGTATTTTCTTTTTTACTTCTTTTATATTCATAAAAAATTCATTTGTAGTTTTGCCTTCCACATTTTTTCTCTTCAGTATTTGAACTTATTTTTCTCCTCCAATCTTCTTTCAATTCTTGAAATTTTTCTCCAAATTTTGTTTAGTTACTTTCTTTTGAATCTCTTCAATATTATTTTTGTTTCTACTATGGATGTATATGATTGCTATTTATGTTGGTACCTAATCACAGTTTGTTTTTTTATTTACCTTTCTTCTGCAATATATATAATCAATTTGATGTCTGTTTTCATCACTTTTCTTTTTCTGTTTAGCCTCCAAAGCCACTGTAAGGATAAAAGAATAATATGAAAAATGATGATTGATAAAATTATTAAAATAATTCTCAGGTCGATCATTCCTGAAATGTGTGGTTAATTGAAACCCTACCACCAAAGAACATCAGTATCTACGATCTAGTACTGTATTAATTAACTGTATAAAATTAACTGGATTTGAATCTTAGAACTCACCTGTTTTCATCATTGGTTATTTCTGTGTATACAGCCTTCTTTTTATGATTTTAAAGCCAAGCTTTTTTTATTTTCAATTTAATAATTTATTTTATTTTTAATAATGATTTAGTTTTCCACTGTGTTAGTATTTTTTTTTAACTATGATGTTAAATACAATCATATTTATTGTGATAGTATCTAAGGATAAATATTATTATAACATTTTTTAATTTTTATAAATAAATGTATTAGTGCTCCATTCTGGTACAAATCCATTCAGTAAACAGGATAAATTACTCCCCGACGGGGAGTCTTATTCTTTAAGACTTTGGGGGTTGGCGTCCCCACGGGCCTAGCCTCTGCAGCTTTTCTTCCCACTACACACTGAGCTGCAGAATATTTTACAATGCACACATATACTACACCAAGAACAGTACAGAAATTACAACCTATAAATACGTATACTCAACTACACAACAACATCCATTTCAGTTTTCTTTTCATTTGCACTCAGTTGTGAAACGCAACTGTTACCTAAGGTGGGAACTATCGTGCCGATGGGTGAATGGCTCTACGTAGTGAGTCTCGAACGACCTCTGGGAACCAGAGAAAACCCATTTGTATTTAGCTCTAGCTCCAATACGCGTGCGCTCTGCTGGAGTGGTCTATTATATCGCCGGTACTCGTGGGACCAAAATTTCAGTTCCATCAGTAAATTCTATGATGGTTGGTGGTCCATCTGAAAAAACCACCAATTTTAGTCTAGTGAAAAGGCCTCTGTCAGCTTCATCTGACTAGGATATTGTTACTACAGAGGACGAAGGTAATGATGTCAAGTGTAAGAATGTTCGCCTTGTTGTTCTTCGAAATAATCAGGAAGGTGGCTCCCTTCAAAAGGTCTCACCTTTCCTTATTAACAAATGTGTCACCGGTTGTATTGGTTCTCCGAAGAACATTAGGAAATTACGTGATGAAACAATTCTAGCAGAAACATTTAATAATGAGCAGAGTCGCTCCTTGTTATGTCTCACCAATATGGGCGGCATAAACATAAGTACGAAATGTCAGAAGACCCTAAATACCAGCCGAGGAGTAATGTTTTGCCGCGACCTTCTGGAAATGCATTTAAGTGAAATTGCTGATGAACTACATGCTCAAGGTATTATAGAAGTGAAACGGCAGAACGGAACAGAAGAACCAACACAGTCTCTTAAACTGACATTCAATCTTCCTGTTCCACCAGAAAAGATTAAAGTGGGTTACATCTCGGTTCGGGTACGACCATTCATACCCAACCCATGGCGATGTTTCAGATGCCAAGGGTATGGTCACACTACAACATCTTGCTCGAGAACGGAGATCTGTGCTCGATGTGGTAACAAAGGTCACAACGACACTATCTGCGAAGAAAGTGAAAAATGTGCGAACTGCAGTGGTTCACATATAGTCCGCTCTCGAGATCGCCCAACCTTTTAAGAAGAAAAGGCAATTCTCAAAATCTGTACTGAGCAGAAGCTATCTTTACCGGCTGCACCCAGAGAATATAGAAAGATAACTAACTCACGGAACCTGGTTAAACCAGATGTATCTTTTGCCACCGCTACGTCAAAATAAACTCCTACAAGTGTTAATAATCAGCAGTGCGGATCCTGCAATGAGCTTAAAAAACTTGTTCAGATGCTTTCTGATCAAGTAGCTTCACTTAACAGCCACTAGTTCAGAGCTGACAAAGATGAATAAGAATTCTTACGTTGCAGTTAATGAATCCAACAGTGTGATCCATACGAAAGTTCCTGTTCCCAAAGTCCTACCGGTACGGGCAGAGACTATCACAGCTGGCAGTAAGCCACCTAATAAGCTCAGGCTAGTAAGCCACCTAATAACCTAGGTAAGCTCCCCGTAAAGGGAACCCACATAACCACCCCCTCTGGGATGTCAATAGCGGCATCCCATTCTAATAAGTCTTCTCCTATACTGGAGGATATGGTTGAAGAACCTTCCGACCCAAGAGCGTCGGAGTTCTCTAAAATAAAGAATATGAAAATGAAGAACCGAATCACATACAACTAAACAATATTTATATTTTTTACCCTTTTGAACATTATTCAGTGGAATGTTAAAGGTCTTCGATCCCTCATTGAAGATATTGGAGTACTGGCACACGTACATAATCCAGAAATCATGAGTTTCCAAGAAACTCATCTTCTACAACATGACCCAATAGCACTCAAAGGATACTTCTGTGAGAGATACGACTGTATAGTAGACAGTAGAGAGAGTGGTGGAGTGGCTATTTTCATGAAGATTGAGGTGTCGGCTACAAGGATTCAGCTGACCACTCTCGTTCCTGCTGTTGCAGTAAAGATCTCTATCCCCTTCAAATTGCATATCTGCAATTTGTATCTCTTACCTGATTTCAGTGCTACGGATATCTCAAATCTCCTCACACAAATACCATCTTCATCGTTAATAGTAGGAGACTTCAATGCCCACCATATTTTCTGGGGATCGACCTTCTGCTCCACTCGAGGAAATATAGTACACAGTGTGAGATAAGACTTAGATCTTTTTTTGCTGAATAATAGATCTCACACATTCATGTCTTTATCATCTGGTACTATGTTTAACATCGATCTCTCCGTATGCTCACCGAATTTACTCCCTCATCTTAATTGGTCTGTTTGTGATGACTTTCACGGCAGTTATCACACAATTATTATTGGTTTCGGTGTGGACCACGAGGTTAAGAGAAGGCCACGGAGATGGATTGTTGAAAGGGCGGACTGGAATGGATATCATAAAGCCTTCCAATCACAACGATGATGCGAACATTCTTGAGAAATGTTCCTCTTTTACGTCCATGATACTTGAGACTGCCAGCAGATATATCCCACAAACATCGGATAATCCTAAACGTCCTTCCGTTCTGTGGTGGAATGATGATTACAAATGTGCTATTAGGAATCGACGGCGGGCACTACGCAAATTTAATAATAGGCCTACAACTGAACATCTAAATTTATACCGCAGGGCTAGAGCGATATGCCGTCGAGTCTTCTTGAACGCTAAGAGGAGTTCATGGACGAAATATGTGAACACTATCTCACGTCTACTGTGTGGAAAAAATCCGTGCAATTTTCGGATCACCGAGACAATCTATTCTCGGTCTTATTGATGAAGGAGAACTCCTTTCATCATCTTCGGCTGTAGCAAATACTTTAGCAAAATCTTTCCGCTCGGTGTCTCTCACTGCATCATATAATAACGATTTTCAAAGGTACAAAGTACAGATAGAAATATTGTCGTTAAACATTGGTGATTCGGTTGGTGAATTAAACACTCCATTAGTATTTAAGGAATTGTTTCACGCACTTAAGAACTCACGTGACACTTCCCCTGGACCGGACAACGTTCGCCTTTGTATGTTTTCACTCCTTCCTAACTCAGTACTACATCTTTTGAATATTTACAATGGTTTATTCTCCGAACAAGTCTTTCCGCCCGGCTGGTCAGAAGCATTTATTGTATCAGTACTGAAGCCTGGTAAAGACAAAACCGACCCCTCAAGCTATCGCCCTATTTCTTTAATAAGCGTTTTGTGTAAAATAATGGAGAGAATGGTAAACCGCAGGCTTACATGGTAGTTGGAGAAACATGGCTTTCTATATTCGGAACAGTGTGGTTTTCGACAAGGACGATCTTCCATTGACCATTTAGTGTCAATGGAAACAGCTATACAAAACGCCTTCCTAAACCACCAACACCTCGTTGCTATCTTCTTCGATATAAAAAAAAGGCGTACGACACGGCCTGGCGACGTGGTATTCTTAACACCCTCAAGGGATGGGGAATCAAGGACAATATGCTTGCTTTTGTCCGGGGATTCTTAAATCACCGATGGTTTCGTGTTCGTGTAGACGATTCACTCTCAGATAGTGTCGTCTTGGAGAATGGAGTACCTCAAGGTAGTGTAGTAAGTGCCACCTTATTTTCTGTGGCCATAAACAGTATTACCAATTGTGTACAGGCTCCTGTCTCATGTTGACAATTTTGTTATTTACATTGCGAGCCGTTCAACACCCACAGCAGAACGACTACTACAGAACACTACATTTCGCCTTGAGGCTTGGTCCAGGACTACTGGTTTCACATTTTCATCCGATAAAACGAAATGTGTAGTCTTTACTCGGCTACGAAACCCTTCTATTCCGCAAGTTTTTCTGAACAGAGAGCTTATTGCTCTCTAGGTTATTGCTAGGTTTGATGTCTTACTTGGGTCAAACAAATAAAGGAATTAAGGATAAAATGTTCCGAACTTTTAGATATGATGCGGGTCCTTAGTAACACCAACTGGGGAGCCGATCGGTCAAGTATGTTACGTTTTTAATATTCCCTTGGTTGTTCCCATTTAGATTATGGTTGTGCCGCCTACTCCTCAGCTCGTCAAACCGTGCTTAAAATGCTGAATGGTGTACATCATGCTTTTCTTTGACATGCTACAGGTGCGTTTAGATCAAGCCCTGTCGCAAGCTTGCTTGTAGACTGTGGTGAACCATCACTTTGGGATAGATGAGACCAGCTTTTGTTATCTTATTGCTCGTCTCAAAGGACAGTCAAATCACCCGGCTCTTGACTCAGTCTTTATAAATCCTAATCTAGGCAAGTATGAGGACCATCCACGCTGTACTGCACCTGTAGGTGTGCGTACCCGACGTCTGCTGCAGCATATTTATATGCTGCAGCAGCATATAAATATGCTGACAAATAAGAATGACGGAGGGTTAACATTTATGTTAACACTCCGTCATTCTTTCCATCATTTCGTGCTCATATCCTCCGTGGAGAACAAACCTTATAAATTTTACTTTTGACCTTACGACATACAATAAACAATCAATACTACATACTGTCTTCTGGCAAATGTTTCAGTGTGTTCTTTCCAAGATGAACCCAGACGCGGTGATATACACTGACGAATCGAAACAAAACGATACCGTTGGTTGTGCTTTTGTTGTCAATGAAAGAACTTATATGTTTGGCCTACCCGGTATTACGAGTGTGTTCACCGCTGAACTACTCGCTATAAATATCATTAACCCTAAATATACAAACATTCTTATTTGCAGTGACTCGTGTAGTGCTCTCCAGGCGTTAGAAAACTTTTATTCCAAACATCCTATCGTTATTGAAATTTACAACTCAATCGCTGAGTTGAATAATCGCAACACAGAAGTAAGTTTTTGCTGGGTCCCTAGCCACGTAGTGATTCCAGGTAACGAACAAGCAGATTATGCTGCCAAAGAAGCATGTATTCAGCCTCCTTTCACCACCCGAGTTACTACCTCTAACACGATTTTATTAATCGTGTAAAACAATCACTGAGAGCAAGGTGACTGGACGACTACCGTCAATAATAATCTCCGGCAGATTAAAGATTCTGTGTTGCCATGAGACTCCTCATGCAGAAAAACTCGACGTGAAGAAGTAGTCCTCTGCCAATTGCGGATAGGACATACGAGGGTCACGTACGAGTACCTAATGTCTGGAGGAGATGCACCCCTATGCACACGATGCAACTGCCGCATGACTGTGCACCACATACTCATAGATTGCATATGTTAAGCGGCGTTGCGTCGTAAATTTAATCTACCCAGAAACATACGTGGTATCTTGTACAATGATAATGAAATTTTGAACCGGATGTTTCTGTTTTTGCGTAGTACTAGGTTACTGCAAAAAAATTAATATGTCATATATATTTTTTATGCTAGAAGAGGTTTTGATAATTTTTTTCCTTTTCAATTTTGATTTTTTTGGTTCTATGTCTTTAATTTTATTATCCGAGTAGGGAGCCTTTTGCACTCCCTATCGGAATTAGTTAAATTTTATATAGTTTCCTTTTCTATTATTTTAGCTTTTATATTTTAAAAACTTCATATGTGATATTAGTTTTTAGTTTTATTTCACTTTTTTAACTTTTGTTTTAACTTAGTTTAACATTTTTTATTATGTAATTTATATTAGTTTTAAGCCTTATTTAGTTTTAATACTTTAGTATTATTTTACCTTTTTATTAAAAAAAAATTCCGGGCGATGATAACACAGGCGTGTTCCCCCCCCCCCCCCAAAAAAAGAAGATAAATTACAGTTATGTTTTTTTTTCAATTGGAATTACCGTCAGTAATTTTGTGTTGTTGGCAGGAGATAGCTCATTGGACCTATCATTGATTCAGAGCTTCGTCTCGTGAAGCAAACACATAATTGCTTATAACTTTGAAAATTACTCATTACTCATACATTAGGATATAGACAAATCCTTGTCTTGAGAAGTATGCACTTATTGATAAAGTTCCGGAATTACTTTCCATGGTTGCCAATTTTCGGCCTTGCTGTAAGTGTGTAATAAAAACTTTGATGACATAAAAATTTGGGAACCAAGGTATTAAGAAGACACAAAAGTACATTTTTGTATAAAATAATAAATTTTATTAATTACAATAAAAATAATTTGTTAAATTTTAAGAACATTAAAAATAATAAATAATATACAAAACTTAAAACACTAAATAAATAAATGAACAGTAGAACGTTTAAAAAAGTTGAGTTTTCTTTTTAATTTTATGGTTGTTTTTTGGTTAAAAGTATATATGAAGGAAAGTACTTCTCTCTATAAACTGTAAATAATTTACAAATAGTTTAAAATTAATTTTTTGATTAACAATCTTTAAAAAAATCTTACTTCACGGTTTATCTTGAGGTAGAAAGTTACACATTAAGCTTTTAAAAAAATTATCTTATTAAAAAAATATATTAGAAATAATAAATTTTTTTATGTTTATTCAAGAGCTGTTCATATTAAAACTATAGTTCATTCCTTGTCAAAAGCCTACTTAAAAATACAACACATTCTGTAAAAAAAAAACAGAATATATAAAGATTATTTTAAGTTGTTAATATATTGAATCAGTAAAAGCTTGTTTTTTAAATTGTTTTATAAAATTTTTCACAGAAGCTTCAGTAAAAAGAAGTTACGACGCGGAGCGTTAATTCTTTTTTGGAGCAGGGAATGAAATAGAATGAATTTTAGAAAACATATTTTATAAATAAATAGATTTTAACATCCAATTAATGTTTATTAGGGTAACATTATTTTGAAAAACCTGTCGAATTTTATTTGTTTCAGGATACAAAGAAAACATAGATGTACTAGTTAATTAAACGATATTAATTTCATGTAATTAAAAGAAAAAGCATTCACGATTAAACGAAACGCAAAGTTTTATTTACTGTATTTATTTTTTAGTACGCGGTTTCTCTTTTATTTAAAAATACATTATTTTGTACGTAAATTAAAACTGTGTTTTTTAATTTATTTTATTTTTATTAATTTGAATGATATTTAATCTTTCCATTCATTTAAAAAAAAATTACTTAAGTAAATTAAATTTATTAATCTATTAATAAATATTTATCATTTTCCTCATTGTCGTAGTTTAGCTATATGATTTATTTTATTTACTCACGGTTTTAGGTTTTTTATTATTTTTTAAATTATTATTTAGAAATTCTTTATTGAAGCCCAAAAATCTAACATCCTAAAAGATAAGGATACGGTAAGCATTACTTGTCAAAGATTATAAAGTTCAGTTAACATGAAGAGTGGGGATGGATTGCAAGATCGGTGATCGGCTTCTTGCTATCTACAACATCCTATCGAGGTAGAGTATCCCCCTCCACAGTACTATCAGCATTGGCAGCACTACTTCAGACGATCCAGTTAGAACTATTGTACATATATCTGTTTATGCTTTCTAAACTTTGATGAGTAACAACATCTTTTTGTTTTGTTAGAACCAAAAGTAATATTTGAAAATTTCCATAGTATGAGAGAGAATTATATAAAGACAATATTATTTTTTAAATGTTGTGTTTTTTAATTTTTTTTTATTTTTAATTCAACAGTTAATCTATTTATTATTAAACTGTAAACATTATTTTATTTAATGTTCTTATAAAGTAATTCATAAGATCTTGGAAAACTTTGAAGAACATTAGTTGAAAGCTTACACAAAGTTTATTAAATTTAAGTGAACGCCACGAAATCTCCTCACAAAAAAGAATTACAAAGAAAGGTTTTCTGTTAAGCCGTACTTCACTGAAATACGGTTAACATCGATAAAAAAATCGATTTTTCTTTATTGCATTTTCAAAAATATTTAATTTTTTGCTAGAACTCATTTTAATCAACCTATTTAGTTAAAAACGCTTTGCATTGTTTTTTTACGTTTGATTATAACATTATTAGAAAATTACAAAGCTTGCACGAATATATTAAAAAAAAAAAAAACGAATTATCTGAATGATGTAATTATATGTAAATTTGTTTAAGTTATACCGGTTTTTGATTTTGGTCAATGATGGTAAAGTGATTCAAGAGAGGCGGCGTGATGATAATGATGCAGAGGTTGTTCTTCATGGTGATGGTGATGGAGATGATGAGGGTGAGAATGATGAGCGAGTAGTTCTTCATGGTGAACTGCAGGAAGTTCGTGTTCATGATGGGAGTGTACGTAATGAACCGGTTTAGGATCGGTCTTTTTAACTACTGCGTTGAATCCGTTGTGATCATCGGCAGTATATTCGACTGTCCTTACACTTCCGTCCGGTTCAACAACTGTATATTGTCCTTTTACGACATCACCGTCTCTGGTCTCCCATTGGCTTTTTGAATCACCTGTATGAAAATCGCTCACTGCGTAATCGAATGCGTATTTAGGGTGTTCCTTGAACAAAATTCCCAGAAATAAAACATGAATAAGCTGCAAACATAAAAAAAATCTAATCTATCTACTATTTACATGTAAGTTATATGTATTTCACTTCATAAATAATTATTGCTCATTTATATTTACAAGAATGTTCAAAAAGTTATATCCATTTTAAGTTTTTTTTAAATTACATGATTTCAAATACAAAGAATAATGTTAAAATGTAATAAAGACAGTTTTTCATTATTTTTTTAAAAAATGTAATCATTAAAAGTCGTTAAGCATTTGTCTTAGAGATAAACAAGTTTATCAAAAGCTTCTTTCTGTAATGAGGGGTTCATGTTTTCATCGTAGTAAAAAAAAACATTTCTCTGAGAAGTTAATCAGCGATAACACAAATATGATGATCTACGAATGAAATCATTGTTGAGCGGAACATTATGGCTAATTGTTAATGAGGCTAATTTTCCAATACGGGGTTTCTCAAATAAGTAAGGATGATGGATGGAGGGTTACTGAAAATAATATCGCACATGGCTGATTTTTATGACATCTGATCTTTTTCTAAAATATTTCTAGAATGTCGTAACGTTTAATTTTTTTGACCCATGAAAAATGTAGAACACATCTCTTTTTCCACGTAAATTAAAAAGGATATACTCATTTTAATGTATTGTCTCTCTGGATTTAAAATGGACAATTCTAGTTTTATTTGATGTAAAAGGAATTATATTTTCTTTCATCTATTGAGTGAGAAGTCTCAAGCAATATTCTTGGTTGTAGATTTTGAAATGCAATTTACTTTTTGAACATCCTCAAATATTAAAAACCTTTTACCCTGAAGACAAATTTTCTAGTTTCTGAAATATTTTTAGAGTGGTATTAATCGTACTCAAATAAAGTCTGAAACACTATACAATTACTCATTCCGAGCCTGATATGAGTAGAATTTAAGTAATAAGGAGACAAAGTATTTCTTGTATACTTTTTAAATAGTTAAAAATAATAATAATACTTTAGGATTTATTATTTTCCTAATACTGATGTAAATAGTAGTTGTTTAAAGCATAAAGGATTGTTTGTTGTATATTAAGTTATTATTTCGTTTGATAAAAAAATGTTATATAGTAGATTGTCTTACTAAAATTCTACGATCTGCGCATGCGCTGACGTTTTTTTTGGAGAATTTGGTATCCTACCTATAGATTGATATGCCATTCGTAGATAATATTATCCTGCTGCACTTGGTAGAAGAACTATGAGAAGCGATAATTTATAATAAAGTTTTACACTATATTGTAATGTTTTCTAGTGAAAATCAAGGGGAGCTATAAACAACGAAGCCGTTTATTGTATTTATGAGATAATTGTTACAATATTTATATTGGTTAATTATTTCACATGAAGTTATAATTTATGTAAGTAGATTTAATAACAATTTTTAAAATTCTCGTAATTTTATTTAAACTATAGTAGAAAATTAACTTTGTGTCTGGTTTATTTTTTATTGGATTATACAATTCGAACATTGATTTTATTAAATAGGATAATAATAATAATGCTCCGGACAAACCCAATCCCATGTTTGTGCAATAACATCTACGCACACGTCCGTGGCGGGCAACGACATGGTACTTTGGTACCTTCACTTATGTCGGCCAATGGGGCAATGGTATTGCTCAGTGACTCCTGTGGAGTACGGGATTGGCGGTCCCAAGCTGTCTGAGCTGGTTGCGACTTTGCTTCTCGGTTTTGATGTTTGTAGTGGGGGCGGGAGGTAAGACCGGATATGGTTCTGCCGACGCTGGGCGGAATGCAGACGGGGAATGCTCATCCCTGTTCTCGGTTATGGAGTCGGGTTGTGGCAGGCTGCTGTGAGTATAGCTCTCTCGAAGTCTTGCACCGCTTAGCGTGCTTCAGACGCTTCGGCCCTTGACAGAAATTTTCCTGTGGGTAAAGGTATCGGAGCCCTAACTTCTACGTGCAAGCACGGGATATCGGTATCATGGGTCAGACAGTACCTGACTCCCCGGCCCGGGTTAAATTTGTGGGAGGAGGCTGACTGAGGGAACCCAGGCAGGATCTATGATTCTGAGTACGCTCAATCGTCTCTCCGCCCGCACCTTACGACGTATTGACTTACGACATTATAGGTTATGTAAATTCTATATCCACATCTTCTGAGGCAGAGGATCTACTTAAAAACCTTCGTCCAGGAAAACCTTTGTCTTCCAGGAGAACCTTTGAAGAAAAGGAAGTGCATCGAGATCAGTGAGCCAGAGAAGAACATCAGAACAAAATTTCGACTTAAGAGCTTTGGACCAATACCAAAGTATCTGGTGATAGAAAAGAAAGAAGGGGGGATTTTTCTAATGTTAGTCCTTTCGTGACTGTTTGTGGGATCATGGAAGCTGCAGGAGGACTTGAGAAAGACGCAAGGAAGACAACTATGGTTTTGTTTGTGGAGACTGTCAATGACCTACAGACATCACGGCTATTAAAAGCTACGAAGATAGGACTCATCGACATTGAAGTTGTACCGCATGGTACGCTAAATATCTCCAAGAGAGTTGGTGTGTTTAGGGACCTTCTAAACTGCACAGAAGAATAGATCGTCAAGCTTCAGGAACAAGGAGTTGTCGACGTTTGAACACCCGACGAAACAGAGAAGTTGTGTCCTCTGCGTCGCATGTTTTAACATTTAACAAACCTAAATGTCCTGAGAAAATAAAGACTGGCATTCATAAACTGGGTATTCGTCCTTTCATCCCGACTCCATTACGGTGTTTTGGATGTCAGAAATTCGTACATACCGCGGCAATATGCAAAAGGAAACATACTTGTTCCTGTGGTGATCCATTACACCCGGATGACCCCTGTAAGGATCCGCCGGTTTGTGTTAACTGCTATGGTCATCATTCTGCTAAATCGCGAAATTTTCCGATCTATAAGGAGGAAGTAGCAATGAAGGAGGTTAAGATTATTCAAAAGGTCAGCTACTTCAAAGCCAGAAGAACTTGCTCAGGAGATCGCTGAAGCTTACGTCCTACGCTCAGGTTACTGCGGCTCCTGCAAACCAAAGGACGTAGTTTCTGAACTGGCACCAGCATTGGCAAGCATGGTCGAACATATCATCGATCACAAATTGAAGAGTCGACCAATTAGGGAAAGCAATTCAAAGCCGATAAAGAAAGAAGCGGGTGTCTCTACACAAAAGATTGTTATACAACCTAGGAGTGAATGAACCTTCGATCAGTCAAAAGGCGAAGGAAAGCGAAACAAAAATGGATTCTGGATTTACCAGAAGTAAAGCTAAAGTACAGATTGAAAAAATCCTCACTCGGGACAAGTGAAACCAGAAGTAAAGATCTTAGAAAAGGAAGATTTTGAAAAGTCAATAATAGAGCTTCCGAAAGCACGGAGGCCTTTAAACGAGAGGACGAGCATTTCGGCCGCCCCACAGGCTCTAGCGGGGAGTGCATCGAGTCTCGACTCCGATTCACTGCTGACCGCACCATTGGAGCCGGTATCATCTGATGCCGGCAACAGGAGATTCTCCGTAATTTACTGCGGAGGATCAGAAGAATCTGTCTCCGAGGCCTCTGATACCCTGGAGTTCGACATTGAAACATTCAGGAAGATGAAAAAACGGAAAGAGAAAGAATACCCTAAGGGAAAACCTAGGCGATAAAACTAGTGTTTGAAACAGATTTTTTATGAACTCTTGAAGAACTTTTATCAAAGAAGAGTATTTAATTTTTTTTGTTTCACAGTAAATTTATTTTCATAGTTTTGACAACATTTCTTTAGAAATGGAATGAACCTTTTTTAAAGTGTTTAATGTGCTTTTGCAGTGTTTTAGTGTGTGATTTTTTAAGTGGTTTGTGATACAACATGACAGCCCTGTCATGTTGTATTTCTTTTGGGGTTTTTTAATACCCCTTGACAAGTCTATTTCTGGATGAACTGTTATGAGTAGACTAGTCTACTGACTATGTCGCTAGTGTTTTTAACAGGAGGGGAAAGACATTTTTTTTTTGATTTGGAAAGGGGCTAATGATTAAAACAGTCAATGCCCCTAAAACTTAAAAAAAAGTAATATGCTATCTTTAACAATGTTTAACGATACCATAAAAAATCGTGCGAATGTCGGCTATTCATCCAGTATTTGCGCACTTGTAAACAAAAATTATGATTGTAAATTATTATCATTATAACCAGTTGAGAGTCGGGGTATGGCTATGTAAAACAAATTTAAAAAAATGGGTTTGTTGGCTGTAGAATGTGATATGGGTAAATTTGGAATTTGCATAACCCGGAACACTTCCTTACTACCCACCGACTGAAGGAGCCTTGCAAGCAACAAGATCTATATTTTACAAATGATATATAAGAGATATTTGTCATTTGCGATCCGCTAACATTTTACGGGTAACATTCCCAGTTAAAGTATATATATTTAATTTACATTCTTTTTTATGACATTTTAAAATTCGATTTAATTATTTATCTTAGATATTAATTTATCTTAAAAACCTTTAGGCATACTCACTCTATAGTGAATGTCGTTCAAATGGTGGCCATGGTGATCATAGCTGTTGTGTATTATTCCAGCCCATGTGCTCCAGATTAAACCGGTTAATAACACTGATAACTGTAAAAAAACGAAACAAACATAAATTTTTATTTATATAGTTATTTTAAATAAGTTATCAATAAAATAGTTTTTTTTTATTTTTCCCGGCTATGCAGTTACACTGTATACCAAAAATACTCCGGAAAATTTCAAACAAATTCTTTGTAAAGCTGTAAAATTAGTTAATTTTATTAAAATTCGACCATTATAGATAGTATAAACCCACCGGGTTGGTCTAATGGTGAACGCGTCTTCCCAAATCAGCTGATTTGAAAGTCGAGAGTTCCAGCGTTCAAGTCCTAGTAAAGTCAGTTATTTTTACACGGATTTGAATACTAGATCGTAGATGCCGGTGTTCTTTGGTGGTTGGGTTTCAATTAACCACACATCTCAGGAATGGTCGAACTGAGACTGTAAAAGATTACAACACTTCATTTGCACTCATACATATCACCCTCATTCATCATCTGAAGTATTATCTGAACGGTAATTACCGGAGGCTAAACAGGAAAAAGAAAAGACCGTTACAGTATAGACTGTTTGCTAGCTATACGATCAAATTGACGAAAAGAAAAAAATTCTACCTCCGTGCAGAAATTAGATGATTATCGCGAGGAAAGTGTTACCCCGGTTATTGGAATTGCGAGATGATTTAATAATATTTTCCGGGATAAACAAAGGCCATTCTCAAAGTTTTTACAGAATAATGAGTGTATGTTGCTGTTGGCTGACTTAGTTGATGTATTTTCGCATTTAAACGATTTGAATGTGGCTTTACAAGGATGTGATAAAAACATTTTATTAATGCAGGCTCTCGGTAGGCCTGCGTTGGCGGCTTTTTTAAAATACGTTAAGAAATTATTGGTTGAAATTTTTTATATTCTTCATTCATTACCTGTCTTTATACATTTATTTTAAATATCTTTTTCTTAACTACATTAATTTTCTCAGAATTAAATTCTCTACAAGTTTTATTACTAAATATTCCACATTTATTAGTCATTTAACAAATTTACTCTACAAAGAAACTAAAAACAAACATGTTTTTCAACACTGAATTTTGTATTTTACGTCGGATATCTTAAACCCTTTTGGAGTTAACAATTCTGGGACCTGTTTTATCTCATTTTCCAGCTTAAGTTACATAAGAAACCACCACCTACTTTACTCCTTAATTTTGGTCCCAAAAATTACAGTAGGGCTTCTTTTTACTAGAAAAGCTGAAATCCGGACGAAATCTTTTACTAGTTGTAACTCGTAAACAAAGCGTTTCCAGACCTATGTTTATATGAACTTATCTCATTATTTTCACCAGTAGAACATGTACTGAAAATTTATCAGTTTCTTTGTGGGATACCTTTTGTTCTACCCTACTAAAGGGCAAGTATGTGTGTCCGTCCTTCTTAGCTTAGGACCGGAATGTACCGATCACTAGCGGAAAATCCCGATTCGTTAGCACATGTCTCGTAGTAGTCAGGTGTGTATACTTGTAATATAATTATATATCGATATAGTATATGCGAAATATCTACATAAATAAAAATTTAAATGTTCGTTTGTTCAAAATCTTAAATCTCCGAAAGTTCTTCACCGATTACTTTGAAATTTTGACACAACGTTGCATTCGGAATACGCGCGTTTTTTATATACCTACTATTTCTATACCTAAGATGTCACACCTGTGACAGGTAAAAACATGCTTTTTTTTAAAACAGCGCTATCTGTTGTACGTAAAAGCAACACACGCTATACTAAATATTTTACGATTCCATTTCAATGTTTACGATATGTGTGTCAGCTATAGACTAAAAAATTACCGGACCGATTTACGCGCGGAGAAAAGGGAGAAAGGGAAAAATCTAAAAAGGTAAAAGTAAAAATGGTAGAAAGGGAAGAAGGAAAAAATGGAAAAAAGAAAAAAAAAGGGAAAACGGGGAAAAGGAATGGACAGGGGAAAGGATAAAAAAGAAAAAAATGGGAAAAGAGGAAGAGGAACGGGAAATAAGAGAAAGAGAAACGGGGGAGGGATAAGGAAAACTGGTGGAAAGGGGAAATGGGGAAATTGAAAGGGAATATGGTAAAAATGAAAAGGGAAAAAGGGTGGAAAGGAAAAGGAAAGGTTAAATTTTGTGAAGTTACGTAATGTTCATTTTGTTAATGTTTTATCAAACTTTCAATTGTGTTTATTTAATATTATATATATATATATATATATATATATATATATATATATATACACATACTCAAATCTAGGAGTAACGAAGCACTGGCGGGTCTGCTAGTATATTAATAATATATTTTTTTATTTATATGATTGTTTTTCTTCATAAAATAATGAACTGTAATCAAAACGGTAGGTACCAAAATGTACTGATCACCAGCGGAAAATCCCGATTCGTTAGTATTCAATTTCTACTTGCGGAGGACGTGCCTACGACACGCCTCTGCAGTTAGGTATATAGAATAATTTTTTAATGTGGTTTTAAAATCTTTGGATTAGAGGATCTCAAAAAATCTAGAAATAAAAGAAATTTATGGTGGACCATTTTATGATTAATAGTTACACTTTCTTTTACTATATAGTGTCTACACTATATAGTAAATATAGATAAGACACTATATAAGTAAAAACAGATAATACAGATAATTAAAAACACAAATGTTATAGAACTTTATATAATAATTTACAAAAACCAATTAAACAATTAATATTGCCTCAAAGATAGATTTTAAATAGAGTAATGGTTAATGTTTTTTATACTATAAAATGTTGTTGTTGTTGTTTCAATATTAAAAATTGTTGGGATCTTTCATAAATTATCACCAGAGCGATTTTATCGTTCAGACCAACAAAAGCTATTTTATAATTGTTTAACAATTTTTTAATAAAATTCAATAAAATGATGAAGTTATCAGCTCGACCCCTGTATATTTTTTAAGTGTACTCAAGCTTTAGTTTTCATAATATGAATCGATTTCCTCGATACTATTTTGTACAGAACGTTTCCTAGTAGTTCTGTTGGATTTTTTCTTAGATAATTCAGGTCCTTAATACACTGAAATCAGATTTTGCAACATAAATTCTTATCAATATAATCAGTTGAGAGTAGAGATACGGCAGTCCAAAACAAGTGTGAATTTGGATATTTGGAAGACCCATAAAAGTAAAAATAAAATATACTGCTTATACAAGCAGTATGAAATCTTGAGTCAGTTTTTTTATGCGACACTGTTTTTATGGTTAGCCTAACCAGATTTCAAATAAAAGAATCATTTTTAAAATGTAAAATAAATTTTAAAAGTTAAAGAAACGTAGTAAATAATAAAGAACAAAATAATGTTTTAGAAGAATGCCAGAAAAACATTTAGAAAATGGCAGAAAAATGCCATACCTGGCTGGAATTCGTATCCGGGACCACCGTATAAAATGCCGAGACGCTACCACTCGCGCCACGAAGGCCGGCTTTAAATACGTCTTATTAAGCTATTAAATATGTTTATTGATGTGATTTTTATTTAATTTTTCGTAACTATTTTTAAAATTTTTGCTTGTTTATTTTTCTAAAATATTTAATTTATATGTTTTGTAACACTGAACTTTTTGCTTCGCTTAATACTTAAAATCTGCCTCATTTTGATATGTTTTATTTTTAATAAACTACAAAATTCTTACGTTTATATTTATTCCTGTTGACTTTTTATTCAAAATCAAATTCTCTGCAAGTTTTATTTAAAATGTTTATCCGTTATTACACGTTTTACAAAATTATTTTACTTCAAACATCAAATAATGTTTTTCGAATTGATAGTTTTGTCTTTTACCCCAGATTTCTCGAAAACCACAAAAAATACCGTTCTGGTACCAATTTTTTCAATTTTTCAGGTTAGATTTGTTTTAAAAAACCATTTAATTTGGATCCTAAGAATTACAATTTGGGTTTATTTTTCTGGAAGGCAGAGAAATCAGTGCGAAATCTTTCACCAGCCGATATTTGCTAACAAAGTGTTTCCTAGCCTATGTTTACCTATTTAAACTTTCTCTTTATTTTCATCAGTAGAATATATCCTGCAAATGTTTTCATGAATCACCTGTATTTATTGTATAACCCCTTTTCACCCTTCCAAATCTAATCTGAGGTTATAAAAAAATATACTTAGGACATTATATTTTCTTTTTGAAAGTTGTACATGTGAGTTTTTAAAAGTATTTCTCGTATCTAGTATAGTTATTTTTAATTTCTATATTGTATTTGAACTTAAAATTTTTTTTATAAAACATTAAATGATGAGTATTTTATTTATAAGTTGCACAAAAGTTTTAAAATATTTGCAGAGCAAAATATTCAAATTGTTAAGTAAACAGCGGATAGAAATTGGATAGACCTAGAAAAAAGTTTATTTAATAAAAAATAAATAGATTTTTTAAATAAATGTCATTGCAAAAAAGGGATTTAACCTAACCTAATCTGCCCTAAGGTGAGAGTATTAAACAATCACTTAATTTATTGTTTTTATATTATAAGTTCTATTTTATTTTATATTACGTTTAAAATAAATCATCTATCTTTTTATTTTGATTTTTGTAAGTTTGTTTACCGAAGAAGCCACTTTATAATAATAAATAAAATAAATATTAATTACTCACCTAGTATAATTTTTTTCGTTCCCAAACATATTAATTTCTTTTACTAAATGTTTAGCATTTTTACCGAGCGTTAAGAATTTTTACCGGTGTTTAGTAAAGTTATGAAAATTTAGCATTTTACTCAGCATTTTTCGAGTTTATCGAACGTTTAGATTTTATACTGATTATTTCTTTTTATACTGGTTGTCTAGTACTTTACTGAACAACTAAATAAAACTTTGTACTAAATTTGTACTTTGTATTTCGTTGAAATACTGGCATTTGATTTGTAGCGTTTTATAATTTTAGCGTTGTATTTTATTCTGAAATTTATTATCATGAAATTTAATTTTTTAAATTTATTGATCTTGAATTATGTAAACAATAAGAACAGCTAAATACCTCGTGGTAGTTTGTAAATTAACAAAACATTAAAGACTTTTAACTCTAATTGTTATACACTGATTTTAGTATTCGAAAGATTAAACGTTTTTTTACACTACTGCCCAAAAAGGATTGTAATGTGTTTACGGTATATGTATGCATGTTTGTTTCACCGTAGCAGGTGAACGGCTGAACCGATCTAAATCTGTGACTCCGCGTTGAAATCCTTATGCTATCAGAACTTTCTTTCTTTTTCCTGTTTAGCCTCCGGTAACTACCGTTTAGATAATTCTTCAGAGGATGAATGAGTATGATATGTATGAGTGTAAATGAAGTGTAGTCTTGTACATTCTCAGTTCGACCATTCCTGAGATGTGTGGTTAATTGAAAACCCAACCACCAAAGAACACCGGTATCCACGATCTAGTATTCAAATCCATGTAAAAATATCTGGCTTTACTAGGACTTGAACGCTGTAACTCTCGACTTCCAAATCAGCTGATTTGGGAAGACGCGTTAACCACTAGACCAACCCGGTGGGTTATGCTATCAGAACTGTAATAGGCTATATAAATATGTATGTATGTTTAAATAAATTTTAAAATCTGAAAAAAATTATATTATATTCAAATAACGCAGAAAAATTCAGCGCGAGTATAATGTATTCAAGATGTATGTTTGTTCCACCGCAGAAGCTCAACAGCTGAACCGATTTAGATTCAGGACCCCGCGATGGAATCCTCGTGTTACCGGGAATCTTATATATATATGTATATATATATATATATATATATATAACAAATATATACATTTTAAAAATTTATTTAAATATATATAAAAAATAGAAAAAAATATAATATACACAAATAACCCTGCAAAATCGTCGAATGAAATGAACAATGCCATTCCCAAGATATAGGCAACGGGAAGTTCATCGTACGTGAGCATTTTAACCGAGTTAAATATTTAACCAAGTCATACTGGCATGAAGCCTTCACAAGTCTAATGGCAATGATCCGAAATTTAGGGGCTGCACATTCGAAATTTCACTGTTGATCTGCACTGGCCGGACATCCTATTCTTTCTAGTTTTTAGTGTTTTTTTATAGTCGTTTTTTCATTTTTAATAGATTTAAAACTTGTTATAAAAATGTAATCTTCCTATATAAAATTTTAGTATTTTTTTTTTTTTTAATAAAATTAATTGAAAGACTTGTTTAAACAAAAAAGAAAAATTCTGTAGAATAAATTTAGTTAATTTTCTCTTTTTATACAATGTAATATAATATATGATCCTGTTTGTAAAGTTTTTAAGGCATTAATGTTTATTTTTGACAAATAAATAACCATACTTTCCCTCTATAAGGAAAAAATACGAATATCATAGACTCAATAATATTATCATATATTCTATACTGGTCGTTTAAAAGAAATTATAGATTAAACAATTCTTATTATAATTTTCTTCTAAAAATATTACATAGAAGGTAATTTTAAAGACATAAGTTGACATTTAAAGATTTACTCATTTTAACGTTAACTTCGATCAGACGTTAATATAATATTGTATAAAATTCGTATGTATTTTAACCGATACCAATCAAGACGTTTGATTATTTCATGAAAGCTATAATAATGTTTGTTTATATTATAATGGTATAAAGTAGAAAAATAAGTATCCGATTGTGTAACTGACAATATAGGTTACCGTTAACAAAACAAAATACACATAGTAGCATTTAAGATTGTCGTTTTAGGCCTTATCTTTTGTCAGTACATGTAATAAATTACCGTAATTAAAAGAACAATGCGGGATACCGCGTAACAATACTTTTTCTGTAAACTCACACAGTTTCCTACCTGCTAATAATAATTATAGAAGACAATACGATATACGCATGTATGTTTGTTTTCTAACTTCATCTTATTAAAACAATGGAAAACGAAATGTAATTTTCAACACTTTCTCACTGTAAATAAATTCAGACAGTTTGTAAAATTGAATTGACAGTTTTTGTAACGATAAATATCTTGTGAATAAGTTGATTGATTTTTAAAATTTGTAAGAAGTATAAGTAAAAATTTCAGCTGCCAATTCTACTTTAAACGATAGTAAAAGCTGACAACACAGTCGTGTATATGTATATTGTGACGTGTGTGTGCGTATGTTGTTTCTAATGCACGGCTATCACACATGAAACACACGCAACTTAATTTAAAATACTTATTTTATTTAAGTACTAACTGTAGAAGCGTGCCGTAGGCACGCCCTCCGCAGCTAGGCCCTCCGGGCGGGCGGCGTCTCGGAATGGGCTTATTAGGTGTCCAAAATTGAATGGGGACGGAGACACACAAACAGACATACATACAAATGCCCTTTCGTAGGGTAGGATAATATTTTTTCATTTGTTTAATTCAATTATTATAACTAAAGCGCGGGCGTATACCGTATTTAATTCGCGCGGTTGTGGAGGTCTAGCGGCGACGTCGGCACTAATTAAATTAATTAATCTCACAACTCATATACAATAAATTTCGCTTGTACGGTCGGCAGAACTCGTGTAGCCGCGAGACTTAACGCATTAGATTCAAACTCAACCGAGCGATCGAGTTCGAGACCCGGTCGAACGATTTACTTTTTTACACTTTAAATATTATTATTATTTATCTAATTCTACTCCTCACCTTTTACGTCACAACATAGCAGTAGGTTAGAGAATTTTTTAGGGTGGGGGTGCTATTTTGCAAAAACCTTTTTTGCTAAATATTGTTAATTGTTAACAAATGTGCCTAAGAAAAATATGTCCTTAATTAGGTGAAATATCGAGATACTTAGGGTGACGTTGCTGTACAGCCTCACCATCCACATGATATTATAAGTTGAAAATTTAATGGCATCAATGCCCCATATGTAGAGGTAATATGGCCAAATTCGGTCAAAATCGATCCAGTAGTTCCGGAGATATAAAGTGATTTAGAGTCCAACACAGACACCAACACCATTTTATTAAATAAAATAAATACGATGTTTAAAATGATTTATTCAAATATTTATGTTTAAAATTTTGTTTTAGTAAATTATCAACCTCGTGGTAATTTTTAACCTGTTTTTATTTCCTTCATTAAATCTAAAAAAAATTATTTCCTTCACTAAATGTAATAAAAAGTATTAATAATAAATAATAATATTAAATTAATAAAAATTATCAGCTTGCATTACGGTGCACAAGCGTACTGCCGGGTTAATGGTCTGGAATAACTCGATTGTTTGTCAACGAATTATTTACAAATGAGTGTCATTTTGTTCAAAATAAAATTCTTAATAAATTTTGTAATAAGTAAAAATTTGACCCAACAAATAATTACAAATATATATTTTTTTAACCTCTGGGTCCACCGTTAGATATTACTTTAGAGGATGAGATGAATGAAAATTTTTGTAGCGAGTGTAAATGCCATGCCTGACCAGGATTGAAGATTAAAAAGTTAAGACGGCCGCCATTTTGAAATTTTTGAAGGTGACGTTTTCAAAATTTTTTATTTTGTAGAATAGATCTGCCAAATTTAATTAAAGTAGGTTTACCCGCACCTGAAAAATATATATTTTTTTGTTAAAAATCACAGAAATGCGTCCAAAAGGAAAACAAAGCAAAATAAGACTTATTTCGATATGAATCTTTTTTGCTCGTTTTGGTGTTCTGAATCAGTTCCTGAAATTTAGCGAATACATCTCGGAACACTCCGTATAAAAAAGGATAAGTTAACTATATTTTAACTATATTCTGTCGTTGCTAACTAAAATTAGTCATAATTATTATTCATATCAAAATAATTATGTAGCATCATACTATTTTCTGAATATATTGTTGCAATTTGAATACATGAAAAAAATTATAATTTAGGAGTACGATGGAATTATATTCTAGATTAGGAAAAATAACAGAAAAAAGTGCAGAATAATTTTTTTACTTTTTATTTTATATGAGAATAGACAATTTTGCACCTTTAATTTCTCTGCTATGGGTCGTAGAAATAAGTATTTTTACATTGCCATCTTGCCATCATCAAGTTGAGGAGATACATTTTTTACTTTGGTTATGAAAAACCTTTTAAACTGTACGGTATAATACTAAAACGGTTAAATTTTGAACGGTAGGTGTTTTTAGCATGAACTAATTATTATCTGATTTTTTCGAAATTTTTGATGTACTACTTTTACATTGTTTGTTTCAAAAGGAATAATTTTTATTTTTTTTAATAATCCTAATTAATAAAATAGATTATTCATAGTGCTATACACGATAAAGATGACATTAAATTATAAAATGATGTTTTTATCTTCTTGTTAGTAATCAAAGCGATGTATTAATCTACAAAACATTTTTTTTTTTATCCTTTATTTTATTAATATATAATTATGCCTATTTTACTTTGTTTAATTTAAATTATTTCTTTCTTTATGGATGCATATTCTATTGTTTCATACTTCTTCATATTCTTATTATAACCGCTTATTTATTGTTATAATAGTGTCTTTTTTTTTGTTGTTCTACTATTAAATAAAAAATGTTATTTTGCTATTTTCTTGTTCATTAAATGAAATTAATTTCAAATTTCAAATTTTCATAACGATACATTTAACAAAATTAAAATAAATAAATAAAAATAATATAATAAAATAAAAAAATAAAAAAAATAAATAATTTTAAAAAATACTGCTAAACTTTTTCAGTCATTTTTACGACCATCATCTGGGAGTGGTGGTGAATCTTATAGACTGGAATTACAAAATATAACTACTAGTAATTAAAAAAAATTTTTTTTTATTTTTTTTTATTAAGCGAATAGTTATTAAAAATGTGATAGAAAAGTATGTTGTAATTTGAAATGTGTTTAATCAATTAGTATTTAGGTATTGCGTATTTTTTATATACTTATATCTCAAACTTAGCCCACCGGGCTGGTCTAGTACTGATTAAATCAGTTGTTAAACATCTGATTTTCGACGACGAAGGACGTCATCGTAGGATTTGAAGGTTCTGAGATTCAAATCCTAGTAAAAGTTAATTGTCTTTACTCTCTATTTTTCCGTTTAGCCTCTGGAACCACCGTCAGGGATGATATGTATGAATGTAAATGAGGTGTAGTCTTGTACAGTTTCAGGTCGACCGTTACTGAGAGATGTGGTTAATTGAAACACACTAATTGAATTGCTTTTACTAAGATTTGAATAATAGGCAGTGAATACCGGTGTACTTTGGTGGTTGGGGTTCAATTAACCACACGTCTAAGGAATGGTTGGTCTGAGTCTGTACAAAACTACACCTCATTTACTTGTCATATATATTATTCTCATCTCATTGGGGCATGAAGGAAGTTGCTTATTTCTCACTAGTAGAACAGATTGCAACGTACACATTACGAAAAAATATATCTCAGACTTGTACATGTTTTATATATAGATTTTTTTTTGTCCACAATCATTTTACTGGTTCGATGCAACTCTCCAATATTCCCTATCTACTGCCAGTCATTTCATATCGATATATCCCCTACATCCTACATCCCTAACAATTTGTTTTACATATTCCAAACGTTGTCTGCCTGGACAATTTTTCCCACCTATCTGTCCCTCCAATTTCAAAGCGGCTATTCCTGCATGCCTTAATATGTAGCCTATAAGTTGGCTCTTCTTTTAACTATATTTTTCCAAATGCTTCTTTCTTCTTCAGTTTGCCGCAACACCTCTTCATTTGTCACTTTATCCATCCATCTGTTAACATTTTCCTATAGCAGCGAATTTTAAAAGCTTCTAATTCTTTCTTCTCAGGTACTCCGATCGTCCAAATTTCAGTTCCATTTAAAGCTACGCTCCAAACATATACTTTCAAAACTGTTTTCCTGATGTTTAAATTAATTTTTAATGTATGCAAATTATTTATATATATATATATATACTCAAATAATTATTTTTTAATACTTGAACATTTTAAAGTATACAAAAATTCAGAAACTCATAATAACGATCAACTAAATGAGTAGACACATTAATAAATTAATTACATGTAGTCTAAAAGAAAAAAAAACGCAACCGTTACGTCAGCTGATGCCAATTTAAAAACATTAGCACCAGTTTCTGAGAATGGTCATAAACACAAATGGAAATATTTTGAATTATTTAAAAAAATAAAATAATTCATCATAGTTCGTTCCAGTGTATCGTTAGAAAAAAATTTAAATTTAAAATTAAATTAATTTATTTTTTTATTATAAAAATAATTATTTATTTCATATTTCGGTGAGTACAGTTTACGTCCAATTACAATTACCCATTCATTCTTGTTTATGATGAGAAATAAGCTTTGTAACGTGTGAAAAATCTAACCCTCATTGATATTTGAACTTCAGAACCTTTGGGATGAAAAGAAAAATTCTATTACTTCGCCGATCTCCTTGAGGAATGATATAGTTTATTATAGTTATTTAGTATTTAAATTATACTAATTTATTAATAATAAAGTTATTATAATTAATGTTTAAATTTAACGATTATTAAAGAACAATGATAATTTTATATATTACGGTTGAGATTATTTGTCTGTTACTTCTCCGTATTAGTGCAACATAGTTTTTATATCTAGTGAAGCAAAATGGAATTTACCTGTTGATTCTGTTAGATAAATTAATAAATAGCAGCTAATATTACAGATATTATATAAATCAACTAGTTGGTAGTAAAACTTGTTTATTTTTAAATTCAAATGTTTTAAAAGAGTTTTGTGTAGACTAAAACATCGATATCACTTCTTTTTTTTTCATTAAATTAATATGAATGCAGTACACGACTGAAATAAACTGTTTTCTCGGCTACGGTAGATTTTTTCATTACTTAAATGATTTTTTTTTTAATATGACTAGCATAAACTGCTTTTGATCATTTTGCCTTGTGAGTGGAAATTTATAGCGTATGAAAAACACCATTCTTGACCGGGATTCGAACCCAGGACAACCGGATGAAAGGCTGAGATACTACCACTCCGCCATGGAGATCGGAAAATGATTTTTAATTTTTCTTTAAATCTCTACGAGTACTTTTTGAAATCGATTCCTAATAATTAATCTGTTACTATTATTATTTTTAATTTGGTTTACCGAAATATTTGAGAAAAATACAGAAATTTTTTTTTTGTTTTTTAATTTAAATTATAGATAAGCACACAAAAATTATTCCCATATGAAAATAAGATCCGTTCGCAAGAAAAGTAAAAGTTAGAAAACTGTCTTCATAAAGACAAAAAATTAAATGCAGAAAAACGAAATAAATTTGTTACTATCGGCCGTAAGATAAGACTGTCTGGAGTATAGAAATGTATATTATTTTAATTCGTTAATATTCCAATTATTTTTCTTTAATTTTCAAGCGAAAGTTTTTGATTAAATATCTTCAAATTGGTTAATATACAATAAATTTTTAATTAAAAAGAAAATAAATCTTCCACTTTGAAAAAATTTGTAAAGGAACTACTAGAAAAATTATATCCAAAATCCGTCCATTTAGTGAAGGGTAAAGGATAAATTTTGAAAAAGTACGTTATATTGAAATTAGTTAAAAAACGATTCATGTAACATGAAATTTTCACACTGTAGTTTTATATCCACCAAAGTATTTTTACATTTAAAAATTTATTTAAAAAATCGGTTTAAATTTAAAAAAAAAAGACTAGCAGCGCTGCGATATCTTCTGTGGGCGTACACTGTGCGCTGTGGGGCAGGCGACCATGGATGACATATCTAGGATCGTAAGCTTTCATAAAAAAAAATTGGCGAGCGAAATCGGTCCAGTGGTTGGGGCTGGGGGACTTTATCAAGGTGTTTTCCAATTATTTTAAATATATAGATATAAAGAAATAAATGGTAATTTAATAATAACATTTTTATAAATATATAGAATTTTTGTCAATTTAAACGATTGGAATTTAAATCGACCGGTTCCGGTTGATTGGAATTCTGTTAATATAAAAATCTTATACAAGGCACTCAAAAATACATTAAAAAATAAAAAAATTAAATAAATTAACTGTTACATACCGTTTTAAACTGACGCCTCATGATTACTTCGGATGGAATCAACGTTGTTGCTCGTTTTCCTCCTAATCGGTCGATGATAAAGTTAGTTATGTACTCGCTTGGTCAACAAACAAGCTTTTTATACGTATAATATATATATTACATGAACTGTTACGGTCCAGGGCCAATGAAAAATGTTTGGAGAAGGGCGACCGTAAGGGGTGACAGATAGGGAGGAAGGTTGAAATGACGGACATTAAATGATGAGTGGAGAGGGAGAAATTATACGTTTGCATGTCTCTTTCTTACTACTGGTTTATTGTATACTTTTCTTTTCATTTCACTTTCGTTAGATATATGTATACGTATTCATGTAAGTGTTCCTCTCTCACTCTTTCTCTCTCTGATCGTATTTACTTTTGTTTGCAAATCACAATTTCCCTTCTCTTAAAACAGTTGCGTAAAATTAAATACGTAATCCCCACCACCGTTATCTTATATCCAATTACTATTTCATTCATTCATTCATTTGCAATCACCTATTTACTGTATCCGCGGCAGGGTCATTGATTTGGTATTCCCTGACGCCAAGTAATTTTTTTTTAGTACATCTATGTTGACAATTTTTTTATAATAATGGTCTTTAATTTTTGTTCTAGTCATAATATACTACAAGAAAATGATCACTCTTAAATATATAAATATATATATATATGTTACGGTAAAACCCCGAATACCGGTAAATCTTAAGTTTTACCGGTAAATTCTAACATTTACCAATTTACTTGGTAAAAGTCTGAAAAAATCTTGAAAACACATTATTTCGAACTTTTACCAAATAGTTTTGGGGTCATTATTGACATTTACCATAGACTGTTCTACCATAGACTGTCAAGATTTTTTCGGGCTTTTACCAAGTGACTTGGTAAATTTTAGAATTTACCGGTGAAACTTAAGATTTACCGGTATTCGGGGTTTTACCGTAACATATATATACATAAGGAAATAATAATTTTTCATTCTTGTCTAAATTTTTAAAGTTTATGCTAGATTAAAAACAACGTGATCAATGGCCTAAAGAATGGGAAGCAAACACGCATAAGAAATAATTGGCAAAAACATCAAATTTTTTATTTGAAGCTAAGATTTTCACATAATCTTACATATCCTATCAAAGCTTGTTGTCAAATCCATTCTGAGATACTTTCCTAAAATTACTTTTTACCTTTTAGTGCGTTTAATTTAGAGATTTTTTTTTACATATTTTTTATTTATTTATGTGATTGTTTTTCTTAATAAAATAATGAACTATAACCAAAAAGTACACATCGGAATGTACCGATCACTAGCGGAAAGCCCTGATTTGTTAGTATCAATTTCTAGAGTTAAATTCAAGTGGTAATCAATTTTGGAGATCTAATAATCCCATTCCGAGACGCCGCTCGCCAGGGCAACCCGCCGGAGGGCCTAGCTGCAGAGGCGTGCGGTAGCCCCGCCATGCAGCTAGTAATATAAGAAAAGCAATTGGTTTAAAAGACAATTACCAAAAAATATCAACTAAAAGTTTTTGTAATGTGATATTTTTTATTGTTTTTTACCCTAAATTTTCCTATTAAATTTTCTGCTTTATCGTGGATATCTTATCATACGTTACTATGCAATAATTTAAAAAAATATTATAATAATTACAAAAAATAAAAAAGTAAATCAAATGATACGTAATTAAATAAGTATGAATACATTTCAATTATTTATGCTGATAAGATTTTTTTTTTAATCTTCTACATAAGTTGTCTGAAAAACTTACAATGGGACTACTTTAAGACATAAAAAAACCATTACGAGAAATTGGTCCATTTGGTAGAAAAGTATAATTAAAACATACACATTACAGAAAGAGTCGATTACCGTATGAATCGATTTAAAGGGTTCCTTTTTTGGGTTTTTTTATCTAAGTTTTTTATTTCTTGATATTTTGGTTTTTAATAATTACATAACTAATATGTAGCATAAAAAACTTGAGTGTATATGCATGTATGTGTGGGCACGTGCTTGGGGATAGTTCATGAATTTTTGGTTTGTAGCTGTTTACATATCTCCGGAACAAGTTACTATTTAATCATGAATTTTCATGGCGTAATTTTTGTAATAGGAAACTGATTCTATTTAATTTTTGGAAAAAAATTTGTTGAGGAAAAAGAATTACTGAGCCTGATTTTACTTTCCCGGCTATAGCATTATGTGCTGCTATAACAGCTTTAGCTGAAGCATATGGATTTGTAAAAAAATGCTATTTTTTAAGTTTTGTGCCTTTAGGAAACATTAAATTTTTTTAACTAAAAAAATGTATATAGATTGTAAATAATCTGCGAAAAACTCTTTTACTCCTGTGTTCCGAAGTTCGAGAAATCTATTTTTGTCAGACGGATGTTTGTGCATACGAACGTTTATATTTATGTATGAATGTTGGTTTGTATTTGGTCTTATGTCTGAACCCATTCACCGATTTTCTTCAAACTTGGTAGACAAGTGCTGTCTTCAGAGGGAAAGAATGTATTAGAGTTTTGCAAAAATTAGAAAAAGTGAGGGTGTTTTGGCCGAAATAAAATTTCAAATCTTTATTAGGGAACTATAACACAAACTTTTTTTTATAAATTTGAAATTTTTTTATCGTGATCACAAATTACGAAACGTTTTTATTTAATATTCACATCTTCCCCGAAAAAAAGACTATACATTTTTCCTTTTTACTTCCTTATAAGAAGTAAAGGAAGTATTGTGATCGCGAAAAATTTCGGTTTTCAGATTTAAACGGAAGTATCAATTTTGACCATCCTTGAATCCATTTTGACTAGTTTCGGCGTGACGTCTGTACGTACGTACGTATCTCGCATAACTTAAAAATGATTAGCCGTAAGATGTTGACATTTTGAATTTAGAACTGTTTTAACATCTAGTTGTGGGCCTTCCCTCTCGATTGCAATCGACTGGACCATAAGGGTCCAAAAAGCCCAAAATCTAAAAACAAGTTGGATTTTGGACTTTTTCTTAATTGTAGTAATAAGCTCTCGTTGAGAGCTTTTCAACTACATATGATAAGTGGTACTTAGTTTCATTGGTTCCAGAGTTATAGCCAAATAAAACTTAAATTAATGAGATATTTGGATCTTACAAGGGGAAGGCCCATCGGTTCGAATCAGACTTCATCTTCTTTTTTTTACTTTTTTTTAATTTTAATATATTGATTTATTGATAACTATTAACCTTTGAATATAAAAAAGATTTTTACAACAAATAATTCTTCAGTAATAACAATAAAAAAAAATATGAGAAAATTCAGAAGTTATTAATAAAATAAAATTTTATGTACTTTTAATTTAAAAAAAAAAATGTGTATATGTAATTTAATAGACGTACAAAGAATTCATGTGGTGTCCATATCAGATTTTTTAAACTATATTGTGCTTCATAAAAGGGTTTTTCTGCATCTCTACTTCCTACATCAATAGGCCTTCAAACCAGTGTACAACCTTTTGCCCATTGGTATGTGATAACAAAAAATATTTGTTTAAATTTTTAATAATGTATTAAAAATTTATTTTAAATTTAAATCTTTCTGCAAGCTATCCATTGAATTTAAAATGTAAGAATATTAATGTTTTGATAGCCTTTCCTCTTTACTGTTACTTGAAAAAAAATTAGCCAAAAATTTCATTCCCTTCCTAGAAAATTACAACTTCGTTTATTTAGAATTAAGGGTATATCTTAGCATTTTTAAAACAATAGAATTTTTTAAAATCTTTTATCACCTCAGGGATTATTTTCTTAAAAATTAATTTTACCCGAATGTTTCACTTTGAGTATGGTAGCCCCCCAAAAAATTATTTTCGAAATTCCTATTTTTTAATGCTCAAAACTTATTTAGTTAAACAATAAAGTCACTAAAATAACTTAATACCCCTTTCCTGAGGCAACAACTCCTAAATTTAAAAAAAAATTGAAAAAAGTTTTTTTTTAACTTTGATTTTAATTTATTTAAAAGAGATTTTAGAGAATATACTAATCATTGAGAACACTCAATGAAAATGAGCCTCAAAATGTTCATGAAATTGAAAACATATTTTTCGAAGTTGTTATGCTAATATATCAATGATTAATGCTTTCTTATTGAGTATATTGGCTTCAAAAATTAAAATAAAGGATTTAATTATAATCAAACAAGTAGTTTTATATTTTATATGACTTCTTTGTACGCCTATTTAATTACATATAACATTTTTTCTTCCTTGAACGAAGTAAAGAAAGTATTATGATCACGAAAAATTTCGGTTTTCAGATTTCAACGGAAATATTCATTTTGACCATCCCTAAATCCATTTTGACTAGTTTCAGCCGGACGTCTGTATGTACGTATAACTCAAAAACGATTAGCCGTAGGATGTTGAAATTTTGGATTTAGGACTATTGTAACATCTAGTTGTGCACTTTTCCTTTTGTTTGCAATCGACTGGACCAAAAGTGTCCAAAAAAAGCCCAAAATCCAAAAATGCAAAGTCCAAAATTTGGATTTTGAACTATTTCATTGGTTCAAGTTATAGGCAAATAAAATTTTAAATAATGAAATATTTAGATCTTGGAAGGGGAAGGCACATCGGTTTGACTTCTGCTTGTTTTTTAACTTTTTTCTTTTCTTTTTTTAAATTTTTTTATACTTCGGAGAAATAAAAATACCCGGTCCAAAACTTCTTGATTACTGCCCAGGACTGTTAACTCTGTAGTTAACAGTTACTTTGTTAACCAACGAGTGACTGAAAAATAGACCCTCACAGGAACAATATGTACACTGATACATACATGCCCGATCTTTAATAAATTGCAAAAATTCTTATCTTTTAGTTCATTACTCATCTGTTATTGTAGGACAATATTCTCCCTAAGTCGGAGTTGATCATCCTTTCGTTTATTTGTTTTTTGTTGCCAATCATTTAATCGCTCTTTGGTTTGATATAATTCTTCTGATCTTAATTTGTTTACACGATCTCTAGTTTAAAAATTTTCTCTCTCTTTATATTTATTATCCTCTCTTAATCTTTTTATTTTTCCCTTGTTCTTAACATTTTTTCCCCTTTATATTCATCTTCTTGTCGTTTTAGAAATATATTTCTTCATGTTATTTTTTTTTCTGTATGATTGTTTCTTTTTTCATTTTTGAATATTCACCAACCGTTAGGTCGAAATTAACAATTGCAACCAGTACACAGGAGCTCACTAAACGGAATAGTTTAATTATTATTCAATTTTATTTGTACAACAGACCATAAATCTGAAACGTTTGTTAATCAGCAACTCACGAAGATACGAATAATACTGATCTATAAATAATACGAGTAATAAAGGGACTTTTATTCTATCGTAATATTTCATGTAAGATTGTTGAATTGTATTTGATTTGTATTTTAGTTGAATTGTATTTTAAGATTGTTGTATAAGTATTTGATGTTAATAAAAAGTAAATATTTCAGCAATTGTGTAACTGTTTACTTTATTAAAGAATTAGAGAATCGTATCTCACTTTCAAATGAAATAAGTTTAAATGAAGTGCAGCAAAATATGTGTATATCTAATTTAATAGGCGTACAAGGAAGACATGTAGTGTGTCCACATCAGATTTTTTAAAATGAAAAGTACATAATATTTTATTTCATTAATAACTTCTGATATTTTTTCATATATTTTTTTTTATTGTTATTTTTGAATTATTATTTATTGTAATTTTTTTTTAAATCAGAGGTTAATAATTATTAATAAATCAATATATTTAAACTAAAAAAAAGTTAAAAAAAGGAGTGAAGTCCGATTCGAGCCGATATGCCTTCCCCTTACAAGATCCAAATATTTCCTTAATTAAAATTTCATTTGGCTATAACTCTGGAACCAATGACCACTTATGATGTATCATTGAAATGCTCTCAACGTAAGCTTATTACTGTAGAAAAAGTTCAAAATCCAGATGTTTTGGACTTAGGACTTTTTTGCACACGTTTGGTTCAGTCGGTTGCAATCAAAAGTGGAGGTGCACAACTAGATGTTACAACAGTCCTAAATCCAAAATTTCAACAGCCTACGGCTAATCGTTTTTTAGTTATGCGAGATATACATACGTACCTACAAACGTAACGCCGAAACTAGTCAATATGGATTCATGGTTGGTCAAAATGGATATTTCCGTTGAAAACTGAAAACCGAAATTTTTCCCGATCACATACTTCCTTTACTTCGTACAAGGAAGTAAAGAAAAATTAAATAAACAGTATTAAAATTTATCACGAAAAATATTTCTTTTTTTTTATATGCCAATGAAGAAATAACTGAAGTTGGTGATTGAATATTTTTGGTTAGAATCGTGTAACATATTCATATGTTGTATATTTTTTTCTTCCGACTTTGAGCTTTTTTGGATATTCATAAAGAATTTTTTTGTTTAATATTTTATGTAATAAAATATAGAAGGAATATTAAACATATCATTTAATATTTTATTAAATAAATCATAATGTTGGTTATTATTTTTCAATGAAAAGGGATTATTTTATCATAAAGATACAAATAGTCCCTTGAAGTGATAGAACTGAAAAAAACTTTCTGGCTAACTTGAGCAACGTAGCCGGTATGGGAAGCATACAACCGTACTTCTAGCTACCTAAAACAAACATATTGTTGGGCGCAATTTTGGATTAGGCGATCAGAATTTAGTTTTAATTATATAATTTTTATTATTTCATCGAGCTTTTTAACATGATATATCAAATGACCATTGGTTCCATTTGAAATTTTTGAGTTCCCTCTCTCCTAGACGCAAAAATCAAAAACAGTTCAATGTATATACAAAGTGAAATAGCCCTCAGTACAAAGAAAAAATGTCGTAAACCGCATCAAGTTATCTCAATTATAACAAAAATTAGAGAGGGGTATAATTTACTTTTCAGCCACCCGGTACATACAGGTGTCCAGGGAGGATTATGCTAAATTTCATGGCGTATTTCTCTCATTAAAATAATGAAAAAGTTTCATATAAACATGTATCTGAAAACGATTCATTAGTGTGTTACGGCTAGTGAAAGATTTTTGTCCCGATTTTTGCTCCTCTGCTATAATGAAGCCTCATTTATATTCCAGAAAGATAAATTAAGGGATGAATTTAGTGGTCTCTCATGATTTTTGACCTGAAATTTGTTTTAAAAAATGTCTATGAACTGTATCCCCATTATTTTCTACGAAATGGTGTAATAAAAAAAATAAAAAAATGATTTTTTTTGTTAAGTCAAAGCAAAACACAGTTGTTTATCTTTGGTGTAAAATAACTTTGTTAGATTACTAATAAACAAATAAAATTTATTGATTAAATCGATAGAGAATTTAATTCTGAGAAAATTGATGTAAATTATCTATCTACCAACAATATCCCAAAACAGCAATTTAGTTATACTTTCATGTGAAGCAATAATACAAAAATTACGCTAATACGTATTTTTTTGCCTGCTGTATAACGATATTATTTCTTAATTATTAGCGCATTAATTCCCTAATAGGGGCGCTATAATGTTGCACAACATTAGTAGTCTCTGATCTCCCAGAAAGCAAAAGCTCTACAAACAAAACTTTCAAACATTGTTGTGGTTATGATTCAGAATCTAATATCATTACGCTGTATTTGGTATTGAGAAATTAATTTTCAGTATAAGATTTTATTTAATCTGTGAAGTGTGCATTTGTGAATTATATGTATTTAAGTAGTTAATTTGCACTGATTTAAAAAGCTGCTGATAATAATAAGTGATTTTGTTCTGTAGTAAAAGAAAAATGGCGTATAAGTTTATAAATCAGGAATATGCCGACAGTCTTTCATCTCTGGTTTTTGTAACTGCAATGCTATACGAACCGTTGAAGAATATCGTCGGAGACTTCCCAATCAAAATATTTCTAATCGGAAAGTATTTTCAGATATTCATCGGCACCTAAGGGAAAGCGGAACATTTAATGTAACATCTGAACGGGAAACAAATGTGAATGGACAGATTATACGTATGATAGAGCGAAGTCTAACTACTAGTACTTGTAGATTATTTGTACGTTTGGAGATTCCACTCAACAGTATATGGCGGACATTACTCAATGAAGAAGATCCATATCATTCTCAACCAATTCAATGTCTTGAAGAAGGTGATTATAATCAGCGACTGAATTACCGTCAATGGTTATGACAAAACGTGCTTCCATCGCTGATATTATTTACACATCGCGTAAATGAAGCAACATTTACGCGAGGTGGAATAAACAATATAGATACAACGATTTTTGGAAACACAAATATCCTCGTGAAACCATTAAAACTAATTTCCAGCACAATTTTTCATTAAATGTCTGGTGTAGGATAATAGGTAATATTCTTATCAGACCTCACATTTTCAACAGTAGGCTTACAGGTAATGGTTACCTGATCTTTCTTCAAAATAAGCTGACAATACTTTTAGAAAATGTCCGTTCCACTTAGTACGAGAACTGACATGCATTTCCAATATGATGGCGCACCATCCCATTTTTATGGTACTGTTATTTATTATCTGAATCAAACATTTCCTAACCACTGGATTGGTCAAGGTGGACCTCAAATATGTCCAGCTAGATCACCTGATATAAATTCCTTGGATATAATTTTGTGGGGATATATGAAAGCATGAGTGTATAAAGAAAAATCAGCAAAATGCGAGTGAACTCTGAAAAAGAATCATGTGGACCATTGAAGAAATCAAAAACAACCCAAGATTGTTAGAAAATTTTATCTCATCTGTAACTCGCCATGCTGAAATGTGTTTTCAGGTTGTTGGCCCACCCACCGGGTTGGTTTGGTGGTTAACCCGTCGTCGCAAATCAGCTGATTTCGAAGTCGAGAGTTTTAAAGTTTAAGTACTAGTAAAGGCAGTTACTTTTATACGGATTTGTATGCTAAATCGTGGATATCAGTGTTCTTTGGTGATTGGGCTTCAATTAACCACACACCTCAGGAACGGTTGACCTGAGACTGTACAAGACTACACTTCATTTATATTCGTACATATCATCCACATTCATCCTCTGAAGCAATACCTTACGGTAATTCCGGAGACTAAACAGAAAAAGGAGAATTTAATACGAGAGGTTGATGGCGGACATTTTGAACAGTTGATTTAATGTAAAAATAACTTATGCTATTTTATTTGGTTATAGAAAATTTGCTTGTTTTTACAATCTTATCAAATAATATAAGATATATGGCTGTTCGTGTTAGTCTAAAGTTGTTATTCCGTCTTTTTCATATTGGTAGGTATTGTTCTGCATTAAAGAATACATTATTTTCTTACATTATTATTTATTTTTATTGACTTTATTTACATCAATTTTTTCAGAATTAAATTCTCTATCAATTTAACCATAAGATTTCTTTTTTCTTTTTACAATTTAACAGAACTGTTTTACGCCAAAGCTAAAAAAAACTGTTTTTCAATTCAATTTTTTTGTTTATTACACCTTTTTTCGTAGAATATAATGGTGATACAGTTCTGGAACCCGTTTAAAAATCTTTTTCAGATCAACCATGAAAAACCACTAAATTCGCCCCTTAATTTATCTTCTCAGTAGGGCTTCATTTCAGTGGAGGAGCAGAAATCGGAGTGAAATCTTTCATTAACCGTAACAAGAAAAAATACTAGCCGTAATGAGAGAAATACGCCTAAGAAGTTTAGCATCCTAATGACACACTATATATATACTCGTATATATGATTTATTGTATAATTATAATTCACTATTTTTTTAAAAAAGATTAGAAATATTAATTAAATTGAATTTTTTGAAATGTATTAAAATATCGATTATCTATCATCTCTTTCTTTCTTCTGTTTTCTGTGTACGAACATTAACCTAAAATGCGTTTTTGTTCGTGCACGAGAGCGAATATTAGAAGTCCATATAATATAATTTCGCAACAAATATATCGATATATTATTCTGGATTTTTAGTGTTTCTTTTTTTTTTTTTGTTTGTTCTGAACAGGTTTAAAATAATATCGTAGATTCTTTTTTATCATTGTTTTATAATTTGTCTCTGAAAGCCTACATGTTACCGCAAGCTGACCGTCTGCTTCTGACCGCGTAATTCTAAATCTGTTTATCTACAATAAATATGATAATAGTACCACTAATAATTATAATAACTGCAATGTCATTTTATGCAATAATTTTAACTGAAAAACGATTATAGCCACAATAAACAACCACAAATATTTTTAGACCAGTAATTTTGTTTATTTTTTTTAGGAATCGCGTTTTTATTTTTTGAAATCCTAATAACAGAAATAATTTTACTAACTATAAATAAATGTAGAGCACGTTTTATTTTTTAATGGATTTTAAAATTTTCAATTATTTTTTTATAGTTAATTTTTATTTTACTTTTTTTAATAATCATACAAGATATTTTTACAATTTTTAGAGTTTATTCTTTATTTTTACAATTTTATATAATAAAAACGTAATTATAAAAAAAACATTTGTAAGCAGAAAACCTAAATACAACGTAACGTATCTTAAACTCAACGTACAAGTTAAATTTTATCGAAACGAATCAAGTTTTTAAGTTATGATTTTTGTTTGCTCAAAACGTTTTACCTGATCCGCGTATAATTTTTATAATTTATCTAATTAAGAAATAAAGTAAATTACTGTTATCTATAAACAGATCGATGAACTAATAACATTGCATAAAACGTTTTACGAACGCTCGGTCTTGTAATAAGTTGTATAAAAAGAAAAGAGAGAGGAAGAATTATACTGTTACCTTTTATGATCTCTACATTAATCTCTCATCAAGGATACTTAGTTTTATTATTCGAATATTAATTTTCTTTATGTGAGGAATTAAAATTTCATAAATGTATTTAATTTTGACAAATAAAATATGTATTTTATTTTTTTAATTCTAAAAAAATAGTAGAAAGAAAAATATGAAAGAAAAAAGAAAAAAATGTGTTGTGTGATAAAAAAAAAATATATATATATATTAGTCGGTCTGTCTAACCAGAACCTGGACCCTCAGGGGCCAGGTCAGCCCGGACGAATCCCGGAGCCAACTCAAGGGCTCTTCGGGGTCTCCCGGGGTTTATCCCAGGGCGTAGAGCTCGCTTCGCTCAACATTCCCGTCTTGCAGGGAGACGGCGGCTTGGGCATTGGCAGAGCTAGTTTCGATTGCCATTCCTGTCTACCCAGAGGGCTCCGTCTCCTGGCCCCCAATGTCCGTTAACTTCCGTTGTTAGCTTCTGTGGTGAATTAATTCATTAATAAAAATATAAATATATATATATATATATATATATATATATATATATTAAGTTAAACAGATACGTTAAAAAAAAAAATTTGAAAAATAAAATTTTCAAAAACTTTTCTGCAACTTTTGGGGTCTATAATTAAAAAAACAAATCATAGAAATATATTATTAGAACTATATATGAAGTATAAACTTTCCAAATATTAAAATAAAGTATTTAAATTAAAAGGAGATAGAGCAAAAAACAAAAACTTATATTTCGATTTTAAGAGGTGGGGGTTGATATTTTGAAAACAAAATTTTGGATTTTAACGTATTCATTCTAGGTAACAAATTTTCTTTAATAAAGTTTTCTTTAGAATGCTTCTACAGAAAATTGAAATTGGTTTTTTCGCGATATCCCCACCCCCTTTACGAATTATAAAAAAAAAAACATTAATATAATCAATGCTCCATGTATAAAAATATTTGATCCAAATTTGAAAAAAAATTGGTTTAGTCAATTTTGAGATGTACGTTCAAAAATAGTGCGACACATACGTACGCAAACATTTTTTTTATTGGTCTAGAACTAGAAACTAATTGAACCCTAAAACGTAAAAATTTGAGAAAATCCGATACCCCATTTTTGACATGATCATCATATTTTCGCCTTTAATTGTCGGGAAAGTAAAGTCTAAATTCCTATTTTCATCAGTTATTTTAACAAAAGGAAGTGCAGCGTTTTTTGAAGTATCTCAAAATTAAAAAAAAAAAAACTATGAAAGAAAAAATAATACTATTCAGTTCTTCATAAACTTTGGAATTTAAAGTTGAAGCTAAATTAAATTCAATCAACAACTTAGTAATACTCGATTTGGCGCGGACTTCAAACTTCATGTTTTAAAGGGTTACTGGAACATTTATAGTATTATTTTTCACTTTATAGAATAGTTTTTTTTTTAAGTCAGATATATTTAAAAAATCAACTGGCAATACAGTTGTAGGACTTTAGCCGCGTAATGTGAAAGTCCTCTGGGTTGTTTCTGATGCAAGCTGAAACAGCAAGCCTCTGATGAAGTTGGTATGCGTGTGTTGTTTCTGTTGTACGGCTAACACACACACATATATACACAAATTAATTTAAAATATTAATCATTTTAGTTAAATATAATAGTTTTTCATTTATTTAATTCAATGATTCTAAAAAAAACGCGCGCGCATACCGTATTTCATTCGTGCGGGTGTGGCAGTACTAGCGGCAACGGTCGGCACTAACTAAACTAATGTAATTTCACAACTTACATAGAACAAATTTCGCTTGCACGATCGGTAGACTGGTGTAGCTATGAGGCTTAACGTACCAGGTACCGAGTCAACCGGTCGATCGAGTTCGAGTCCCAGACAGACCGAGTTATTTTTTTATACTTCAAATATTATTCATTTATTTAATACTACATTCATTTATTTAATACATCTGTGACATTACAGCATAGCAGTCGACTACAACATTTTTTGGAGTGGGGGTGCGATTTTGCAAAAATCTTATTTTTTTCAAATATTGTTATTTTTTAATTAACAAATGTGTCTAACAAAAATATGACCTTAATTAGGAGAAATCTGGAGATACTGAGGATGACCTTGCTCTACAGCCTCACCCCTTGACCTTTCAAGTTGAAAATTTATTGGCATTTATGCCTCATATATAGAAGTAATCTGACCAAGTTTGGTCAAAATTGGTAAAGTAGTTTTGGAGATATAAGGTGATTTAGAGATCAACACGAACACACATACGTACGTACATACGAACATTAACTTCCGGAAAATTTCCATCCGGATTTTTGAGTTCCTTAGGTGTCAAAACGTCAAGATCCTGTGAAAATCGTATGTGGCCAAACTGGATTGATGCAATACTTTCCTTTCTAGACATATAGCTCTGTTTTAGCACTATTTGTACGGGAAAGTAAAAGGTTATCAGGTACACACAGTGTCACTGAACATATTATCCTGCTGCGGGTGGTAAAATAATAATTAAAGAACGGTAAACTGTAGATAAATAATATATTGCAACCAGACTGTACTTGAATGAAATAACTGCCGTTTCTTGATCGTTTATTTCATTTGTTAAATATTTTCAAATCTACGCCCATCACTCACCCTCTGCATTTTATTTTGATTTCAAATTGTTGAGTCGAATTTGTGTTGAATTGACAATTACAACATTATTGCATATAAAATTTATTGCAAATGCCAAATTTACTGCATAACGCCTGTCAGATCCGTAGAATTGTCTTTTTTGTAATGAGTGTTTTAAAAATCGTTTAATCGAACAGGTACTCAGCAGAGTCAAAAATAAGATTTTGATGAAAAACATATTAAAAAATCATATTTTTGTCGCCGTCAGTTATTTATAATTTTTATTAATGAATTAGGTAATTTATAGTCTTGTGAAAATTAATGTGAACGAACAAGAGGTAATTTTTAGATAGTTATGTTGTATCACTGATTCCAGATGTAGTACAGCAAATCCTAGTATAGCAGTTTCTTTTATACGGATTTGAATACTAGATCGTGGATACCGGTGTTCTTTGGTACTTGGCTTTCAATTAACCACACATCTCAGGAATGGTCAACCTGAGACTGTACAAGACTACACTTCATTTACATTCATACATATAATCCTCATTCAACCTCTGAAGTAATACCTTACGGTGTTTCCGGACGCTAAACGGAAAAGAAAGAGAAAAAAACTGTAGTACAGCTGTTTCCCTCCATTTCAGGTATTGCCTAAAATAACTTATTTGCTTTGAGAGGTTATGTGTATCGCTTACCTATTTTATTTTGTTTTCTTCTAGTGTATGTGATCTTGTGATTTCGTTAATAAACTTAGAAAAATAACAGAATGAATTTAACTCCTATGAAAAGAAGCAAGATCATAACACTCAATAAACATATTCGTACAACTCAAAGACAGATAGCAACAGAGTGTAAGGTTAATGTAGGTGTAGTTAATAGATAATTAGACAAAATCTTGAGATGGATACAATTTCACCCCGACGAAAATGTCGAAGAGGAAGAAAACGTAAAACCTCCTTAAAAAATTATGCATGCTATTTTACGTAGAAAAAAGAAAATTAAACCTCAGAAAAACAGTTTTGAGTTACAAAAAGATTTAGAATCAGCCGGTGTAAAAATTCACGATTCTGCTGTACGCAGAAGACTTTTGTGGAAATTGTCGCAAACAACTTTTTTCGGACGCCATAAAGAAGAAAAGACTTCTTTGAGCCAAAAAATACAAAAAATGGAATGCTGAGACTCGAAGGAAAATCCTTTTCTCTGACGAGAGTCATTTTCTAGTTCAGAGCGTAAACTTGTCCCATGTGCGAAGAAGTGAATGTGAGCGGGTTTCGCCAAAACACATCAAACAAGTTGTAAAGCATCTTTTAAAGAAGATATGTTTTAGGGATGCTTCGGCTACTTTGAACCTAAAACTTTATTATCCATCTCTGGGATGATCTATAGTGAAAAATATTCCCATTATTGATAATAGAGTTCAAGAACTTCAAAAACTTGTAGATTTACTTGGAATCGAAAACGCTGTTTTTCAACAAGATTTGGCCCCCTGCCACTCATCAAAGAAAATTAAGCTTTTCAAATCTTAAAAACGGATTCAATGTTTAGACTGGCTTGGAAATTCATCAGACCTTAACCCAATTTAAAAGTTATGGGCAATTTTGAAACAAAAATTGAGAAAAATGGACTGGACTCCACCACTAAAGAGAAGGTGATTTGCTGTGATAAAGATGTGGTTTCGCGATCAAGAAATTAAAGAAATATGTAAAATACTTATAGATTTAAATAAACACTGTAGATTCTTTATACTCGTATGTAAAAAGTTTGATTAGTTTTGAAAATATACTCTTGTTTACATTAATTTCCACAAGCTTGTACATGAAAATAGAAATTAATAACTTCTAAATTAATGAATCTGCAAGTTTTTGAAGTTCTGGTAGAACTCTATTATTAATAATGGGATTACTTTTCACTGTACATCATCCCAGAGATGGATAATAAAGTTTAGAAATACAGAAATAAATTTTTATGTATTTATACATAAGATATTTCAATATTCTAATACAAATAACGGAATTCTAATGTATTCCTTATTACAGCTGCATAATTATTTGTAACCTGCCAGCTGTTCAAAATTTACTTTTCCGAAAGTTTCCTGAAAAATCGTTTTTTTTCTATCCTCACGTTGATTAAAAGGAAACTGTAAACGATACGATAGTAGTGTTTTATATATTTTTCACACAAAAGCTGATGATTAGAATTTTAATTACATTTTTCTACGATGTTTTTGATGATCGAGTCACAGCAAAATCATCCGTAAAATTACATGGTGCTTAGTATAGTCTATACCTTCATGAGTTCAGTTTGTTTACATATGAAGATTTAATTAAGAACGAATAAAAGTTTATCGTTATCATTTTCTATGGTTTGTTCACCGGTACCTATTTGTTGTTCGTTTTTAATTAATAATACACCTTTATTTAATGAACTTTGTGATATAACGCAACTAGAATATTCCGTCACTAAATTAAGCTGTACCATGACAATATGCCATAAATATGTCCTCCATACTCAAGAAGCTCCACATCTTAAAATTAAATTATCAGTAATAATAATGAATGTCCATAAAATGTTTCATAACTTATATATTTTAACAAGACCGGTATAACGGACCTGAGTGATGGATTCCTACCAATTAAGAAGAAAGGGCATCAGTAGAAAATATAATCCAAAAAAATTACAATTAAATTATAAACCGTACGGTAAAATTAAATAAATAAAACTAGGCGAGAAAAGGTCACCTTTAATCGTATACAATTCAATCATAATACACATTAATATTTCACTTTCATTTTCAGAGATTAAGAATCGCGATCAGCGAGCCAGGGGAGTGACTCAAGATGTGGTTGCATTGCGTACAGTGGCGTGTGTGAGGCAAGTGTGGGAAATACAACAATGAAGAAGCAAACTGATAAAAGTAACAAAGCATGAGAAATATTGTCGACAACACGGAATGAGATATTCCTTTAAAAAAAAACCGACAATAAACGAATTCGTATATACTGTAGATTGTGAAACGCGATATTAGCGATGGAAAACTAACAAAAGAAACTAACAAAAACAAATAACAATTAATGTTGTGTCGTGTCGCGTGCCATTGCTCCCGAGTTTAATGAAATACCAAACACGCGCTTTTACTTTATTTCTTACCAGCACGTTTGTAGTCAAATTAAACCACGTGCTGCATGTCGTGCAGCTCATCCCAACCACCACTTTTATCGGTTCTAGTAAAAAAATAATTTAGCAAACCAAATCAAACCTCGATTCAGTTTTTAAATAGTTTTTTTTATCTTTAAATTAATAGTTGTAGAATATTTTATAAACTTAATTTTTTTTATCTAGTTTCTATTAAAATCCATTCAGAATTAGAAGATAACGTAAGTAATCGTACGATATCATCCAATGTCCGTTCTTTGCAATTGCTGAATTTTTAAGCATAGGGATCCTCTTTTTAACTTATCAAACCCTTAGAAATTGTTAAGCAAAATAATTTTTATTAAAAAAAAAAAAAATTCCTATAACATTACCATATTACTTTCCCGGCTGTAGTGATTTATGATAATTGCTAGATCGGTAAAAAAAAATCTAAAAAGATTGCTTTTTTAAGTTTTGTGCCTTAAGGAGACAATTTTTTTTTATTCCTAACGTCTACGTTGCAACCTGTTTATCTAGTTAACAATAAGCAACCCAGTGAGATGAAGATGAACCCACCGGGTTAGTCTAGTGATACCGTCTTCCCAATTCAGCTGATTTGGAAGTCGAGAGTTCCAGCGTTCAGGTCCTAGTAAAGTCAGTTATTTTTACACAGATTTGAATACTAGATCGTGGATACCGGTGTTCTTTGGTAGTTGGGTTTCAATTAACCACACATCTCAGGAATGGTCAAACTGAGAATGTACAAGACTGCACTTCAATTACACTCATACTTATCATCCTCATTTGTCCTCTGAAGTATTACCGGTATTATCTCCGGTAATTACCTTTCAGAAAATAAGAAAGGTAATTACCGGAGACTAAGCAGGAAAAAAGAAGGTCTTCCGCTATGATAACAATTGATACTTGTTCTGGCCGATTTAAACTATTCGATTCACTTATAGAAATTGTCACCGTTATGAACTTCTCATCAATATTGTTTAATATCTGCAGTTAATTTCGGTCGGTTTTACATTTTCAGAAAATAAAAATCTTATAACATAACACACTGTTCTTCCATGGTACACGTTTTAATTGGTGACGGTATTTTGAAATAAACAAAAGAGGTTAAAATAATGAAAATTCTTTTCGAACCGCTGATATTTTCTACGTCAGGGGTGCCAACTTTAACGTCAGAAGTTTCAGTTTATTCTTTTGAATAGTTTTTCCGCTGTTATCATATGTTTCTTTAATTATTAAATGACCCTAGTATAACAGAAATTCTGGCCTATATATATATATCATATATATCAAATATATGATATATATATCAGATATATGTATCCAAATCGAAAATAAATTACGCTCGTTCTGTAAAAATAGAAATCTGATGTGCACACTATATGAATTCCTTGTAAGCCTATTAAATTACATATACACATTTTTTTTATAATGAAAAGCACGTAAAATTTTATTTCATTAATAACTTCTGATATTTTTCCTTTTTTTTACTGTTATTATTGTAAAACTTGTTTACTATCAGGTTAATAATTATTAATAAATCAATATATCTGAAATTAAAAAAAAAAAATTAAAAACAGGTGATGACGTCGGATTTGAACCGATGTGCCTTCCCCTTCTAAGATCCAAATATTTCATTAATTAAAATTTTATTAGGCTATAACTCTGGAACCAATGAAAATAAGTACCACTTATGATATATCGTTGAAAAGCTCTCAATGAGAGCTTATTACTGCAGTTAAAAAAGTCCAAAATCAAATTTTTTGGGTATTGGGCTTTTATGGACACTTTTGATCCAGTCGATTGCAATCAAAAGCAGAGGTGCACAACTAGATGTTACAACAGTCCTAAATCCAAAATTTCAACATCCTAGGGGCTAATCGTATTTGACTTACGCGAGATACATATACATATACATACGTTCGTACATACGTCACGCCGAATGTAGTCAAAATGGATTTAGGAATGGTCAAAATGTATATTTCCGTTGAAATCTGAAAAACCGTAATTTTTCGCGATCACAATACTTTCTTTACTTCGTACAAGGAAGTAAAAATTACATTCATTTCATCTTATTAATATATATATAATTAATAATTATTATTATTATTATATATATATAATAATAAGAAGAAGAAGAAGAAAATATTTTATTCTTCTAGTATAAGAAAAATTTGTGTTTAAGATAGGTTCCTTTTTTTTAAGTGACATAAGCATGTACAAAGTCACAAATACAGCTAATAATAATGATATAGCTCTAACACGATTCCGGTGTAAATATGTTTATTCGTTTAAGACAACAGATTGCGTAACTATCACTCACGTTACCTACATTACTCTTAAATAGGAAAGAATGTTTATTAATTAATCAGCAATTAATTAATAACTAGTGAAGTAATTAGCATATTAGTAAAACTATTTTAATTATTTAATATATTTATAAAATATAACTTAGTGCATTGTAGTTTAACGCGTTATATTTAATAGTTTGTTAAAAGCGTTATATTAACATTAATTAAAATTATTGTAGCTCTTACAATTATATAACAGATAGCATTCTTAAACCTGATTAGGCATATCAGGTTTGTATATAATTCAAACAATCAGTGAAATTATTTGGCGTTGGTTAAAATATTCCAAAAAACAAAATATTTAAGAATAATAACAACCATTTTGTTTTCTTTATACATCCATTTTTATGCAGTTGAGTTTATTTTAATAAAGATTAGAAGGTCTAATTTTATCTGGTGGGAACTTTAAGCGATTTAAGCTTTATTGCAAAGAAAACAAAGTTCGGTTCTCAGACATCCCTCTTATAATAGTTCCTCAAGGACCTATGCTGGCACAATTTTTATTTATTTCTTATATTAGCAAATCACCTTCCCTTTAAAATCGCACTTCCGTTTTGTGAACCAATCAATCACCTTTACTTTTAAATAATCAGGCCCGCCCTTAAGGTAGTTTAGCTTAAGGCAAGTTTTATCAGTGTTCTTCTGTCCCTTCATTGCTACAAACAAATTATTTTCATCAAATCCAACTAAAAACAAAAAATAAATAAAATATTTATATTTTAATTTATTTATTTTGTTAAATTGTACTTTACAATTTGTTCAACTAGTAATCAATAAACAACATCCGCCACGGCCCGATGAATTGAGGATGATATGAATGAGATGTGTGTGAGGTGTACCTCTTGCCGACCTAACTTGTCTGTCTTGTACCTCAGGCCGACTATTCCTGAGATGTGTGGTTAATTGAACCCCAACCACCAAAGAACACCGGTATCCACAATCTAGTATTCAAATCTATGTAAAATAACTGACTTTACTAGGACCTGAACGCTGACGCTGGAACTCTCGATTTCCAAATCAGCTGAATTGGGAAGACGCGTTCATCACTAGACTAACTAGAAAATCAGCTGTAAACCGATTTACAACGACGAGTTAGTCACTAGACTAGCCCGGATGGGCTATTAAAAAAATATATTATGTTTATTAAGTTCACATTTTATTGTAATATTTTACTTCAATATTCATTTACTTTTTCTATATTTTTACTTAAATACAGCCGTTAAAAAATTCTAGTTTCTACTTAAAAGAAACAAATATTTAGAAAATATTTCAAAACTCAGAAAATATTTTTTATTTTTATTTAAAAACTGCAAACAAAATTGTTTTCTAATACGTGGTTTATATAGATAAAAATTCGATTTTGAAGTCAAAATTTTACGAAATTAAATTTTTGAATATTTTAATATTATTTTGTAACAAATAACTGTATTTCTCAGGTAAGTTTAGCACTTAATCGTATGGATAGGATCCCCATTAAAGATAATGGTAGTATTTCTCTTTCCCATAAAACGAAAATTCTAGATGTTTTATTTTATGACAAATTCTGCTGGGATAATCAAATTTATTTCGTACGTAACAAAATCAAATCGTACTGTCAAAACGGTAAGCTTGTCGTCATTACTAAATATTTATTATATTCACTTATAATTCGTTTGAAGTATATCATCTCTTGGAGCTCTCTAAAAAAGGGATGCGAGACCATTGTTTGGCGCCCATAGTTATGATTGATGTAGGCCATCCAGAAAATTAAAATCCTTGTGTATATATCTATGAATGGTCAGTCTCTGGTAAGAAGATAGTCACTTGTTCTTAAAAATATTTGAATATCCCGAAATTAGTGGGTTATCCCAATGACATCTACATTCTTATGAAGGAACATATAAGTTCGATTTCTTACAAACTACATGAAAAATAGAAAGTTCCCAGCCCATTTTTAAAATATTTTATCTAAAATAACAGAGTTAAGATGAACGTTAGGTAATATATTACAAAATTTGGGCAATTTACACTTCTGAATCTTTTTACTCACCAGAATCACATCATATTATATTGACGACTCATGGTTTCTTTCAAGCAGCAAAATCATAATTTTAAACTCTCAATTTCTTTAACAGAAAAATTCTGAAAATAGTTTTAATGTCATTCCTCTCAGAAATTTTGATTAAATTCATCAAATTCAAATTCTTCTCAAAAGGTAGCAGATTATAATAAATTTTATTTTTATTAATATAAAACCGATGTCATGCTTTACACGTACTTTAAAAGGAACATAAAGTGATAAAAATACAAATTATAGGTGAATAATTTCAAACCCCAAGAACGAAAAATTTCCGGGAATATATTCCGAGAAGAACTCAATTAGAGTAAAAATATTTCTCTGGATAGCTTCATGAAGATCAGTTAAGCTTATTTAAATGAAACAAAAATAAACAAATCGAGATAACAGACAAATTTTGTGCGTTATTTTGAGCTAATTAGGCAAAATTTCAACTTTATACGTAATTACATTTTTTATGAATATATATATATATATATATTCGTAAAAAATGTTTATTTAGTTGTACTGTATTGAATAATGTAAATTACAGATCGGTTTAGTTTATATAAAAATTGCGATTTTATTATTGTTAAGATAAATTATAATAATTCAACAGGTAAAATTTATTAGGTCACGACAATCACGAATATCCACCGTAATGTATTATTTATTCTGACCCTGCAGGCTTTTACAATAGTTGTCAGTCCATTCCATTCATTTGTCAGTTAGTATTTATTTGTATTATTCGTTTCCTTAATCTGCTTATCTCTAAATCACACGACAACAGCGCAATACTGTTACATAGAAAGAGAATGTGTCCCTTCACTCAGATCAGGTCATAGTTCGACGATCACGGTTCGCGGACGGTCGATATACAGTTTTATTCCTCATACGGTCAGCACCCCCTATCAAAACAGATAATTATAATATTTCGTGAACAAAATAAAGACAAACCTGGGAATTTAGAAGATGTCAGGACCGATCAACATTTGTTTAGTAATATAGTATTAATCAAATAAGGTTTCTAAACTTCCAAAAATAACTATAAACCCTTTTTTATGACACCCAAAATTAAAATTTTTTATGATTAATTTACAAAAGATTTATTAGTTATGTATAAGAAACACAAAAAATTATTACATAAGAAATAACCTATGTAATTATAACTCAACAATGAATCCAGTACATTTACAAACTTAAAGCACTGGTATTTACAAATGTTTAATGTTGCTGACTGTTTCATGACAGATTTACTAAAATTTCATTACACATCTTATGGATCAAGTCTGCTTCTATGGGTAAAACCTGCAGCAAAAATATACAGAGCGTTTTATAATGTTCTTCGGAGTTTCGAAAATTCATTAACAAAAACTATTTCACTCATATGAATAAAACAAGTACTGTACGAAAGAGTACTTCGTACTCTTAAAAAAAATAGTTTTTTCCACAAATACTAGGCAGTTAGTAAACCATTTGCTCGCTAGGCGTCGACAGTAGAGAAAATGGCTGCCACGGGAATCGAGAAGTCGTTTTGTGTGTTAGAATTTCACTTAACAAAGTCACTAATTTCTGTACAACGTGCGTTTCGGTTGAAATTTTATTAGGAGGCACCAAGTGACAATTCAATTCGTACATGGTATAAACAATTCAGTGAAACTGGTTGCTTGTGCAAGCGAAAATCAACTGGTCGTCCATCAACCTCTGTGCGTGCAAGTTTCATTCGCAGCCCGTCAAAATCGACTGCGGCTGCAGGCAGAGAATTAGGAATTCCGAAAACAACAGTGTGGAGAGATCTCCGTAAACGCTTTTTATGCAAACCGTACCATCTTCAATTAATCTAGTGCCTTTCTGTTTGAGAGAAAACACGTAAGCTCGATTTTTGTTTACAGTTACAAGAAAAGATGTTTAGATGAAAGTTTTCTAAACAAGATAATTTTCGGCGATGAAGCTACTTTCCATATTAGCGGCAAAGTAAACCGTCATAACGTGCGAGTTTGGGGAACTGAAAACCCACACGCTTATGTGGAAACATTCAGGATTCTCCGAAAGTAAACGTTTTTTGTGAGATCTCTCGTGAAGCAGTGTATGGACCGTTCTTTTTTATGGAAACGACAGTAACCGGCATGATATACCTGGATATGTTACAATTATGGCTTATGCCTCAACTACTCAACGACTTCATTTTCCAGCAAGATAGATGGTTGTCCTTTTCATTTTCACAACGAGATTCGACAGTACCTTAACACAACATTACCTCGGCGCTGGATAGGACGTGTGTCTGAGGAAGACAAACACATTATGCTGTGGCCTCCAAGATCACCAGACTTCACGCCATATGATTTCTTTCTCTGGGGTTACGTGAAAGATAACGTGTTTATCCCACCAATGCCGCACGATATCGCTGAGCTAAAGGATCGCATAATCAATGCAATCAACTCTATCGAAAATGACATGTTAGAACGAGTTTGGCAATAGCTAGACTTTCTTGTTGACGTGTGCCGTGTCATCAGAGGAATAGATTTTAACAAAAACTGTTTGAGTCCCTGCATCACCTAGTACAACTTTCATTTAGGTAAGTGAAATACTTTTTTTGTAACTCCTAAGAAGATTATGAAACGCCCTGTATGTACGGTTTTTGTAAAAACCTTATCTTTAATGTAGCTTCATACAAAGATCAGGCAATCTTATAATGGTGACCAGGCTGACTAAACACAGTGAATCCTGGTTACCTGTGTAAACAGTGCTAGTTCAAAACGGTGCGTGCACACAGTAATTAAAAACTGAAAGGATCAATCTTACCAGTTGAGTAGTGGATGATCTCACTCGAAGAGGTTGAATTTCAGCAGCAAAGACAATGATTTATTACTTATGGAAAATGTTTTTACTAAAGTTGTATTTTTTTTAATGAAAGAGAGCATTAATGAAATACATAAATGGTTATTATTTAATAATCACTTTCTTTACCAAAATTGAAAAAATTATAGAGAGCAGTTTTTTTACGTACATACAAATGAGTCTGGAAATCGTTAAGAACATTAAATCAAAACAGAATATTGCCTACAAAAACAGTGGTACAATTTATATAAACAACCAATTTTACCTGAAGAAATACTTATAATTACTATTTGGTTTCCTATATTTCAACTTAATTTATTGCATACCATTAATGGCACTTATTAAAATAAAAATATGATTTTAAATTAAATATTTATACAAGATATAAAAATAAACTTCTAAAAATATTAACATATAAATTTACAAGTTCTGGAAATAACATTAAGCTAAAACATAATTTGGCAGCTATTTTTTATGAATAGCTGTCAAATATTATATGATATTATCAACTTTAAAAGTTTACAAATTAAACTTTAAATTCATAGACCAGTATATAATGGTTATACTGTCAAAATTGTTTGACAATACAATAATATTACCTGGTTTGTATAGTGTATATGGTAGATGAATTAAGCCGGCAATCAGTAATACACAAAAAATTCCTGTAGGTATGCACAAGTAACTGCTCCAATGCCTACATGACATGTATCTTAATAAAACAACGGCTATATTTGCTGGCAAGTTTACATTTGCAACGAGTTAGCATGTAATTAGTGTTTACTGACTTACCGTAAGGTTATGCCATGTCTAATTTACATATTTCATGTACAGGATAATGTCATGACAGACGCAGCGTTGAGATACATTATTTTGTTTAAAAATAAATTTTATTTTCTTAACTTCCTGTATTTCAAACATGTCTAGATAAAACTAACGCCAGTTTGAACTGAACTGGAAACAAAAAATATTTTAAAAACTAAGCAGAAAAAATATTTTTGGAGTCCTATACATACTTTACATCTTCACATTATATCAATCTATATTTTAAATTGAAATAATAATTTATTACTTGTTAATTAATAACTTGGGTGGGTGGATGGGAGGCAATAATAATCAAGGATTAGCTTCATCATTAAACACAATTTTATAAAGGAAATTTTACGTCTCCACTCTACATTGCACAAAATACAAATGTTTTTTTGTTATTTAGTTCAGTGTTTGACCCAAAATTCGGTTTTTCACTCAAAATTCTTTTGGACAAAACCAACTGAAGTGAAATTTGGATGTAATTAGGAAGTGCTCAAGAAAAAAAGTTATATAGTGCTGATGTGTGATTTTACCCAGGGAGTGGATGCCAGCCCTTCTAGAGGATGGAAATTATTACATTCAAAATAATCACAGAAATCAATGGAGGAATAAATTCTAGGCAAAAAATGTTCTATAAAAATATTTTGTAGTCTATAATTTTTGAGTTATTCGTGGTTGAATTTTTATCCAACCATTGAACGATCTTTCACGAATAACTCAAAAACCTTACCTTTTATCGAAAAAATTATTATTACCACAAATGAAGCTTATAAAATAACGAAGAGATTGGATTTCGTTTTATTTCTGTATATATAATACGAATTGAGTTATGCCGCGTTGAAGGTAAATTTTTGTTCACCAAAAACCGAAGTTAAACCTTTCAACGTTAAATTTTTTGAGAAAATTTATAGGATTTTTTCAAAGTACTTGAAAAGACGTTTAAAATTAGCTTTGATAAAAGTAATTAACATGAAAACTAATGTAGTTGTGATGAAAATAAAATGGTCGTCTTGTTTTTTCTGAGAAAAAATCAGCAATGAAATAAATGACTTTTCTGCATGAATTGGAATTGAACGTAATCCTTTTACAATTTACTTTATTTAAGTACTAACAATGTGTTCTAGAAATTTGACTGATGTGGAATGCCTAATTTGAAAAAAAAATTTTGAAATTTTTTGAAAAAAAAGAATTTGAAATTTCTAAAAAAAAATTATTTTTTTCACAATAATTAAAAAATTAAAGAAAATACGTCAAAAATGCTAGAGTAAAAAAAGGTTGACTTTTTTACTGAATTTTTTTTTTTTTTAATTTCTGTAGAATAAAAATTGATTGAGATATCACCATTAGAAGTTGGCATTTGAACGCGAGGACCATCTTCTCCCCCAAGACCCTTAAACTCAAAAATGAAGGGCTCAAGGTGTCTGAACTTTACATGCCTTGTAGCCCTTGAAATTCCTGAAAAATGGTTTTTTGAGTGATTGAATAGCTTAAAAATTAAGTATGTTATTGTTGAAACCAATCGCATTTTTTCAGTAAAATTTTTATATTCTCCACAGTTTCAGAGCATTTATGAATATATGTGAACACATATAACTGTATCTACATTGTATAAGTATTTATCCTCATACATTCATACATAGATATATATATATATATAATATATATATATATATATATATATATATATATACACAGATATTTATATGTATAAATGAAAGTATAGGTAGGACAAGAAAAGCAATGGAGCACACTGAAGGTGAACACCTGCTGATGGATGATAGAACTTTGTGTGCAAAGATGTATATAGATATATTGTACATGTACATATGTGAATGTATATCTCTTTTATATGATGTAGTCAGTCAGAACATTTCCAAAACCAAAAGAATGGTTTTGGAAATGGTGCACTTCGTTAATATTACTTTAAAAAAATTTTTGAATTTAAGTTATTATTTTTTTTATTAATAAAAACGTAAGTGGATAAAATTCACATTTCATCATTTAATGTGAGCAGAAATTTAATTTTCAAGATAAAATTAAAAATATTAACTATTTTAAATAAATTCATTAATTTTAATTTGAATGCTGAATAGATTTTTAAATGTACTTTTTATTTGGTTAACTTTAAAAACATTCTATGTGTTACTTATTATTAAATACACGTATTAAATAAAATTCGTTACAAATTCTATAATGTATTTTTTCAGGTTATATGCACAAGGCCGGTTTGTTAAGGTTTGGAACGTTGCAATAAATGATAAATTACGAGTATATTAACAACTGTAAAATGTTTATAATTCATTATAAATGCACCATTAAAACATTTTTAAGCTGTTGAAAACTAAGTTTTTTCGTCATTAGGGTGGATTCTAAGGATTGCAATGTTGTAACACGTCATAAATTATATTTCAAAATATGGAACAACGTTTATTCTATACATTTAAATGATTTTGGGCTACAAAACATTTAGCAATTTTTTAACAATTTTTACATAATTTAACAATTTTTTACATAAGGGGTGTTTTATTAAGGGTAGAAACATCGCAATAAATCATAAAATAAACAGTAAAGGGATTTTAATTCTTTATAAATGCACCATTAAAACATTTCAAACTGTTGAAAACTATTTTTTTTTTAATTTCATCATAGGGGTGGTTTCTAAGAGTTGAAACGTAGTAAAACATCATAAATTATATTTCACAACATAAAAGAATGTTTATTCTACATATTTAAACATGATTTCAATCTATGAAATGTTTAAATTATGGGTTTTGAATTTGTTTAACAAGGGGTAGTTTTCACCCCAGAAAACAAAACGCTTATTTCAGGGACATATAACTTTTGAAGCAGAGGATTAGATAAGCTTAATTACAAATTTTAATGAAAATCGATGTTGTCTGAAAGAATTATGAGATAATACTCAATTTTTACCGTCAAACACTGGACTATTGTTATGTAGAATTTACATCATTTGTAATAACAATATGTATGCCTTAAATCACAGAATTTTCCGTAGTATTTTACAAACGTGGCCTATGGAATATTCAGTTTAAGCTGCAGATTCCTTTAGAATACTAACGCAAATATTTAGGCTATACTTGTTTAAATGTTTCTAATGGACTACCTAATCCAGCAGCATTACTGCTACAAAACAATTTGTAAAATGTGTTGGGTCTTGGAGATTATTCTTTAAGATAGTTGGTTCTGATATTCCTTCAACTAAATATGATGTTTACCAATTCATAGAATTATTAAATAAAAGGAGCTCATATGGGAGCTGCACACATTTCCATGAAGAGTTAGCCAGATTTCAATCTAGTTTTATTTATTCACATATCCAGCGGTTGCATTGTAAACTAATGGACTATACAACCAATAATTTAAATCTTGAAATTTTACTGGATTTTGAACTTTGCTACAAAATTTGTAAAAATGTTACTTTCTTAATAATTAAGTTATATTTATGTAATTAAAAACACATATAATTTATAAAGATTAGTTTTTTACATTACTATTTGGTTTATAATAGTACGCTATCCCAGTGATAAAATAATGTAGTCTGATTTAATATGTGTGTGTGTGTGTAGCCGAGCAGTTACAGCAAGGCACTTGTGGAGAGGAGTAGATGTAAGTAGAGAGGAAAGCACCTTGCTGGAATGGCTCCGCTATACAATATAAACCAGATTTTATATAAGTTTTATATATACCAGATTTTTTAACTTCTGAAACAAAGGTGGTTTAGTGCTCTTCTTTACTCCCTTTTTATTCTGTGTACTCATAAGTCTGATAAACTAAACTGATAATTGTCGACATAGATAATTATCAGCTTAATTTTTGTTTTCCTTAAATGTATTTGCCCTCTGCACTTTCTGCAACCAAATATATTAACACTGATTACTTTAATACTTTGAGGGTAAACCTTGTTTTTACTACAACTGCCATATATTTCTCTTTATTTCTATTTATCTTAAAACATCTTTATATATTTATTACTGAAAAAAAAAAATATATATATATATACATATATATAAAATTCCTACATCTCAGTCACAAAACATGAACACAGACAACACACATTTAAAATGTACAGAACTTTTTTATTCTTAACTTTTCTAATCATCCCATATAATATACATAAACTTTCAGCATCCAGAACCATCAAACTCAAATTAAATAACATCAAATTTTCACAAGAAAAAAAAACAATGAACCTTAAGCAATAAAATATTTAGCTTAAAAAAAACAAACAAAATATTAATTATCAGGCAAAAACTAATATAAATAATCAAAAAGAATTTATTTATTATGGAACAAAATTGACTCTCCAAACTATAATAGGTTCTGTACAGAACCAACAAGCTTAGCTTTTCACAATAATATAAAAACCATATAAAAACTCTGTTCCACCACTGAATTTATTTTAATGAAGTGGCTTTTTAAGCCTCCACATTAAAATAAATCATACATGCACAAATAGAACATGGATATGTTACACATACCCCAAAAGACTATTCACTAGAAAAAATTAACCACATTTGTCTACTGATGACTAAATATGTTGAACAACTGAGACCTCAGTTTAGAGGCAGATGTTACCTTTGATTATAAAAAATAGTTAAAATTAACTATATCTCTATTGGCATTAAATCTGCTTATTTAATAAAGAAAAACCTCTTTTACAATTTTTTTTTTTAATCACATCCAATCAGATTTTAGTTAAAAAAATGAAAGAAAACCACGGACAGGAGAGTAAAAAATAGATTCTATTTATTTTTTTTTGTTAAAAAGAATAAAAACTGTACAAATATGATTACATGACAATATAAACATAAATAGTAATTTCAATAATGAATAAATTGAAGAAATTTCAATTTTCATAAGTGTATTTAAGAAATAATACACAAAAAATAAACATAAAAATTCATTGACATTTATAAAAATTAACATTATTAACAATTTTTAATATAAAAAAAGAAAAAAATACCACTACGTAATAGTAATTAAATTCATAGAAAATAAGTAAAATACTTTTAAAAAAAACAAACATAAGAACAATAAAAACATTTTGAAATTCAATAAATAGACTCTAATGACATTTAATACAATAAACATTAAAAAATGAAAGAAATAAATTGCATATTTTAAAAATGAGTGTTTTATGATTATAATAATTATTGAAATACTAGTTAAAAATATACCAACTTATACAATATCAGCTAATTACATAAGATAAAAAATATATTACTCTGCACTCTTAATTATACATTAGCAGATCAATCATAAATGTAGAAATGTTTGTTAACCTTTTTAATTTTGAAAATAAAATTTGCCCAAATTTAGTAAATAAGTATGTGGATTCATTCAATAAATTAGAACATTTTCCAAATTAACAAAAACAATAGATAATGTTAGTAGGAAGTTTATGAATAATAGGTATATGCAATTTGATAACTTTAATTATGGTTCATAAAATTTTACTAATGAGAAGTAAATTATTATTAAAGCTTTAGGTTTCATAAAAGAGAAGGAATATGAAAGTATGTATAAAGGAGAATAAGAGAAAAGAATGAAATAATATGCAATGGGGTATTCAATGTTGTTACTAAAGTATATATAACAAGAGGCAAAGCTAGTCTTTTAAAAGTTATATCTTATAAACTAATTTACAAAAATTAATAAATTATAATTTACTACATGGTTCATAAGACTTCCTTCCAGACAACATTAGCATTCACATTTTTGAAAGATTTTGCATGTGACAAGACACAGGTTCAGGTAGATAGATTCCTGCCGACCTCAATGGTGCAAGTGGTAGCATCTTGGCCTTTATACAGAGATCGCAGGTTTGAATCCTGGTCAGGCATTTCACATGTTACAAAATTGCCGTTTCATCCCATCCTCTGAAGAAAAAAAAGGTAGGTAGATTCCTGCTTGGTCCAGAATTTGTCCTTGGACAAATTCCAAGCAGCAAGATGTTAACCATACAGTCAATTGTTTTCGTTTAAAAGAAAGTAGGATAGCAGTGTCAGACGGCATCAATTCAAGGCAGAAGTACTTGTTTTCCAACATTCACACTTGTTATAATTTCCATGTACAAACTGTTGTCATACATTTATTTGACTATCTGTCTTGTCTCATTCAAAAATCCCTTCACTGGATTTAAATTCTGCAGCAACATTAGAATGCTACCTTCTTTTAAAGTCAACTTGTGGGGAGGCAAATCATTCATTTCAAGACTATTTAAAAATTGGGTAAAAACTGCAATAGTCGCTCTCTTCCTCTATTATTAATATATTCACACTCATATAAGTTCTCGATTCTCCTGGAATAAAATGTTAAGGAATTTTTTTTAAAGAATTGAGTGATCGAGTCGGTGTGGGCTCATTTAATGGGAATTGACATGGTGAGTGTTTTAAGACCCAAACATATTGTTATCTTAATTACTTGCTGAGATATGGTGGTTTGATTGCATTTTTAAAAATGAGAAAATGTGTGTTTCCTCAAAACTTTTGTTTGAATGAGTGATAGAAGTCAGTATGGGCTCACTGATGGCGCTTGGATGTGGTGAATGTTTTAAGTTTGTAATGAATTCTGTATCATAATTAGTTACTGAGATACGGTAATATTAGTGTTTTTTTTTTTTTAACAGTGAGAAAATGGATATGTTCCCTTAAAACTTTTATCTGAACTCAAATTGAGAAGTTGGTGTGGGCTCATCTGATGGCTCTTGATGTGTTTCAAGATCCTTATGAATTCTGTATCTTGATTAGTTGCTGAGATATCTCAATTGGAATGCCATTGAGGTAAGATTTTGAGTATGAGAAACTCCTCTCATAATTATGTGAGCACAGTCAGTGCATGCTGGTTATCTGTGGCCTGATGCAATGAGTGATTTAAGACCCCAATGAAATCTGTAACTAACTTAGTTACTGAGTACTTGCAGAAATATTAAATTTTTTTACTTTACAAAATTTTTTTAATATACAGATTATCATAAAAAGTATATTACTTATATTGTTCTTTCTTGAATTATTCTTGAGAAATAATCTTGTTAAAGGGAATCCTGCTTTCCTGATGGGGGAGAAATTTCAACATTTCATAATTTAAATGAAAGATTATTTGTAAATAAATTAAAAAAATAATGTTAAATAAATATATATATATTTATCAATCATCTTCAGCAAAGTTTTGAATAATCAGGTTGAATATGGGGGTTATTAAATAAAAAAATTACTATTATAGACTAGTAAGAACAATGTATATATATATATTTCTGTACTGAAGTAAGAATTTCAACATTACAATTACAGTATATATGGTACATAGTTTCAAAATTTCAGTTAATGATTAAATAGAAAAAGGGATGTGAAAGAATGAACATTTTTTTTTAAACTGTGATGGAAATTTCAATGGTTTTTCAGACTGAGATCCTCACTGTAGGTTAGAAAAGTACTGCATCGTTTAATCAAAGAACACAGTATAGATATCTTATGTGTATACAAGCTTTGTTATGGAGCAATGTTCTTCTCTAATAGATTAGTGAAATTTTAATGGCTTCTTGCTTAATATTCTGTTATTTAGCACGTTTTCCTTTTATAATTCTACGTTCTAATTAATAATATGTAGAATGAATGCTATATATAGTGTAATTTAAATAAATACTAACATCTTGTACTCATACGAAAAAAAATAAGTTACTTTTGGGATAACAAGGTACTTGCCTTTTTTATTCACTAAATCTAGAATGAATAACCAACAACACTACTCTAACAATCTTGTATAAAAATAATACTGAAACAAAATAATAAAGAAAATCACAGATGTAGTTCACCTAAATGAATTTGTTTAGACATTGATTATTTTATAATCAAACTAATAAATCATTTCTATATCAACAATGACAAAGGAACTATGTTGTCTTCTATGGTGAAGTTTTAGCATTGCTATTGTGGGTTCTGAATTCAAATCCTAGTTAAGCCTGGCATTTTTCACATGTTCTCATCCTTAAGATTAAATGTAATTGGAATAATATGTGAAGCAATTTAAGATATGTAAATGTACACTCTGTCTAAATATTTTAACAGAAAATAAAATAAAACTGATCACAACTCAAAACCATATTATTCTGTCAGGAAAGGGGTATAATGCAACTTTTTTCCTTCACAATTCTTTTCCCCCTATGTATATTTGAAATTATGAATCATGTACACGCTGCAATGGTATTATTAAAATACATAATTCAAATGAAAGTTTTTTACTAAGAATCTATATAAAAATAAAAACAATGGCTGCTCTAGTGAAAAAAATGTACTAGAAAAAACTTAATAGAAAAATCTGTTCTTACATATATTTAAACATTATTTTTTTTATTTAACAGCTAATCGAAGTAAAAGATCACTGAAACTCCACTACCAGTAAAAATAAAAACATGATAATTTTTATGCATAATTTGTTGTAATTCCTAGAGATTTTCTTAAAATAAATCACAACTTTTAACAATAATACAGAAGATAAAAATTTTAATGAAGTATAAAACTTAGTTTTTTCCCATCAAGTGGTTCATACAATTAGTATCTATAACTCTTTTCAGGAAAACTATTTAACATACTGTTGTATTATTTGAGTTTTTAATTCCGAGGGAAAAAATTCTGCTTGTTTTAGTTATGAACTATCTGAATTCACGATAAAAAACTATAAAATTTTCAAAATTGGCATTATTAAAACTGTGGGTTAAAAATATTGTAGTCCTCATTAAGTTTTATTTCTGTCTTATCTTTCAATTATTTGAGAAATCTCAAATCATTAAATTATAAAAGGTAAATGAAAGTGAGTATAAAGGAATGAAAGAAAAGTATATTGAACATTACAGTAACACATTCAATGCTACTAGAGCATTTTGGAGGATAGGATGATACCTTAAAAATACATGTTACAGCTATTTAACACTAAAAAAAATTTTGATTTTAGTTCATCTGGGGCATTTAATTCTGTCATATCATGGATAATCAAGAGTACAAAGATAACATCTAATATATAAGAATTACAATATTTGCTTATTAACATGTTAACTGTTGCAAAGCTTTTTTGAAAAATAAAAATATTTTTTATACTAGTCATTAATGCCTTGTTTCATGAACTTAAAACAATGGATTTTATTATATTCAAGTGTTAATTTTCATTCTGTTTTATTAATTTTACAAAAATTAAATTTTTAGTTTACATGATACTTTTTATAGTTTATATAAAACATTGACAGAAATTTTTGGTATAATGATATAATAATGTAATTATAACAATAGTTTAAACAATAAAAAGCAAAATAATTTTCCTCTAGTTCACATGAAAATTAACAATTTTTTACTTATAGTCACACCATTTTCACAGATTTAATTTAACAAATGTTCCAGGAAGTTTTTCAAAATTTTCTAGAATTTAATGCAATTTCTTTACAGGAATTTGTTTTTATTTATGTTGTTAAGAATAACTATTTCAAAACATCATAAACCCTAGACTCTTAAACAATAATTTTGGTTATTAATCTACCAAGTATCTGACACATTGTATCTAATTCTTTAAATAAAACAATACTTAATGGCTTAAATGGAACTTGTTCCATCTTGATTTATCTGCAACCTTTTTGTTTAACAATGTTAATTATGTACAACAGAAATTTGTTTCCTATTAATTCAATATTAAGGGAGAAACTATTCTCCGTATTCCTGGTATTTTCTAGCATATGCTTCTAGTATTTAGCTAGCATCAGATTTTTTATAGAACATTTTATGAGATAAGATTAAAACAAGTTTGCTCTAAATAAATATAATTAGTTTATGTTTCATATCTGTTAATAAGTAAAAATGTCCTTCTTATTTATTTGTTTGTACTACATTTTTATTTCTGTAGTCTTTTAATTTTATTTTAGAATTATGATGGTGTGAATAAAAACATGAATACATTAGAAAAGTTTTTCAGAAAGATGTCTATAAATCTAACGATGATCAAAATTGTCTCAAGGGGGAAAAATTTAATAAATTCTTCTTTGAATTCTGATAGAGATTACATTTGTAATTCTGAATAATTAAAAAAATTCAAAAAAAAAATAAATAATTGAAAATATACTAAGTATGCAACTTTACAAACTTATAAATGAAGGAAGAAAAATTGATATTGAAAGGGTGAAAGGCAGAACAAATCTGAATGGAATAAAAGTATATTTTTTTAATGAAAACTGCTGAAGTTAAAAAGCAGTGAGAAAAACTGAAACATATGTGTCAAAGCTAAGAATGGTGTTCACATTCACTTAATCTTGCATTGTTGTCCTGGACAAAGTAGATAAATTTAAATATAAAAAACTGGTTGATGTTTCAAAAATTTTATTAAGGTCAGATCATGGTAGAAATATATGAATTAATACGTCATTAGAGAAAAAGATATAAAAAAAGAATAAATCACCCCTCCCTTTTTAATTTGTAAACCTTATGTTCATTTGGTTTGTTTTAAGTTGTTTCAGCAGTGACATATAGACTAAACCTTCTTTATACTAGGTTTAGGATGTACGTTAAAATGCAACATTCACATTTATATACAACATATAAATCTATATACGCTTGCTACTATTTCTAATTAATAATTTAAAATAATGAGCATTTTTCTTCCACTAAATCAATTAAAAACAAATTAATAATTTATAAGCTCTTTAACTTAAACCTTTAATATTACCGTAATTAAAATCACAAAAAATTTTATAAGGTCAATAATAATGGGTTAAGTATAATGATTAGTTAAATTCAAAAGTATACTTAAATGAAACTTTATGTGCTTTTCATTTTCATTTAAAAATATTAAGCTGTAACCCTAAGTGAACCTTCAGTTTAAGTTTGTAACTAGTGCAGCAGGATTTTTATGTTTATTACTTACAAGTTTGTAATAAATAAAATAAGAAACGTCAATTTTTATTTGAATATCTATAGTTCTACTAATTTCTTTATTGAAGGAGTATATGAATATTTTAAAATAAAAATTCATTTCTATTACATAATTTTATTTTTTCATCATTCAAATTTTTAATTTTCACACTTTACATTGACATAATACATTATTTTAGACATACGTTAGGTTTTGTATATTGTGACAAAAATAGACCAGCATTAATGGTAAGGTGTGACTTCATTTTAAAATTATAACTTTGTAAAGAACAAGAAAATAATATATATATACAATAAAGTCCAGTTTATCCAACCTTGTTTTATCTGGCACTCCGGGTTATCCGGCTGAGTTGGCTGTGGCAAAAAAAATTTAAAAGTGACCACAAGTCTTATTGTACTTATATGGCACCTGCAATGTCTCAGCGATAACCTCAATACTTTTATGTTCATGTGTAGTATCATAAAAATTGAAGGTGTTAGGTCACACAGTATTGTACTAGGCACACTGTAACTCTTGTTCTCTTAGGGGTCTACGATGAGCGCTAGCATACTATCTGCATTTTGCACACTTTCTTCTGTTTACATCAGTTCAGTTGTCATTGTGCTACTGTTTTCTAACTGGGGTTACGTTTTGTGTATTTATGATTTAAGACTGTAGTGTGATGATACTGTTTACTGTGCAAGTTAAACTTATCGTGTTGAAATTTTGTAAGTGAAGATGAATGGTGATAAGAAGAAAAAACTTGTGGTAACAATTGAATAGAAACTTAATGCTATTAACAGACTTGTTGATTTTGGAGAGTCGGCCAAGAAAATAGCTTCAAAATTGGGAATAGGTCAGAGTAGCTACCTACTCCCAATTCTGAAGCTATTGGCGACTGGAAGAAAAATCGTGTTGAATTAGAGAAATGGTGCTCACAGCAAGTCTCAGGAAGTAGCATCAAAGTGTAAGACACTGAAAAAAGACCCACATTGTAAAGTTGGTGAGGCATTATTTTTATGGCAGGAAGTGCTGAAGGGAAAAGATGGGCCCATATCAGGAAGCTTATTGCAAGAAAAAGCACAGCAGTTAAAAAATATGCTAGAAGATTAGAGCAGTGAATTTACAATCTGCAGCATTTAGTTAGACCACTGGAAGAAGAGGTACAGCATACGTTAGATAACTATTGCCGGAGAATCTTTGTCTGCCAACAAAGATGCTGTGAATAATTTTAAGAAGGATTTCCATAAATTGATAGTTGACATGTCAGGTAACCAAATATATAATTGTGATGAGTGGGGGTTAATTTACAAAATGATACCTATAAAAAACAAAGCTTCTAGTTGCAAAACAAGAAGCAAGGACCCAGAAATTGAAACTCACACTTATTGGGAAGGCTATGAAGCCCAGGGCATTTAAAAAGCTTAGGGCTTTAGACTCACTCCCTCTGTGATGTACAAAAAAAAGCCTGGACGAATGGTTTTATTTTTAAAGAGTTATTTCATCAGTGGAGAAATTTTTGAAGGTTAACAAGCTTTCAAGGAAAACCTTGCTTCTTAGGGACAATGCACCTTTGTACCCTACCAATGTTGAGTTGCAGGATGGTGACATTAAAGTGCTTTTTCTTCCCCCAAATATAACATCTGCGTGTCAACATACCAACCGGAGAGTACTGGAGGCCTTAAAAAAGAAGTACTATCAGCAGCCTCTCTCTTTTTTGATTGAAGGCATCAAGAACGAGGGATTTGTTGAGAAATTGAAGTAGATTGATATCCTTGACATGATTAGATGGAATTGTGAAGCCTAGCAAGAGATCTCACTAACGCACTCTTCCGATCCTGGAAGATCTTACTTGATCACCAGGGTGATAAATATGAACCAATACAAACAGATGACAATGTTGAGATTGTTTCTCTTCTTCAAGTTATTCCCAGGTGTGAAAGTGTGGACATTTCTGATGTAAATGAGTGGAGGGAAAATGATGAGAAGGAAGAGATCACGGATGAAGACAAAGTGCATATGATCCTGCTGAAGATGAAGATGACATTGTAACTTCAAGCTCAATTCTCATATGGTTTCTCATTCTGAGAAACTAAACTGGGGGATTTCTCATTTTTAATTTTGATACTTTACCATAGTATATCAGGATGCACTGTATTAAATTGTACTTCTGAGCGTTTCAGATTATACGGCTATCGGCTGAGTACACCGCCACATTAGGCCAGATAAATTGGACTTTACTGTGTATTAAAAACTATATATTAATGGTAAATAGAAATTAAGTATGAAAAATTTCATTATTAAAATTATTTTTAATTTCTGTAAGGAAAAATACACATGAAAGATATGCCAGCCAGTTTCAAACTACAATAATACAAAATTTAATACAAACCTGGCTGCAGATACAAATAAAAACCAAATGATATCTTCAGTCAACATGTTAATAATTAGAATGTATACCAACAAGAAATATAATTTTTTTTCACACAATTATATACAAGGATTTGGATGCAGCTCCACAGACAGTACATACTGCAAGAATAAATAATAGCAGAAATAATAATAATACTAATATTAACACCAGGGTTGTTAAATTAGAAATGCAAGAAATTATAAATTTATAAGAAAATAAAAATAATTATTAATGAAATATTAAAACTTTTTTCGGAGGTATATGTCAAACTATGCTGACTATTTTACAGAAGTTATGATGATATTTTAAAATATATTATCATACTTAATATAATACAATAGAGACTGGTTAAGTGAAAACCAATAATTTTTCCCTGAACAATGTGAAATGAATAAACAGTTATATAATACAAAATTAAAAATAAAATAGCAAAAAAAAAAAAAAAAGAGAGAGTTTTCATACTTTGAATAAACTCTATTATATATATGTGTGTGTATGTGTGTATGTGTGTGTACAGCGAATACAAAATAACATGATATGTTAGTTAAATGGGAGGTCAAGCAGAGGAAATTATTTTTTTATTTCTCAACTAGCAATACTACCAATGTACTTTTCTTTTAGATATTTTTACAAGACTGCCCAAAAAGGAGTGTAATGTATTTAGGATGAATGTATGTATACTGTGACCGGACAGAACAAAACTTGACAAAACAGAACATTTATATTTGCATTCATCTAATTTCAATTGATTAAAGAAAATACAGTATTTATTTTTTGACTATTGGAGGGAATAATTAGAGAAATACTTATTCATATAATATAATTATAATTACATTTTCTGATGAAATTTATTTAGAGTTCTTGACACAAGACATGTGTTTAAATAAAGTAAAGAACACATAAGTAATATTACATTATCTGTTTATTATTAAAGTAATTTATTTATTAATTTTGTATTTAATAATTAATATTTATCCCATAATGGTAGAATAGAGAAAATATATCCATTATTATTTTGTCATTTTAGTTCGTTTTTGTATAAATACTAAATTAATGGTTTGATGACTTAAAATATAATCAGTAGTATCATTTTACTGAATCTGATAAAGTTATTCTATAAAAACAATATTTCCATTAACTATAATTTAAGTTATTATTGAATCAAAATTAAAATATTGAACACTAACTTTCATAATTTTTACTAAAGATTTAATAAATGAATGATTATTTTTTTTGATAAACCAATGTTGTACTTACTGAACATTTTTGCTACTTACTGAAATTTTTGTAATAATTTCTGACCTCTTGATTATTTTTTGACTGTATTTCATTATAACGTGAAGGTCTAACCTAAAATATACAAATCTGAAGATGTGGCTAAACAAAGCCATGAAACGTCATTAAATAACATAAATAAATAAATGTGGGTTTTAATTATGCAGAATTGTTAATAAAATACAATGATATAAAAATTGTAACAATACCATAAATAGATTTTCTTTGGCCAGACTTATTGCTGAAAATTTTTGATGTTACCACCCCTTTATTCAAATATTAATTAATCGCTTTGTTCATTATAAACTGATTTTAATAAATGTGGGTTTTAATTATGCAGAATTTCTGATAGAATATGATGGTATAAAAATTGTGAAAATACCATTAGTAGAATTTCTTAGTAGAATTTCTTTGGCTGGATTTATTGCTGACGATTGTCTATGTTAAGAAAACAAAATGAAAATTATTCTACTAATTAAAACTGAAAACTTCTCTAATTATTCCCATCAATAGTCAAAAAATAAATACTGTATTTTCTTTAATCAACTGAAATTATACAAATGTAAATATGATATGTTCTGTTTCTTCATGTTTCTGAATAAGTTTATAATATATATATATATATAACATAAACTTATTTAGCCACTCCACAGAGTACAGAATTAAAGAACACTCTTACCTTACTTTTTTCATTTTCAAAGTGCTTTTGGGCCTAAGCCCATCTTCAGTAATTTAATTTTTTTTTTTATATTTACATATTAAAAAAAAAGATCAAGTTAACAGCACAGTAGTTTTATGTATTTTATAAGTAAATTAAAATAAATTTTGCATTGAAATATCTTCATAGTGGATAAGTATATCTTACTAACAAACTAAAATGAATTAATTTTTATCTTTTGTTAATAGGAAAGTTAATTGCTATCACTGCATGATGAATCATCTTCTAAGTTAAAAATATACTGTTCCACAACATTTACTAATAAACATTTACTTTCAATATTTTTTACATGGTTACAAATACAGTTCCCATTGCAAATTACAATTGTCATGCCATTTAACTTCTGAGCATATTTTTTCAATAAGGCGTAATTGAAGATGATGTGATGGTAATCTAAGAACTGAATGTTCATATGCTTCTAAAATTTTATCAATTTTGTATGAAAACATTTTCAGTTTTGTTTCTTTAATTAGTCATACAACTCTGGTTTCAACATCGAGTATGAAAATGAAATATTGGATTACTCAACCACTCTTGCGTTTCAGCTTTTTCTCAAATTAGAATTTGGAGAAGGGGTTTTCTACTATATTATGATATTAAGCACTGTCAAGAATGACTACTGAAATATCTGGTAGGTTTGAAATGAGATTTTTTCAATTCATCTTTTGAGATCTAAGAAATCATCATGGTAATCCTGGGATCTATGGCCTGAATTAAAAATAAGTAGAGTTTGAAACAAATCCTGCTTCGCCACCAGCATTAACAATAATCAGTTGGGTTCCATTCAAAATTATATATGAAATCCCTCATTATTCCCATCTGACCAACCTTTAGTAATATACTTAGTATGCACATAAGTTTCATTAACATAAACTATTCTGACCATCACGTAGGTACTGCACTATATGTTGTAAATAATTAATTCTACTAATTTGAATATCATGTCTTTCAAACAAATAACATCTGTTATTTGTAGTCTTCTTCCATTTGAAGTCAAGCTCTTTACAAGGGTGTGAAAAGATGATTTGTTTCCTTTGAAATTTATGTCTCAACTAACTTTCTACAGAGTGAGCAACATAAAACTGAACCCATAATGAAACTGTACCCAACATTATTCATGAAAGACTCTCACACAACTAGTGCGACTAGTGGATGTATATGTTACTACTGATTGTTGCTGCCATTTGTCAGTTTGTTACTTGTCAGGGCAGTATATGTTTTGTTGCAGTGCAGTGTTGTGAATGCAGTTGTGTTTGTGTAAAATACCTTATTCAATCCAGGAGAGGATAGCTATAGTTGAGGACTACATTCGTTCTGGATTGTTTGAAGAATTACGTCAAGTATTCGTAGAAAAATTTCTGAATGCCTGTATCCCAGCAAAGAGTAGCATATACAATTTAGCTAAACTACTGCATACAACAGGTTCGGTTTCAAATGCAAAACAAAATAGGCAACCTTCCATTAGGACTCCACAGGCCATTGTTGATATTGAAAGGCGAATTACTGTCAATCCAAAAAAATCACTATGCAAGTTATCCCAACAATCTGGTTTTAAATACACATCTTGCGATAAAATTCTTCATGAATTAAAATTGAAATCATACTGCATTACAACTGAAGGAGACAAGTTGAAACAACTAGATTATTGCAACTGACTTCTCAAAAACACTGTTGGACGTGATGTTGTATTTCATGTCAAACAAATATGGTTTCATTTATCTCGCCATGTTAATTCACAGAATACCAGGTATTGGATGGCAAGGATCCTCACGTTAAGAAAATTGGTGTTTGGTATGCAATTTCCAATAATGGTGTAATGGAACCAATATTTTTTGAACAGACTATCAACACACAAGTTTACCTCATAATTTTCAAAGAATTCTATGCACAATTAACTGATAATGAAAATGAATACACCTTCTACCAACAAGACAGAGCAATGTGTCACTCATCAAACATTTCACTGAATCGTGTTCATGCAGCTTTCACAAATGAACGACCTGTCAGCAGAGGACGGTGGCCTCCATGTTCCCCAAAGTTGCCTACTTGCAATTTTTTCCTTTGGAGCTACTTAAAGGAGAGAGTTTATGCATCGAATCTCCACAATATTGATGAATTGAAGGTGAACATTCAATGAGAAATCAATGCAACTGACAACAACATTTTGTGTCAAGTCGATTCTCAATATGATCAGTCGAGCACAAAAGTGCATCATTGTCCAGGGTGGTCACTTTGAACTTCTTTTGAAACAATAAGGTACAACATTTAAATTACATTTTATGTTTTTCTTATTTAATTTATCCGTATCATTCATAAAATTAAATTCCAACATAACCTACCGATTCTGCAGCAGTTATGTTATGGATTCAGTTTTATGTTGCTCATTCTGTATAAACATTTGATAAAGTTGGTCTTACCTTTTCTGTAATATGCATCTCATTTATTGTTTGTTGATTACATCTTGATTAAATTTACTGACCATCAATTTAGTTTCCTTTTTGTTCTATTAATGTTTGGGGTTTGGAATTTTGAATTGCCAATCGTTTGGGATCCAAGGAGAGGGTTCACTAATACCAGTTATGACAGTTTTTTGAATGGTAACTGATACTGCTGGTTCTTTATTTACCTTAAAGAAATTGTGAACATTATAGACTACTACTCTTGTTTGTCCATTTGTTTGTCCACTTTCCATTTGCCAATCTGCTTTTAAACTGCAACATTTGAGAATTAAGCTTACAGATTACAAAACACAAGTTATGTAACTATCAAGTGATTTCAATTGTATTACAGCTATTGAAAAGAAATGAATAAGAAAAAATAAAATGGGAAATTTTACATATAAAAAGGGGAATTTTTAAAATATACATTTTCCTCTATATTAAAAGAGCTACTATCATGCTAATTTGTGTTTACCTTCTCTCTCTCTCTCTCTCTATATATATATATATATATATATATATATGGTAGGAAAATAAAAGAGTAACTCACTAACAAAGTCAAACAACAGACAGCATAGTAAACAACCAACAATCAGTACATCTGTACACATGTATAGTAAGAATGTAAGTCATATTGTACCTGTGTACATTATAAAATGTAATAAAGCAGTACTGTGCAAAACTGAAAGGTAATATTACCTTATAGCTGAAAATAACAATAAAAACTGCGTGAAAAAGTTATACTAGTCATATTTATTAAGAACATATATAAAAAAGCTTGTTTTGAAGTGTTATATCTTATAAACCATTTGATAAAAAAAAAATTAAATTTTATAACGACTATTTGAATTAAAAGTATCTTTTCTTCATTATTAAACCTGGTAGAAACTATGGAAAATTATGTGAAATGTATGACATCTAACTTGATAGCGCAATGTCATTAATGAAATAGAAAAACTGGTGAAAACGGAGGGTACATTTTGTGTAATTTTTCAAATTCCAACAGATTTTTTCAAATTAAATTTGAACTCACACGAATAAGTTTTAATATGCTATATAAAACTCATTTTTTCATGTAAGATATCTTTTTGTAAATAACTGTTTTCTATATTTAAATGATTTTATGCGCCTTGATGAATTCACAAATAAAACATAACAAATACATTGTGCATACTTTTCCATAGAAGATTAGGGATATAATAATAAGCAGTATTTGATGTCTGTGGAATCACTGCCTTACATCAGCATTTTATACATAAAAAAACACATATAAATGCATTTTTTTTTGCATAAATAATATATAATCTCAAAATTCTAGTTTAAAAATGTATTTACAGTTGATACAAATCACACTACTTAAAAATATAAATTATCATACATACATTTTTAAATTTTACAATTACATTAACATCAACAGATCTAATGAATGATCATCAATTAATGTACATCGGTTGTCATAAACAAATACAGTCAAATCTCCCTGTTATGGCTCTCTATAATATAAATCTTGCTACAGGGGCAATATCACAATGCTACACTAAAATATAGTATTTTTATCCCTTTATTACAGCCGATGAAATCCCATAACTTCTCTATAGCAACTCTAAAGCGACTGCCTGTTGAGTCAAGCTGCCTGTTTCTTTTGCATGTAAATAAAGTAGTTGTAAAATTTTACAACTAGTATATAGTATATAGTATAGTATAGTATATAGTATATACTAGTATATAGTATAAGGATGGACTGTTAAAAGAGTCGACTTTTTCTGAGCCATGGGAAGCTGTATTACTGAATGCAGTAATACAGTACGTAGGGCTATATACTCAGTATTTTACAGCAGAGAATGGATGTAGAGTGTGCAGCACTTACTACCATTCTCACTTTTTCCAGGAAAAACATGATCACATCACTATGACTTAAGTCAGGTGGTCAGGCTGGGCCAGTTGTTTGTTTAGAATACTGACCATGTGTTTAATTAGTTTGCAGGTTGTCTTTTCTGTTAAATTAGTGTAACAGTCTTTACAGCTTACAGTTTTTACATCGTTTAAACCAAGTTTATTTTTTTCAACCATGTCATCTAAGCATAAAATTTTATCTTTGCAAGAAAAAATGGAAGTCATTCTTGAATTAAAGAGAGGTGTTACACAAGTTGATGTTTGTAGAAAGTTTCACTAAGCAAGGTCATCAGTAGGCACAATATAAAGAAATAAAGACAAAATTCAGTTTGCTGACAATAAAAGGGAGTAATTTTAAAAAGCTTCAAAAAAACTTCAGGTATTTTATAGTCGTTTCAACAAAAATGAAGTTTGAATTTTTCAATAAATGGATCCCTCTTACAAACTCAAGCTGAACTCTTTGCTCAAAGGTTAAGCAATGATAATTTTAAAGCTTCCGATGGTTGGCTAGAAAAATTTAACCAATGACACACCATTTCTTTCTCTAAAGTTAGCGAGGAAGCAAAAGATGTTAATCTGAATGCTATGAATGACTGGTTAAAATTACACGGCCTAGATTTATATACTGGTTACAAAGAAGAAGATATATTCAATGTTGATGAAACAGGATGTTTTTTTATAGTGCTCCCTGATAAAACATTAAAATTCAAAGGAGAAAAATGTATAAGCAGAACTTTCAAAAGATTGAATCACAAATCAATAACGTGATGTTGACAAAAATTTACAGTGGCAGGTTCTGAACATCGAAGAAAATACAGAATAAGTTATTAAATCGAAACATAAACAATTATATATTACCACTTACTTTAAACAATAAAACTGAAATTTTTAATTTTAAAAATAAGCAACAAAATGTTTTTGTAATTTTTATTTGAAATGTTCTTATGTACATGAATAAAATAATGCAAGTTTTGTTTTTTGCTTTTACTTCAATATTTTTGTAGCGTGTTAGTATATTTACATAAATGTTCTATATTTGTAAAAAATAACATATTTAGTCTTGGTACTTGACTCAAAGGTAAGAGAGTTTGCATTTTTTTATGCATTACGACTGTTTTATTGTTATCAAAGTACAGAACTGTAACACCATACCCTTAAAAAAATTGAGTAAAAAATAAATTAAGAAATAAAATTCTATAGATTTATTATAATTAGATATGATGTTAAACAGGTCAAATAACTTCTGGTTTGAAAACATGCAATTCTCTATTTTTTATTTTCCTTTCTCTGTAGTAGAAATCTCTTTATAGCAATGGAAATTCTGCTCCCTTTGAATCCATTATAGAGAGATTTCACTGTATTGATATATTTGCAATTTCAGTGCCATCTATACTTAAAAATATTTGAGTAAATTGTTTAAGAATGTTTTATTATAATGCATACTTTCTTGTCCTTTTTGTACCACATCACATCATTGTATCTGATAATTTCTTTTACTGATATGGATTTTTTAGAGCAAGTTATGGTGTGACGACATTTTTCACTTATTTACTGTTATAGTGGTTATAGATTATGATTACAATAGAAAAAATATTTTATAATAGTTAATTCAAATAAAAATCTAATATAAAAAAGTTAATATTACATTTATTTAATATCAATACAATGAAAAGTGGCACATGATAGTATGAATGACATAAATAAAACACACTGTGTAAACTAATGAAATATAAAAATAAATATTACTGTTTTTCATCTGTCAATACATTACAAATTTAACAACATCTGATCAAAATTATGGCGCCAGACTGCACAATTATGCAATTTTTTGAACTAAAAAATATCAACATTAATGTTTTTATTTTTGTTTGTTTTTCTCCTTATAAATCATATTTACTTTGTATTAATTGCATATCTACACAACGATGTAAAATTAAAATCACTGTGTAATTATATTATTTCCTACTGAATTATTTTTTAAAAAAACCTGTAAGAAGTTAATCTCTGCTTATAATGCAATTTTTTAATTTATATATAAAGAAAGAAAATTTCAATAATATATACAGACAGTTAAAATAAAAACCTAAAATCTCAATAGTACAATGAATATTTAAGAAAATCAATTTCTTGTATAATTAAAAAATTCAGAAAAGTAATTTTCATTGAACTAGCCACAAGAAAAAACAGAAGAAAGTCTTCAATATAAAGTACAAACTAAAATAAACTTAAAATGAATTATTTTAAAATTGACAATGTTATTGAACAATAAATAATTTTACAAAAGATATTTATTGTTCTTTAATAACAGATATTTTTGTTAAAAAAAAATGTTCTATATATCTTATATAAGATAAACACCAAGCAATAACTGGATCTTCTTATCATGTTATCAATTCCATTTCTGATCGTTTAGATGATTTTAAAGCATGTAAAACTTAAAAATGCTAATGAATTTACATTAATGTCACTGCCATAGCACTATTTGGTCTGAATTTAAATAATACTAACTGCTAAAATTGTAATAATGTATCTATTACAAGAGAAGTCCAATCAAGATTAAAAAGAAAAACTGGATTAAATTTAAAATATAAATAGATATTCAATGATTTAATTCATCTTAAACTAACAAGACATAAAAGTCAGTATATAAAAACGAAATCAGTAAAAATATGCATAACTGTCCATACTGTTATGTAATTTGTATGATAGGGGTTTCAATGAAACAATAAAAAAAAACAAGTGTTATTCCTTGCCTTATCACTGCTGTTTAAAATTTTTATTAAAAAAATATGCAAGAGTCTCAAGTAATTTTTTTATACTTTCACCTCAGTCCTGATAGACTGATTTTTTAAAATTAGATGAATTGAAATTTAGTTACGTTATATATTCCTGAAGTTACAAATTTTTACTTTTAAGATTTAAAAAAATGTGACTATTTATTCAGCTTAAAAATATCTTAAATTAAATTTTATAATTGATAATGAATCTTATTTATTCAATTTAATAAAGATAAGCTAACAACTGCGTTCTAAAAACTCTGAAAAAACAAACTTCACATTTTCAAAACTTAAAAAGAGAGTTACAGACAAATATAACCAAAAACTGCAAAACAAGATGGGTAACATTTTCGTTTAACGCCCTCTACTTTTCTTTGCATTTTTTCACATATAAATTACTTAATATAGCATGTTTTATAATAATTGACGAATAAAACATTACAGAAAACAAACTAACATAATGTTTTAGACAGGTCATCAACATATTAACATATTAGTCAAGGTTAGTAAGCAAAGCGAGGGTAGGTTAATGTCAAGTAAACCAATAATGGATTGCAAAATGTACATGAGAGAAGTGTGTGTTGATTATTTATTAAAAAACCCCCAAAAAAGATAATTGGTCCTAGAATGATGGTAGAAATAGCTGAGTCCTCAATTTTTAAGAAGAAAGTACAATAAAGGCAGAATTTTTCCAAATTAGTGGGTATTTGCAGAGAAATTATAAATATAATCTAACCAAACTTAACCTACCACTGCTAACCTTGACTAATTAATAATAATGTTTTGATTATTTAAATAATAAATTCAGTAATTATTGCAATTAATTATTTAAATCAAAAAATTACTGGTAATCAGTCAAGATTAGCGAGCGTAGATTAAGTTTGGTTAGATTATATTTATAATTATAAAGAATAATGTTTATATTTTTAATAGGTAAAATATGTTATTTGGAGAATGTCTAAGATGACTGGTATAAAACAGCACGTTAGTGTGTTTTCTCTAATGTATTATTGGGTTATCTTTTATTAAGTTATAGGGTTACTACGGGTATTTCTCTAATGTTTTATTCATTAATTATCATAAAACGTGCTATATTAAATAATTTTTATGTGAAAAAAAGCTGAAAAAATAGGGGTCTAAAACAAAAAATTTCCACAAGATGATACAGATGTCGTTATAAAGAAGAATATGATCTCTGAAAATTACTATATAATGCTACCTCAATGAAAGATAAGAGAAATAAATTGAATGAATTCATAAGGGATGATAAATGTAAATGATACATAAAAATTAAGTTAATGAAAATGAAAAAAAGGAAAGCATTTGACCAGTCAGGTATGAGATATGTCATAGAATTAAAAGTCCCTACCTTGTTTAACTGTGAATAGATATAAAAACTGTGTTATAACAAAATTATATATACTTTTTTAAGGTTTCATTTATTTTTGTTTTCTTTTACTCGTTTAATTCTGCAGTGTTTTTCTTTGTTAATGTAATTAAAAGAATACAGGTAATTACAGAATTCAGCTTAGTAAACAAATAAATAAAAATTAATGAAATAACAAAGTATAAAAAAAATAAATAAATGTATAACAATGATTTTGAATTAAATCATTTTTTATTTATTTTACATTAAAATTATACTTTCTCATACACTGTTAACCCAATTACAGTTTGCCTGTTGCTCTTGTCAAGTCTAAAGACTTATCATTCCAATAAAACAGTGCTGTTAACAGAATGTCAACAGCCAAAATTAACCAGTAAAACTGGTATTCAAATCCAAATCCTGCGGTATCACAGAACAGCCGTTATACAAGCTGTAGGTGATGATGCTAAAGATTAAGTGTCTGACTGTTACTACAGTTTCAGAACTGCATTTTATAATTTTCACAATGTATGACACATTAAATCTTCTTATATGGAGTACATCAATCTATAAGTAAATTATAAAAAATTAACAATACATGTAGTTTTTCAAGAAAAACAATCTCAGCCTAATCTACCAGTGACTAAAATTCAATCTTTCTTCCCCTTTTGGTCACTAATAGACTGAAATCTATTAGAAAAGAACATTGTAATCTTATACACTGTTAATAACCTTCATGGATAATTATAACAGGCATAAATGCAAAGAACAATGGATACTACCCCTATGTAAATTATCCAATTCTTTTTTAACAGTATTTTTGCCTGTTCTCATTTTTTTGTTATTTTGTTCTTGACAGATTGTTTTGTTACATGTATTTCATTCCAAATACTTTATCTTAATATGGTCAAGGAATTTTTTTTATTCCTAAATTACTGAGAGATCACAAAATCACAACTTTTTCATACGCTATATGGTTAATCCTCTGAATAAATACAGAATATTCTTCTCCTTTTTAAGTCTGCATGTTGAATTGCTTATAAGTTTCTTTTTTTTTATCAAACCGATAGGTAAACTAATTACCTCCATTAACAATTAAATAATATAAAAAACATTTCTAAGAGTTATTTTCATAAACACATTTTCTAATACAACAATAAAAATTTATTAAAATAACATTACAAGAATGAATCATTAATTTGATATTTAAATTAATTTACAATTAATAATTTAATGATTCTAATTACACTAATAAAAGTGTAAATTAAAAAAAACAAAATATGCTGTTAATTAATGTCAAAGTAAAAAAAGAACAGATTTTAAGTTCTTTGTTTTATTAATACGGTACTAAAATTATATTGTACTTAGTGTTAAATTATGTTATTCTTCCTTAATCTTTTCAGTTACGATATAAATATTAATACAATTTTTTTTAAATTCACTATCTTATTCATTAAAAGGCTGAAAAATATTACTGGAATATAAAATATTTATATAATTAATATAAAATTATATACTGCAAAAAAATAGTTAACATATAAACAATCACTGAAATAATCTGAGATATCAATCACATGTCACTAACAAATAAAAACATATACCTTTAAGATGTATGCGTATTTATAACTCTTAGACAATGTTTAGCATACACAGTTACATGGTGTAAATAGTTAAAAATAATCCTCTTCTGTTGTTCGTATGGTCACAGTAGCGTAAAATTATAATGCAGACTGGTTCAAAAGTATTCACTGTTAAAATTTAGATTATCAATGTAATCATCCAGTTTGTAAAACATATCTGAAAACTGAAATAAAATACATAGAGTATTAATGTAACGTATCGACAACAATCTTCTTAACTTTAAATTACTAACATTAAAACAACTGTAATAAGAATTTCAAAGAGCACTTAGTAGTAATTATTATAAAAATAGTAACAGTCATAATTATAACAGTACGCTGATGAGATACCAGACAAAAAAAGACATACAAGGCTCAATACTAAAAAAAGTGTATTGAGTAAATGGGTTTTCCATATTTCAGCTAATTGCTGTAATAATTACAGTCAAATATTTAACAATAGTGTTCAGGTATGTAAGAGCATGCCTATTCAGGTATCAGATCACAAAATAATTATCGTAAAATCATGTAATTATTTTGGCATACCTAGGAATGCCAAAGCCTAGACATGATGAGCACTAATGTGTGCTTCTAAATTTTACAATGGTACGTTAACACTATGAACTTTTTTATTTTGTCTTGTGACTTACTTTTAATTTTACACCATGCAAAGTAGTTTTATTTCACACCGTACTTCATCTCATGAACTGTTTTGAAAGATTCTCTACCAACATATCATTATGGTGGTATGCAACACAACAATATATGGTAAATATAAATAAAGTGAAAGGACTACTACTTAATAGTTTAATTCCAATAAAATTATACTTCAAATTAAAAGAATAATTAAAAACAGGATGAAGATCAACTTACGTCATCATTGACATCACTCTCACACGCGCCCACATTATTATCATCGTCATCATCATCATCATCATCATCCACATCATCGTCATCATCATCATCCTCAGAAACTTCATCATCTTCTTCTTTAACATTATTTTCATGATCCTGATGAACAGAAAACAAAAACATCTAAGATTTAAAAAAAATGTATAATCAAGTGCAAGGATGGTTTATGAAATAAGATATACGATTGTTTAATGAATGAATATTAACTTAACTGAACTAGTGGCAGACCAGGTCACATGTGACTTGTTAATAAATATAATCTACAGAACAAGACTCTTTTATACTTTTTAGTAAATCTGTATATACAACTTTATGATTTTCAATAACTAAGAATCATATTAAGTTCTAATAAGGATAATAATGGTACAAAACCACAAAATAGCTGATATAGCAAAAATTAAAATATAGGAGGATCTATTCCTTTGAATAAACTGAAAAAAAAATCAGTCAGAGGTAATTTATTTACGGCTGTAGTAACCATCACAACAGCTACAAAAAAGTAAACTACCATAAATTTAAAAAGTAAGATACTGAGTTTTTTGCAAAAGCATTAATAGCATCAAAAACAAACAACAAAATGAAACTTACATCTTTTTCTGCTTTAAGTTTTTCTTTTACTTTCTCTTTCTTCTCTTTATCCTTTTCTCTCTTTTTTTTCTCTTTTCCTGCTTTTGCTCTAATTTTTACTTCTTTTGCTGCTTTCTCTTCAGGCTATAAATAAAACAGAGCAAACATTTGAAAAACATCAAAAACGCAACTAAAATCTTTCTTTTAAATCCAAAACAAACAACCTAAAAATGTAAATGTATATTAATTAAAATACTCCTTCACTTGTAATTAATTTTTATAACTAATTTTTTAGTATTTGATTTCTTACACACAAAAAATCTAATTTGTATGCTGGTAAGTAAAAATAGTCATAATGCACTATACAATATACTTTCTTTAAAATTATATCATTATTATTAATTAATATTACCTTAATTATTGTGATTAACTGTGACAATAATTATTGTGATTAGCAATTGAAAATATTTATATAACTTAAGTAAACACCATCTATTACGTTTAATAAAATTAAAATAACAATTAATAATAATGCTTATTTTGATGAAAAAGAAGAAGAAAACCAATCATTAAATCAAATTTCATGATTATTGTTGTATTAAAAAAAACATTATTCATCAAATTGTAGGTATATTAATATTATTAATACAAACTAATAATATATTCCCATATTCTTTTTACGGAAATAAAAACATAAAAAAAAGAAAAAAATATAATCAGTTAATTTTATTTTAATTATTAGGATATTAGAAAATTAAAAGAAATTAGTTTTGAATCTGTATTAACATTTCAGGATTATAAATATCATGCATTAAAAAAAAGGTAGAAGATTATAACTTAATAGAACATACATATCTCATAATGTAAAATATAAGTAACACTTAATACTAGCGTTAGAAATACAATACCCAAAAAACACACAAGAATCACAACACAAATATAATAATTTGAATGACTTTAGCTTCCTAATTTATTATTACTTTTAAAAAATATGTAAAAATAACTGAATCAAACCGGATAAAGAACTTAAAGTGATCCTAAAGAGTGTAGTAACAAGAATAAGCAAATTGAATTTTGATCAGAGGGATCTACTACCCAGAGAGACTGTCTTTAATTACACAAATGGGTTGTCTTTCCAATACCTTCCTCCTTTCAATGTTATTTATAATAACTTCCTTGGACATGTCAAAGATTTACTTGGAGTGATATGATACTATCACAGATACTCATAGGTGCAAATATGATTGTCCGAAAAGTCTGTTTTCTGTTCAAGAATTGAACATAAAGCAGTCTAGTAGCTAAGGTGCCAATCGAGTAATTTTGATTCTCATACATCTTAAAACCACTTTAATTAGGCTCAAGATATGGTCACATTCAATGAGATAAAATGAAATATAAACATAATTACAATGTATAAGTTCAATTATATTCCCCTTCCCCAAAGTGTGAAAAACTAGGCTTCTTTCTGTTAATAACTGTATTAATTACAGTCTAATATTTGACAACAGTATTCAGGTAAGTAGAAGCACACTTATGCAGATACCAGATCAAACAATAATTATGGTAAAATTGTACAATTATTTTGGCAGAACTAGGAAGACATAATGAACACTAATGAGAGCTTTTCAATTTTAAAATGGTATATAAACACTATGTACTTTTTCATTTTGTCTCATGACATTCTTTATATTTCACACCATGAAAATATCTCATAAATTATTTGGGAAGATCCTCTACCAACATACTTTTTGGTAACATGCAACCAGTATGTGGTACATGTAAATACAATGTGGGCACTACTATTTACTATTTTAATTTTAATAGAAATATGCTACAAATTAAACACAGAATTAAGATCAACTTACATCATCGTTAACATCACTCTCACATGTCTCCACATTATTTTCATCATCATCGTCATCGTCATCATCATCAGCATTAACCAACTCATCATCATCATCATCGTCATCATCATCATCATCATCCTCTTCACCATCATCTGCATCATCATCCATATCATCGTCATCATCATCATCATCTTCTTCCTCAGCGTCATCCTCTGAAACTTCATCATCTTCTTCTTCCACATCATTTTCATCCTCCTGTAATAACAAAAAACAAAAATTAGTAAAAAAAAAGGTATAATTTATAATAAAATGCAATGGCTTGATTTATAAAAAGAAACCTTTGACCGATTAATGAATGGCTATTAACTCGACCGAACCAGGGACAGACAAAAGGTCAGTCATAAATGACTGGTTGCTTGTAAACACAAAATCTACTGAAAAAGGTTCTGCTATATTTTTTACTAAACATGTATATACAACTTTACAATGTTCAATAACCAGGAATCATGGAATCATGTTAAATTCTAACATGTTTCATAATATTATGAATGGTAGGGTATGGAACCACAAAATATCTGATATAACAAAATTAAAAAAAAGCAGGATCTATTGATTTGAATAAACTGAAAAAAAAAATTCACAGTTTGATGGAATTTTTTTATGGCTGCAACAACCATCATTACAACTGCAAAAATAGTCATCTATTTAAGAAGTGTGATAATGCAATAATAGGATCAAGGATGGACCACTGAATGTGAAAATAGGAGGAGAAAAGATTATGGAGGTAGAAGAATTTTCTTATTTGGGAAGTAGAATTACTAAAGATGGACGAAGCAGGAGCGATATAAAATGCTGAATAGCAGAAGCGAAACGAGCCTTCAGTAAGAAATATAATTTGTTTACATCAAAAATTAATTTAAATGTCAGGAAAAGATTTTTGAAAGTATATGTTTGGAGTGTCGCTTTATATGGAAGTGAAACTTGGACAATCGGAGTATCTGAGAAGAAAAGATTAGAAGCTTTTGAAATGTGGTGCTATAGGAGAATGTTAAAAATAAGATGGGTGGATAAAGTAACAAATGAAGAGGTATTACGGCAAATAGATGAAGAAAGAAGCATTTGGAAAAATATAGTTAAAAGAAGAGACAGACTTATAGGCCACATACTAAGGCATCCTGGAATAGTCGCTTTAATATTGGAAGGACAGGTAGAAGATAAAAATTGTGTTGGCAGGCCACGTTTGGAATATGTAAAACAAATTGTTAGGGATGTAGGATGTAGAGGGTATACTGAAATGAAACGACTAGCATTAGATAGGGAATCTTGGAGAGCTGCATCAAACCAGTCAAATAACTGAAGACAAAAAAAAAAGGATCAAGAACAGGAAAAAGTAAAACTTACCTCTTTTTCTGCTTTAAGTTTTTCTTTTTCTTTCTCTTTCTTCTCTTTTTCCTTTTCTTTCTTTTCTTTTTCTTTTTCTGCTTTTACTCTAATCTTTTCTTCTTTTGCTGCTTTCTCTTCAGGCTATAAAACAGCATACATTTGTAAAACACTAAGAATGAAAACAATAATTATTTTTTCTTTAATTTAAAATAAATAACTTAAAAATATAATCTACTAATGAAAATACTCCCTCACAGTTAATTAATTATTTTTTAAAACCAATTTGTCAGTATCTGATATCTAACACACAAAAAGTCTAATTTGTTACGTTTATAAGTAAAAGTTATCACACTGCTCTGTAAAACATGCTTTTTTTAAAATTATGCAAATATTATTAATTAATAATATTGCCTTAATTATAGTGATAACTATAATTAGTGATTGAAAATATTAACAACTTAAGTAAATACCACCTATTAAGGTTAATAAAATTAAAATATCAAACGTTAATATTTTTATTTTTATGAAAAAAAGAAGAGAAACTAATTATTTAAACACCAAATTATTATGGTAAAATTTCATGATTACTATTGTTAAAAAAAACCACAGATCCATGCACAAAATACTAACATGAACAATGTTCTTTAAAATAGATGTACACAAATAAAGTTGAACTTGTAAATGTTATCTTTCGTAAGTAACAAAAAATAATTCTGAAATCTTAACGGTATCATATTATGATAAACGTTGAAACAGGTTAAGGTTCAACAGTACTCATAGTATTCAAATACAGATGATCTATACTGGCCACTACAAGAATTTAAACTTCTCTGATATGAAGTTATATAAAGAAATAAGAGGAATTTAAGTTTTCCTCAAAAAGTTATTATTTATTCATCAATATTGATTTTGTCACCTTTAAAGTAATACCCTTTAGAGAAAATAGATTTGTGCCAGTGCTTTTTCCAATGTTCAAAATACCTCTGGAATGCAATTTTTGTTATGGTGTTTAGCTCCTGCAATGATTCTGTCTTTATCTCTTCCATGTTGACAAAATGTTGTCCTTTTATGGTTCTATTCAGCTTGGGGAATAGGAAAAAGCCACAAGGGGCCATGTCCAGTAAAAAAGGAGGTAGAGGCATCATAAGAGTGTTGTTTTTGGCCAAAAATTCACAAACAAGTGGTGAAGTATGAGCAGGTGCATTATCATGGTGCAATTGTCATGAATTGTTCCACCAGAAAACCAGACCACTAAGGATTGCTTCACGCAAACTGCATAAACCTTTCAGGTAATACTCATTGACCATATGAACTGGTGGGAAGAACTCATGATTCACTAAGCGTTGAAATCAAAGAACACAACGATCAGAACCAACACATTCAATCAAACTTGACAAGTTTTTATCAGTCTTTACTTAGGAAGCTTTCGTTGGGATGCTTGGGCTTTAGTTTTGACCTCATATCCATACAACCATGTTTCATCATCAGTTATGACACATTTGAGTAGTTTGGGATCAAAATTCAAATTTTCAAGGTTTAAGTACTTGTAAAGGCAGTTTTATAGATCTGAATGCTAGACTGTGGATACCAGTGTTCTTTGGTGGTTGGGTTTTAATTAACCGTATGTCTCAAGACTGGTAGGACTGAGTCTCTTCAAAACTACATATTTACTGGTACATTTACAATTACGTGCCAGACTGCCACAGGTGCCTTGGTATCTCTGCAGAGTACTGTTAACATCATGTCACTGTGGTTTTACTCTATTACCTTGTATACATAAATTAATAAATTCGATTGAGCTTTTGGTCAAAGTTCAACAGTTTTAGATGCCACATATTTCATGCACAAGACATCTGAAGAAATTCTTGGCACGGGCCAAATGGTATGCCAAGAACATCAGCAACCTCTCTGATGCTGATTTGGCGATTGTCTATAATCATTCTCTTCACTTTTTCAATGATATCATTGTTCTTGATGTGCTGGGATGTCCGGGATGCTTGTAATTTTCAACATCTTCATGGCCCTCTTGGAAACGTTTGTACCACTTGTAAACACTTGTTTTATTCATAGAAGAATTGCCAAAAGCAATATTCAACATTTCCAATATAGTGCTGCACTTTTTTCATTCTTAAAGAAACATTTAATGCAAATTCTTTGTTCCATTTTTTCCAAAAGTTAAAAATCACTATTCATACCAAAACATATGTAACCTTTTTGACAGCCAACAATAAACTAAGCGTCCAATATGCTTAGTTTATTGTTTAGTTGCTTACTTGTTTGTACCAATGTAAATATACATTAGGGACTAATGTACCAACACAACAAAAAAACTGTGACAACTGGACTTATACAGCCCGGGAAATCTAAAAATTGTACATATTCTTCGATCAAACCTTGTAGATATGATTTTGATTATAAATGTATATAACTAGTTAAGAAATATTATTAGTCTAACTCATAGACACCTTTATTTTACTAGTGGAAGTATGTAAATTTAAAATATCCAGGAAAATGAATGGATAGATTCTGGAAAGTTAATTTCACTTTATGTACTGCATTAAAAAACTGACAATAATTTTGAAATTAATACAAGTCATTTACACTTACCGTCTGTTTAACAGGTTTTGCACCACGTGGAGCAACTGCTCCATTGTGTCTTTTAAATTTTAGTATAACAGATCTGGATGATATAGTTAGATTAGATGCATTTTTAAAGGCTTCTATTGCAAGATCAACAGATGAAAATTTAACAAAGGCATACCTGAAAATAAAGAAAAAACAAAACAAAAACATTAAACACATAAAGTTTTGTTTTTAATTGCAGATTGTTGAGAGCACATTATTGTATGATATTTTAACATTTCAAAGAAAATTTAATTTAATTCAATATATGAATTTTTACCTGCTTGTCTGTTTGGTACTTTCTACACAGATCACATGCAGAAATATATAGTTTATTTTAATTCTGATTGCAATCTATATTCAGAAATAATGAATGTGACTTTGATCTCTTTTTAATTTAACATAGTTTTTTTACAATTACTGTAGTAATGTTGCATTAAAGAAAGGATAAAAACTAGATTTTATGAATGCATAAGATCTTTGTAAGAAATAATTATTATTTTTAAGATCTCAACAGAAGAAAATAAAGCAAATATATCAAATGTTTAATGGAAATAATTGTAAATACTGGAGCTTTATGAAAATTCAATATTTCTGATAAAGGATCAGTGTTGTGAATATACCTACGCAAAAATTTTCAACTACAAAATTTATAGATCAACTAGAGCAAATAAATCATATCAGGTTTATTGATAACATTACTCTGTTGGTAATCAGCAAAACCAAACCAACACATTACAAGATTCAAATGACAAAATTTATAGAAAAGAATATGAAATCAATGACAGATTTAGAGAAAAAGCTAGTTGTTAAAAAGAACCAGTTTTCAGAGGGGTAGTATAAAAGAACAGACGAAGAGAAAATTGCAATTAATCTGAGTTTCAGTCAGCAAATTAAAATAGACACTAATATAAACAAAGAAAGTACATAATAATAAAACTGCATAGGCCAGTGGAAGCTACGGAAAGGAAAGATCACTGTAAAAATAAAACTAAGTGATAAAGCATTAACTAAAAGACAATGGGAAAAGAATCATTACCATCATCTGGTGTTCTGCTTGGCAGCAGGTCCCTTTAGAAGCCACCACTGGCTTAGGACAAGCTCGTGTTCTAAGTGTGGTGTTGTGTTGTGTCTCTGTGTGTGTGTAAACCTTCTCCTTCGCCTCCCTGTAGTTTCAATCTTCATCTCATCTATTAATTACATTCTTCTTAGAATTCCTTCTGATACAGTGTCAAGATTCTTCTAACCAGAAGTCCTAACAGGCTTCATTCTCTTTTGAGTACTTCCTGTATAAATCTCTTTCTTCTTTAATCATGTTTATTATTTCCTCATTCCTCCGTTATCTTACATATCCGTTAATCTTACATTCTTCATATCCACATCTCAAAAGCCTTAATCCCCAGTCCTGGTCTCTCTTCTTCATCGACCATACTTCACTTCCATATAAAAAGACACTCCATACATAGCATTTAGCTAATTTCTTCCTTAACTGTAAGTTCAGGCTTTTACTACATAGTATCCCTCTCCTTATACAGCAGTTCTACTTGAGTTATCAATATTTATCTCTGCCATTTGTTTGGTAAAAAAATATAATACATGACAATCTGATTCTTTATTTTATTTTTTTAACATAATAAAATTGAAGCGAAGGTTGCTTATATTGTAGAAAAAGAAGAAATAAACTTACATAGCTATATGAATATTAAAACCAATGGTAAGGATGAGGGCCAATTACATAAACATACATTGTGAAGCAATAGATATTCAAGTAAATCTTTTACTAAGGACAGAAATATAAACCACAGACTATTCGGAAAGTAATTTTCAATTCGTTAATAAAAAACACCATTGATAAAAAAAAAAACAATTTATTATATATATATATATATCTTATTAATTGCTATGCAGATAAGGCACTTTTCATATTTGTAAACAAGTTTTTGAGTACCCTTGTCATAAAACTCTGCCGCCTGTGAATTAAGCCAGGTGGTAACACAATTTTCCATCTCCTTGTCATTTTCAAAATGCTGTCTCCAACCATTTCTTAATTTTCGGGAAAAGGTGAAAATCGCTGGGAACCACATCAGGTCTGAGTGGAGGATGGAAAAACAACTTCCATTTGGTGTTGAGTGCATAATGCAGTATGCGGAAGAGCATTATAAAGAAAATTGATATCTGAACATAACATGCCATGTTGTTTGTTTTGTACGGCCCTTTTCAATTTCTTCGAGGTCTTGCAGTAAGTTTCAGCGTTAATTGTCATGCCTCTTTCCATAAAATCAATCAAAATCACAACTTTATGGTCCCAAAAACCAATGCCAACAGCTTTTTATGAAGAAAGTGTTTGATAGCCCGTATGGGTTTTCAAGAACTGGTGTGCCCCTACTACAATGACTGAGCTTTTGTTTCCAAGTTAATAAATTAAACCTGTGCCTCATTGCCTGTTACGGTGTGGTCAAGGAGTTCATACTTCTTGTTATAGAAATGAAGGAAGGTTAGTGCTGATGCTAATCTCATTATTGTGTGTTCATCAGAAACAAGATTAGGTACTCAGCGAGCACAAAATTTGTGGAAGAATAACCTATTGGTTAAGATTTCATACAGTACTTTGCGATACGAGAGGTAAAAATTTGATAATTCTGTTATTGTGATCCACAATTCTCTTGAATTTTCACATTAACACCTGCAACAAGTTCATCAGTGCAATTGAGGATCAAGCACTTCTTTCATTGTTGTGAATATTTGTTCTACCTTCCCAAAACATATGGCACCATTGTCTTACTGTACTGTCACTCATGATATTCACTCCATTCCATATAATGCACAATTTTCATGATGAATTTTGACAGCTGACAAGTTTTTGTATGAAGAAAACAGATGATGGCACACACTTCACAGACAGCAGGATTTTCTATGACAGCAGCAATTTGAACAAGCTTTACAGGATCAAACAAGCAAGTGATATTTCCAATAAAGTATTATTGGAAATATCACTCACATTGAAATATCACTATCTAGTGAAATACACTAGAACCACACTGAACTGAGCTATTCAACTGTGTAAAGATAGAATTACTACCACGACTCCTTCAAGCAAAATCGAGGAATGAAATTAATTTCTGAAGGTTAAATTAAAGAAGAATAAATTTTGAAGTGGGATTGAAGCAATGATTGCAATGTTTTGTACCAGTTAATCAACACAATTATTAAATAAAAAAACTTCATCACTGTACTGGATGCTCACTTCCAGTATTCCCTGTTATTTAATTTAAATTAATCTTACATCTTTCATAAGGGTTAACATGAAAAAACTTCCATGATTATGAATATACATTAAAAGAGCTTTTCTTATTTTTTCCTTTCTTTACTACGTACTTAAAAGCATATGAATTACAGCAAACATGGTTATGGGGAAGACAAGTTTTTTCAGTTTTAAATTGCTTGCCCTGTAGAACATGCTCATATACTAGATATTTATATGATTTACTAGTAACATCATAAATTATTAACAACGTGGGTATAAAAGGTACTGTTTAATAAAAAACTGAAATTTGAAATAATAATAATTTACCTTGTATACTTCATTTTTTTAGCATAACCTATGTCTGTTCTAGTTGCTTCAGGAAACTGATCTTTTATTGTGTTTGTTGTTATTGTTGAAGGTAAGTTACCGACATATAACCTGAAACAAAAACACAAAAGATTCTGCATATAACATAAAACAAAAATCCAACTAATAACAGATAAATCATTGTATTTTAGATAAATTTCTAAGTTTATTCTAATTTAATAATACCTTGATAATGCTAAGTTTTTTTTTGTTAAATAACAAACTAATGTAGTTATTAACCTGCTGAAATATACCATCACATGTAGTGAAATTGCAAAATATTTTTAACTTCAGGGATCTATGGGAGAACTGTTTTATTAGACATTAGTAGTTTACATGACTTCACACCCTTTAACTATTAAGATTCTACTCTGCTACTCTTGAGGGATTCCAGGTGTTGTAAAAACCATAATACCATAAGAGAATAAAGTTTATTTTCTTACCAAGAAACAAGGATAATGCAGTTATTTAGACAGCATATATTTTTTATTATAAATAAAGTTTGTCAGGAAAAAAATATTTTTTTAAACAAAATTTATAACATGTGATATAAACCAATAAGTAGTACCTACGGATATGTAAAAATAAACAAAATTTAAGAAATGAAATATTTAGAAAAAAAATATCATCTTTTCTAATTTAATATTAAAATAAAAATAAAAATTTCTTACGTATAGGGATCTATGTTTTCAGGTGTTGTAAGATCTTCATCTTTGATAGCCTTCCTTTCAGCCATTAAAGTACCATTACCAAATTTTATTTTATTTAATTCGGCTACAACCTTCTCAGCATCAGCATTTTCATTAAGCTGGATAAAACAATATCTACAACAAGAATAAAAGAATGTAATAATTACAAATATGGAATATTCTATATAACGTGATATATTTTTTGTAATGTATTTCTCTCTGAAAAGTAACACAAACGTTAAAAATTAAATTTAACTATGGCAAAATTTAAAAAAAATCTATTAAACATCTTTACTAATAATTATATGAATATGTAATTTTAATATATGATAAATTTCATATATGTACATTGTATTTTACTTCATCATCATTTATTTGACTGATCTGATGCAATAATCCAATCCTTTCTCATCTATTTAACCAATACTCTTCCATTGGTCCTGTTAATCCTTCTAAGACCCCTAAAAATAATTCTTAATACTTCCTGTTAATTCTTACGTACTTTGTTTTTTTTTTTACATGATCATTACAATATTTTGTTACTTCTCAAAATTGTTATAAAATCTTTTTATTTAAAATTTTATCAATATATCTGACACAATTCTGTTTTCGTTTTCTACTGTTACAATGTCATAAAGACAAAAAGTCGATAAAGATACTTTTAATAACTTCTTTTTAATTTCTGAATACATTTGATAGAAATATATTTCTATTTAACAGGAAATCCCTCCCTATATAGGCTAATCTACTTTTGACATCATTTTAAATTTGTTCATAATTCATAATATTTTTTACTGTTAAGTTGTTGCAGTCATTAGTCTACTCTATAATAGGAAAACTACATTCAAGTGTTATTTAACTAAGGCGATGGATGGAAAACAACTTATTAAATATATAAATTTAATTAAACATCCTGATATTAGAAGCTTAAGATGTGTTGGCGGATCTCAAATGATTGTTTTCCTACATTGATAAATCAATATAACATCAATGAATATGAAAAAGAAAATCATGTTATTATAATTCTAACCTAGCATCATACGTTCGTTTGTAAATAACCATGATCTGTTGTGATAATTTACAATTTTATTTATAAATATTACGTAGACTTTATCTAGAGTGAAAATTAGCATTTATTAAACCCTAAATCAGTGTATATTAACTCAAGAGAAATGAAATGAACTCTTGATAGTGAATGGCAACGATGTTTTCCTGAAGTGAAATATAGTGGTTTTATCAGCTTCTAGAGTAAAAAGAAGGAAAAAAGAATCTAAAAATGAACTATTAGTTGCTAGTAAGTTCAACTGTAAATATATGTAATATTGCAGAACTGGATACATGAAAAGTTCTAGTAAATGTTCAGGTAAAATTTTCAACAAAAATTAAAAAAAGTCTACACATGTGAAATAGAAAAATGCACATATTTATACTTTAAACCTTTAAACCTTTAGTGACTATTTAGAAAAACAATGTGCCATGAACAGAGAGTACTATTCTAATAAGCTCCAACAGAAAGTGAGACCTGCGATAAATTGAAAACGTCAGGGCGCTATCTCTAAAGGTGCAATAGTCTTGCATGACAAAGCACGTCTCCACATCGCTCAGAGAACATGAGAAATGCTCCGGAAGTTGGGCTGGGAGGTGTTACCACATCCTCCTTACAGCCCAAACCTCACTGTCCGGTTTTAATTTGTTCAGCCTGCTGAAAAACATTTTATGTGGCAAGAAGTTCGATGACAATAAAGTGGTCAAAAAAGTGATACATGAATGGTTCAAAGAACGACTCTGCGTTATGGGAATCAGAAAGCTCACAGAAAGGTGGGACAAGTGTCTAAATGTTGCTGGAGACTACGTTGAAAAGTAGCATAGGTTTCATTGTCATTGAATAAATTGTTTTTTCTGTACATCAATTGGTCTCATTAATTATTGAACGTCCCTTGTATATATTTAGTTTGCAAACATAAAAATACTGATTACTTATACTGTGCTCATCCTGAGTAAACATTTTTTTGACTTTTCAAGAAGTTGTGGATAGGACTTACTGCAGAAAACCTTGAAGCACTCCTTTGGGTAAATTAGTTTTTTAATATGTTTCAGTCCTTGTGTAGGAAGACTACACCATTCACCATTCAATCCTTAATCTTTTTTTCCCTGATTTGATTCCACAGATTTTGGCTCAAAAATCCACATTCAAAATCTGTTCCTAACTTAAAACATCTGTAAATTGCATTTACTGGGTTTTAGTTTTCCTTTAGGATGACAAAAAGAAATTAAACTGGTAACGAAAGTCTATTAAGTAAAGCAAGGTCTCCTAATCTACATCAGTAAAATATAAAGGAAGTTTAAGTAAAATATAGAAATTAAGGCCACTGCAGGAGTTGGTAAGTGAAATGAGCAAGGTGGGATCATTTGCATATATTTGTATAAGTGTGTGCACGCATGTAAAAAATGTGCTTATGTTAATTTATTCTGCATTCACTTTATCAGAAGTACATTAAATCTGACTAATCAATTAACCAATATAATAGGATTTATTTATATATAATAATACACAGGAAGTTTAGAATATAACCAACAGCATTATAAACTATGACTCATAAAAGTTTTTATACTTTTGTATCATTTTTATGCATTTTCTAACAATAAATATATAAACAGTTACAATGTAATTAAATCACAATAATTTGCTTATTTTTAAAAAGTAATTATGACAAGTAGAGAAGAAAAATAAATAAATGATATACTGCAGTTGGGTTCTAACTGAATAAATATAACGAATCACTGCTACATAGAGTAAGAATTATAAGTAAAACTTTACTACTGACTGAAAAAGTATTACTGTTAATAGAATTTAGACTTTTCTATGCATCAATAGATATAATATAATTTAATGCAATTACATATTTATAATTCGTGTAAGTATTATGTATATCATTAGCCTAAAAACCAGAATCCGAATTAATCTACTGTTTTGTGACTCAATGTTTAAGCAGCACTGGAGAAGTGTCACAACCAAGAGTTAGAGAATATTGAGGTTAGATTTTTTTATGATCAGAAACAAACATTATCAACTGACTGATAAATTGGTCAAATAAATATGTGCACTAATTAATAATAATAATGTACGTTCAGAATCTTCTATCTCTAGGTAATATTTTTTACATGACACAAATTTATTTGTTTAAATCAAATTATTTTTTAAATGAACACATCATGAAACAACATTCAAATATTAAATTGTGGGAGTTGTGGTCTAAGGAATAAAAAAATCCCTTTTGGCATGCTGGAGGTAGATTTCACTGTTGCCAGGTAGGGGATAAAAAAGATTTCCACCTTAAAGTTAAGAAAAACTTGAAATTTACTCAATATCACAATGGTTGCATGTGAAAATAGTTTCACACAGCAAGCTCTATCTTCTTACAATTCTAGCAACATTTTGGTCATCCCTTGCCATAAGGGTTAATCATATCAAAAATTGTTTCAGACAAAAGATTTAGGTAATGTTTAGAGGACTAATGACCACTTTAAACCGATTTGATAATGTGCCTATTAAGGAAGGTATGATTTTTTTTGTCTTTGAAATCCCATTTTTTCGTCCCCCTGAGCCAGAGGTTGGCGATATTAAAAAATTTTACTTAGATACATTTTAAGCCCTTATCCAAAGAATAGTAGGCCTTTAACCTTCTTCCATCACAATGATCCGTGCTTGATTAGCGCTCCGCGAAAATATGTTGGTATCTGATTGCTTCCCTTCATAGTCTTATGCTACCATCTTGTGAAAAAATTTCAAAAAATTACAGAAATAGATTCTGACAAAAAAAAAACATTACGATTGGATATTTTTTATGCCTGTAACAACAAAAAAATTGAAACTGAAAATTACGATAATATAATTGCAGAATTTTTTTTTGCGCATTTCTACCGCGTTTTTTGTTGGCGAATTTTTTTTTTTGCTTTGTGTTTATGAAACATTGTTTGCTAATTTTAAAAATAATACTTTCAAGCAAATCGGTTGAAAATTGGGCAAAATATGATGAAAAACCCATGACATAAATCACAGTTTAGTAACATATGTTAGTATAAGTGAAAGTAGATTCAGAAAAGTACGTTTTATTAAAATTCCCCACCAATGAAAAAGGTATTCAGATTGACAAAAAACAATTTTTACTGTATAGTGTTATTCATTACGAATCGTTATGTGTTACATGTTTACCGATATCATTTGTCAGAAAAGATATTTATAGACCTCAAGTAAAAGTGACGTATTTATTTTTGTGTGTGCCGTATATCATAATTTATTATGTATTTCAATACATCGATATGTTGCTACTAAGATAAGCTATTTTTGTAAATAATAAAAAAATCCATAATCGTCAAAGCAATTATAATACACAAGTCACACACACACACAAGCACATTTCTGAGAAAAAAAATGGTCATATTCTTTCTAGTCTAAATAAAACATTTTACATCGTATAAACGTCATTCAAATTGTGTAATAAAACTGATTCCTTTGTGAATATAAAACAAAATAACTGACTTAGATGCAATATAAAATGATTTTGTAACAGCATTTTAAAACTGACGCCATACATAACCAGTTCCAAGACTAAATGATCTGAAAAGGTTAAAGGAATTTGCTACTTTACTTAATAAGAAAGTTACTGCAATAGTTTGTTTTTTTTTAAAAAAGTTCCTCCCATTTCCACCCCCATGGTTCGATTTTGCCCATTAACGAACTCAACCAAGATTTTGGGTCATTATATTCTATGTATTGATAATTTGAAAATGATTGGTGCAAAATTACAGCAGTTATCGTGTCCACAAGAAAGTGAAATACACATATATACAAACTTTTGAACTGATGGTAGTTTTGGGGTCTGGGAGATATGAAATGCGAAGATATGTCAAAGTTTTCCAGAAGTCAAATCATGGTACCCATTACAATAGGTAGCTTTCTTATGAAATCTATGTAAAGATGAATTTGTACTGTAATTAGATTTTATATATCTTTTAATTATTTATTTTTATCCACCTTTAACATATTATCTTTCTATTTTAGAAATGATGCATGCGATTCTTCCCTTGTTCAAAACAAACATCTTTTTTCTTGCAGCCTTTTTTTTTTTTTACTTCCTCAACTGACTGAAATGCCCTTGTAGGCATTTTTAATGGTTCAAAAATGAAACTAATTCAGTTGTTCAGGTGAATATATGACAGAATGAAACTTTGAATTAAATAATCTTCTATAGAAACACCATTTTTACACAAATCTTCTTTACATTTGATTTTTGTAGCATGTAATATCCAGTAATCTGTACACATTAAAAAGGCTTTTTATTGAGACATCTAATGACAATTGCTATGAATGAAGTAATCAATTTTTTTTTTAAATTCTTGTTTTTGATATATTAGATTGAATCAAGGGTTATTGCTTCAAATAACTGTACATTCTTTTACACATAACAAATTTAAGTTTTATTAGGTAGATTTACTAAGGACAACAAAACAGCTTGTCTAGAATGTAGTATTACAGAAAACTGTTAAAAATTAGGTGGGTAGATAAGAGTATAATAAATAGATTTTAAGCCAAATTGGAGAGTTGTATTATTTAGAGCAGAATCTTCATAAGAGATGAAAAAGGTCAGCTGGACATAAGCATATCAAGATGTAAAATGTCAAAGTTTAGTTAATTTGATAAGAATGAAGTGCAGAGGAAAAACTATAATGGAAGATAAAAATTGAAAGATGTAGAAGATCAAGTAAATATGCAGTCATAAGTTAAAATATCTGCAGACTGGATGATAATCACTAGCAACATATTTCTTGCATTCTGAATACCACTAACTGGAGCTTAAGTGACTTACATTCAAACCCAAACCAATTTTTTGTGTCTACACTGGGAACAACACTTCTAGTTCAGTCTCTCACTCACAGCTGCTTATATTGTTATAAGTATAAGCTCAAACAAGAAAAGATATCAGTGGAAAAACTATATTCATGTAAAAATGAAGTTTTTGAGATTAATTTAATGAACTGTTACTTACTGTTGGAAATTCATTTTGCAATTTCCAGAAAATGAATAAATGGGATTTCAAAGGACTCCTTGAAGTAATTGGTCCAAACATTATATTATTTTTATTTGGCAATTTAACAAAGAAAACTATGTTCTTCTAGTACTGAACAATAAAGAGACTGACAGAATAAATGAGTATAGTTTTGACATTGACATCTGGTGTGCCAATGCAATTACTTTATTTTGATAGATTAGATATACTATGTAACATAAAGTTTTTATTTTGTACAAATTTAAAACTCCACTTTTTTATAAATAAAAGATATTTAGTATATTTATAAAATGCAGAAATATGTTTTTGTAATGTGAATAGCAATAAGGACTAAGTTTCACATTGGTTAAATATGAACTGAATTATTATAAAATATGGTTACAATGAGGCTAGAAGAAGATTGTTTGTTATGTCTGTTTATTGACATGTCTAAACTGGCCGACATTTCCTACTTGAACATATGGGTACTAGCAAAATCCTTTGATCTTGAGATGCAAGCAACACGAGTGATGATTATTCCCTTGTGTACAGACATGAAAATCTTGTTAGGAAAATATCAACCATGCATTTGTTGCTGAGAATCATCGTTCAGTTCATGTGAGGCTTTACAGTTAAAAGCTTAGCCAGAACAGAAGCAAAAGGTGAATAACATTAAACCAATCAAAATGAATGATGAAAAATAATGACTACATTATTAACAAAATATTAATCTCCACATGTAGCTGTAGCTGTACATGATGTTTTATTAATAAGTTTTTAAGGAGACACGCATTGCCTTCTGTATAATTATTGCATTAATAGTTTAGAATACACTATGACTAAAACCTATATTAAACTCATTAAAAACTTACCTAGCATTGCTTGGTGACTGAAAATGAACAGAACCTATAGCTGAATGCATCTCTTTAACAATATCTTTATTCAGTTCAGGATCTGGAAATCTGATAATCAAAGATTTATCATTTTGCCGCTTCCTATACTCTAATTCAACAGCTAGTGCACGTTCTGCATCCTCCCGATTCCATACTCTAGTTGGCGGGGGTGGAGGTTGTTTATTTGCAGCATTTGCATTATTAGCATTTTTGCGTTTTTTCTTTCCTGTAGTTGTCACTTGCTAGGTATCAAAATAAAAGTAAATAATATCAATCAGGCAAAACACTTGCAATAAAAACACTTATTAATATTATTTTATAAGTGAATAAAATAATAATTACAAGTACAATCAATTAACAATCAACAATTAACAGGAATTATTGAACTTCTCTTAATCTCAAAAAAGTACAGACTTTTCATTTAATAAAAAAATTTCCAGTCGATTCTATTACTAAGTTAAATCAAACTAAATTAATAAGATCCTTAACTTAACTAGTGATTAGCATTAAGTTAGCGCATAATTATTATAATAAAACAATCCCACATTTTTCAGTGATAACTTCAATAGATTATTGCCGAGTTAAAACAATTTATCTAGTGCTTCATTGATTTGTATTTTTAATAACTGTAAAAGCATAATTTTACTAAGTGTTATATTCTAATTTTTAAACTAAAATTTAAAAACAAAGCTTTTAAATATATTTGTGTATTTGGTAAAACAAGAGGTTAATAAAACGGTACGTTCTAAAGGCTATTAAAAAAAAATTAAGAACTAGTCAAAATTTTTATTGTTCTTTGAAATTAAGATACGACTATTTTTCTACATAGTTCTGGCCATTTTTGAGGCATATTATAGAGGGACATCACAAGTTATATCCCTTCATCATAGAATGATGCCACCTGCAGTGCAAGCCACATATTTATGATTTGCTTTTTTGTGGAACTATTGGTCAGCAAGAAAGAACAACAAGAAAAGGTGATAATCACTTGGTGCAAAGTGCGAGTTGAATGGTGGATGATCAAACTGTTTTCAGCTTCAATGTGATGAAGAGACATCGCATTGTTGTGAACCAACACAATGCCCCAGGTAAGCAAGCCATGCTGCTTGTTCTGGATTGGGCAATGCGATATTTTTAAGTGTTTTTTATCAGATATCACTATCAATTTTACAGCCTTAAGGCAAGAAGTTGATAAGCAAAACTCCTTCATTGTCCTAGCACAGTGTGCACATGATCTTCCAAGTGGTAAAAATCAATTTTCATTTTGTTTATCTGGGTGTTAAAGTTTGTTGCCATTCCGTCGATAGATAGTAATTTTGGTTCATGCATTATATACATCATTCTCATCCATAATGACTATAGAGCTCAAGAAGTTGTCGCCTTGTTCTCTTTATTAAGTCAAAAAATTCCAACAAATAGCCCAATTGTTTAATTTTGTCATTTTTTATAAGCATCCAACATAATTCAATTTCTAAGAAGAAGCAAACATGAAATTCTAGAAAGTACACAGAAAGAGATGTAGTCATTATTGACTCAGAAGTGACAGTTATTTTCCAAAAAGGGTCCTGCTTTTAATTCAGACTACACGTAATTGAATTTGTACTTCAAAAATAGTAAAATTAGCTACAACAAATACATTTACAAAGATTATTACCAACTATAAATCATTTTTTAGATACTGTAATACAATTTGTTGAGCATTTAGGTTTGGTAAGTTAAGATAAAACTTATAAGGAACATTATGGATTCAATTAGTTCTGACTTGTTAGAGGAACAGATGAGATTTATTGCTGTGGATGACTTTTGAGAATTCCCATGTGTATGAATGGAAGATTTACAAACATGAAACAAGTAATAACAAACTATACCCATTTTCTACATGACAATGTAGAAGAGGGTTGTTGTTTAACTAAACAACAAAAAGGGTTGCTCCTTTCCCAAGTAACATATTTTCGATCAAGAATATATGTAACAAAATATGGTACATTACTACAGATAGCATCCTCAAATCATTTACAGCTTTTAACATAAATTTGAGAACATATATTGACTACAGAAAATACTACCCTATTTACAATTTTAAATGCCTATTACCTTGGAACACTTTTCTATAGATAAGTGTTCTAAGTTTTCCTTCATGCCAATTATGATATTGTCAATGAATAAGGTTTTGTATATAAAGGTGGCAACTCCTCCTCCTCTTCTTTTGTTTTCTCTCGATATATAGTGACAATCATAGTCCCTGATTTTTCTCTCTGGGTCTATTGGTAAGGAAGCCTAAACACAACTGAAGAAATTATTTATTGAAATAGTCTCGATTCATTGAATGAAATAGCTTTTTTCTCTAAATTTTGTTTCTAACATTGAGAAGTTTACAGTGCCTTTTTTCGATTCTGATGTACTTAAAGTTGATAGTCTACATTAAAATTATGGATTGCATCATTCACATTACGTGCCAGTAGTTGGATTTATTCTAATATTGTTACTACTGCTTGCTTTTATTTTCACCTTTTATATAACTAAGATAGGGAATCTTGGAGAGCTGCATCAAACCAGTCAAATGACTGAAGATAAAAAAAAAAAATATAACTTTGGTTTGGAAGCTGATGAGATTACAAGGAACTGAATTCTCAACTGGTATAAGGGAGATTTTGTATTTTGTATGATAACAGGTAGGAAATGCATCATACAACATATTTCTCTTTTTGTTTTGTTTTTTCCATGTTCCGTATAATTTGTCAACTTCTATGCTCCCATGCGGCTGTTTGGTTATGCTGGAATTAATTATAAAGAATTTGTTAAAATATTACAATGTTTTCAATTATGAAAATGCAATGGTAATGTCAAGTAACATATCAGTGGGTGAAGCTGATTGGTCCATGCTCTGCCCCTGGAAAGCTGCACATCATTGCAGTGAACTGAACAACAGCAATTGCTTTGTTAAGAAAGTCCTCTTAAAATGTCCAAAAATCTGTCACTTTTAGAAACAATATCAACTACTTCTTATCAGAACTTAAGACATGTTTCACAAAAGAAATGCTCACATCCAGAAAAAATAAAATTAAATATTTGGAATACTAAAGACGATAGCATAAAAACCATTATAAAATTTTATAACATAGATAAAAATATAATCATGAGGAAAAGGCATATTGACAAGAATCAAAGTTTGGTGTAATTCATGATCTAAAGCTAAAGATTTACCTAATGATCTCAATGGGAAATTAAACTCAAAAAAGAGGACAGATAAAAATTATATTTCATTAGGCACAAATTATCGGGACAGAAGAAAGAAAAAACTGAAGTTGCCCAAACAGAATAATGGAGGTGACATGTCACTATTGCTTATGCACTGGAATGCAAGAAGTGTAATGAATAAAATGTGGAACTGCGTGAGGTTATGAGGTGTAACAGTAAAATAGCATACAGGAGGCTTCCTTACCAATAGACCGAGAGAGAAAAATCAGGGACTATGATTGTCACTATATATCAAGGGGGAAAAAAAGAGAAGGATGAATTGCCACCTTTATATACAAAACCTTACTCATTGACAATATCATAACTGGCATAAAGGAAAACTTAGAACACTTATCAATAGATAAGTGTCACTATGTCAAATGGGATTATCTTAACTGTAGTAAATACACACATTTCTTCTCAAAAAATAAAAAGAGAAGAGCTAGACTGCATTCTACCTAAGACAAAGCTATTTATGATAATTGGAGACTTTAATAGCAGACACAGCTCATCGAATAAAGGCTTCTTAAACTCGCCAAGGGAGCCTACTTACCAATCCCCTTTTTCTGGAACTACCAGCATATTGGATCTTTCACTCATTTCACCAGCTCTTCTAGACTACTTAGAGGGCTGGTCCATACGAGACGATCTATCAAGTGATCATTTGCCTGTGTATTGCAAGCTTGGTTTCTGTATTATAAACAACCCTTCTTTTTCCTGTTTAGCCTCCAGTAAATACCGTTTAGATAATTCTTCAGAAGATGAATGAGGATGATATGTATGAGTGTAAATGAAGTGTTAGTCTTGTACATTTTCAGTTCGACCATTCCTGAGATGTGTGGTTAATTGAAACCAAACCACCAAAGAACACCGGTATCCACGATCTAGTATTCAAATCCATGTAAAAATATCTGGCTTTACTAGGACTTGAACGCTGTAACTTTCGACTTCCAAATCAGCTGATTTGGGAAGACGCGTTAACCACTAGACCAACCTGGTGGGTTATTATAAACAACCCTAATACAAAACAGAATCTACAGAGTAGATGCACAATAAAAGAGGCTGATTGGAAATTCTTAAAAGAGGAAACGACTAACATGAGCAATACTTTGGAGAGCATGGAATAGGTGATCATTAACGCAGCAAATAAGAGCATGCCGAGAGTAAAACTCGGTATTGGGAATAAACTTAATGTCTGGTGGATACAAGATATTTCAAAACTGGTCACTGATAGGAAGAAAGCCAGGAAAATTTGGAAAAGCAGCCATACGCTTGAAAACCGTAAAAAAAAAAAAAAAAATATAACCAAGCAGCTGTCAAAAGCAAGATAGCCATTAAGATAGCTAAAAGCATGTCCTGGAAAACATTTGTGAACTCAATGAACTGTAACATACTAGCTGCTCCAGTATTGTAAAAATTCAAATCTCTGCAAGGAAAAAGTGATAACACAATATTCAAATTAGTGTGCTCAGACAATACTGTTATAACAGAGAAGTCGGAGATTACTGAGGTGCTGAACAACATGAACTCCTTAAAGGACTGGTAGCCCAGTTCCTTGGCCGTTTAGCCTGATGCAAGAGAAGCAATATCTGACCTGAAATATGGAGAATATTTTCAGACAAAAGGATACTATGGATCAGCCTTTTACGGCAAATGAGCTAAAAATGCACTTGCAGATTTGCAAGACTCAGCACCTGGAGAGGATGGAATACACACCGCTATGCTTCTGAACGTATCAAATTCATACCAAACTGCATTATTGAAATATTTTAATAATATATGGTCTATAAGAGAACTTCCAGAAAAGTGGAAACTCACAAAAATTATACCTATCTGCAAACCTGGAAGAACTCAAAAAAGGAAACCTCATATCGTCAATATCTCTAACATCATGTGTATGCGAATTAATGGAAAGAATGATCAATGAAAGATTAAAATGGAATCTGAAGATCTATTGAGTGACAGGTAGTATGATTTCAGACCAAGAACTACTGTGGATGCTTTGCTGTACTTAATTGATAAAATAAATACTGCCTTCAACAAGAAACAGTCTACAGTTGCCAAAATGATCAATTTTGAAGCAGCATTTGACAGAGTGCTGAGCAAGTCTATTGTTCTCCGGTGCATGAAACTGGGCATGAGAAACAGAATATTGAAATTTCTCTACAATTTTTTGATCAAAAGGAAAATTAAAACTATTGTAAATGATGTTGAGTCTGAACCAAGACCAGTGAACAATGGAACACCACAGGAAGCAGTTCTAAGTTTCACATTATTTAATATAATGCTAAATGACATTACGTCCAATACTTCAGAAAACATAGATTTAGATCACATACACAGATGATTTAAAAATATGATCTTCGCAGGAGGACCAAGCTGTTCTTGAAATGCAGCAAGCCATAAACTTGGTGCTCAAGTGAACAACAAAGTGGAATTTAACGATATCTGAAGAGAAAATACAATTTTTACTACAAGATACTGTCTCAAGATTTTAAACCAATGATAAATATTAATAGTCCCATCCTGCGTTACAATCCAAATTTAAAGATTCTTGGTATTGCTTTGGATTCTAAATTGCTGTGGGGTTCACATATCGGTAATGTACAAAGCCAACGCATAGGAAGAATGAATTCTATGAAAATGGTAGCAAGTAGTTTGGGGTGCAGATACTGTTACTCTTAGGCAGTTTTATCTGACATTCATTAGACCAAAAATGACATATGGATCTGAGATTTGGAAGTCTGGGGGGGGGGGTCTGCTGTTGCATGTTATCTCAAGATTAGAAGCAATTCAGAACAGTTCTATGAAGATATGTTTGGGATGTCTTAGAATAAACAGTGTCCAGTCAATGGAGATTGAACTGGCAGTTGAACCATTAAATTTGTACATTGGGAGGATGCTCATGACGAAACACATCAAAGTCCAGTTTTTCCAGCAAAACCATCCATTCCATCATCTAGAAAAAAACGATTTGTTCGCAACTCCTTCAATAGTGTCATATCAAACATGGAACACCAATCTATGCAAAGTGCACCAGAGGTCTTTCTGATGGTAAGCTCCATGGTTAATTGACAACATTAATACTGAACTAACCATCCTTGGATTGTAAAAAAAGATGAAGAAATTCCAGAGTTCCTCTTGCAGACAACCTTGGAGTATATAGGCATGTGATGTTATGGATTCCACTGCATTTTCACAGATGTATCAGTCGAAGGTAATAAGGAGAATGCTGGAGCTGCCTTCTATGACCAAACAGCTGACACAGAATTTGTGTCAGCAGGATCTACCTGTAGTACCGATGCTGAACTCCTCACAATGAATGGTGCGCTTGCTTACATTCACACCATCCCTGTGAATGATATCTGTATTTTTACTGACTCTAGATCAGCCCTACAAATAATACATAAACAGAGGTCAACAATTTTTCACTTCTGCAGCGAGGAAATTCATAAAATGTTAGGGAGATTATCTGGGAAAAATATCACTTTCCAGTGGATACCTAGTCACTGTGGTGTTCCAGGCAATGAAAGAGCTGTTTGCCTGGCCAACCATGCAGCAAAATTTCAACCTGTCCCCAGAGATAAACACCTCTTGGTGAGTGTCTATGGGAAGTTAGTAGGAAATCTGTGGATACCTGGATCCATAAATGGTGGCATCAGGACATTCTCTTTTTAAGATTCAGAGAAAGCCTTCTGAAACAGCACTTTTTTTTTTTTTTTTTAGCGAAAATGTTGCACGTTCAACTGCAATGTTTGCTACTTGCATGAGAACTGGTCAGTTTGTCACCCAGACCTATCTGAATAGGTTTCACTTTGTGAAGTTTTCTCATTTGGCTTGTGACAAAGAAAATGAAACCATTGAGCACATTCTTTATTGTAAATCAAATAACTCCGCAACAGATAGGCTGAAGGCTTATATGACTGTGATTTACTCAGAGTTTGAACAGATTTTGACAGTCAGAAGATATTGGAAGTTGGCAGAGGAGGTTTATAGGAGGCATTGAGTCATCAGAGAATGCTCTAGAAGCTTGCGTTAAGAAGTAAGTAAGTCGAGTAAAATATCTGGCATGACAAAACTGTGTATATGTGAGCTGTTCCACATACAGATGGAAAGAAAGTTTTGCCAGTGGACTTGAGAGAACTACTAAAAGATAGCAGAACATGAAATTAGGCTTTTAAAAAAATATCTGATAGAAAACATGGAACATAAAAAACACAGTATAAAATAATTATGAAAAGTATATATAAAATAAGAAAGTGAACGAAAGTAAAAATAGTTATATTATACCTAACCATAATCTTTTGCTGACAATTAAAAATTTATCTCTTTAAAGGAAGAAATCAAGAACTGAATAAAATTCATTGACCATGTATTTTTTTTACATTAATGCACAAATGTAACATCAAAATTAAAAAAAAAAATAAATCAGAACACAGAATTATGTCCCCTGCATGCTGTAAATTTATTATTAGGATCTCTGCAAATAAATTACATTCACTAATATCAAGGTACAAAAAATATTTAAATCTAAAAAAAATTGTTTTATCTTAAATATTTAGGTGTTAAATAAGCAAAACATAAGTTTAAATGCTAGCAAAAGTAAAAGGTAAGAGAATTTCTTTACCAACAGATAAAATACTCCTAATTTCTTTTTCAAAGTATGAACAAAATGAATTTATATGTTCACCAATACGTTGATTTTATGGGATCATGAATGTTTATTTTTATGAATAGGTTTTATTATTTATTGCTTTATAAATACAACAGTCTGAATTTTATTAATGTTATTAACTGAGATTTAAATGTACAAAGTTTATATTTGTTTTTTTATTATTATTCTGCTTCTTTATGAATAAATATTATTTTGTCAATAAAATTAACATAAAAATTAAAATTATCTAATTTTAAGTGCAAAACCAACATTAATAAATTTATAATTTTATGACATCTTTTTATTTTATACTTTTTTTTAATTTCTGTAATGGTATAATTTATTTACTTGAATAAAAAATACAAGATATGTATCTTGTAAGATACGGGTTAGTAATACAAAATCATCTACTCACTGCAATCTGTTTTGTCTCTTTGAATATAAGACTATAATAAAAATAAAGAAAACACACATGCACACACACACATACACACAAACCTTTGGCAGGCCAGATGGCAGAGGTAGATTTCACAGGTGCTAAATAGGGGATAAAAAAAATTTCCACCTTAAGTTAAGAAAAACTTCAAATTTACTCAATATGACAATGGTTGCATGGAAAAAAGTTTCACAAGTTTAGCATACTATAAGCCCCATCTTCTTACAATTCCAGCAGTATTTTGGTCATCTGTATTGCCGTAAAGGTTGGTAATATAAAAAATTGTTTCAAACAAGAGTTTTAGGTAATGTTTAGAGGACTAACAACCACTTTAAACAAATTCGATAATGTGCCTATTAATGGAGGTATGATTATTTTTGTCTTCAAAACCCCATTTTTCAACCCCCTGGGCCAAATGGTTGGTGATATCAAAAAAGTTTACTTGATAAGTTTTAGGCCCTTTCCAAAGAATAGTAGAAACTTTAAATGAATTCAATATTTTACTTAATATGAAAGTTATAGTTATATTTTGTTTTAAGAAAAAGCCCCCATTGTTTCCATCTCCTTGGTCCGATTTTGGCCGTTAACGAACTCGATTGAGATTTTGGGATGAGTTATTTTTAAGAAACAATTTCAAAGTGATTGGTGCAAAATTATGGCAGTTACTGTGTCCACAAGAAAGTGAAAGTGAAATATATAAATGTATATATTAACTTTTGAGCTGACGGTGGTTTTGGGGTCTGGGGATGTGAAATGTGAAGATATGTCAAAATTTTCCTAAGCTGAATCATGGTACCCATTACAATAGTAGCTTTCTTATGAAATCTATCTAAAAATATACAATAGTATAGGCAAGATGGTTTGATTATTTAGAAATAATCTAAAATTGAAAAATTAGGATATTAAATGCAAACATGAAAGGAAGAAATCCTAGATGAAAACAGATGAGTGAAGAATATGTTAAGGAAGATGTAAAAAAAAATAATAAAGTCAAATTTGAAAGAGATATTTAATTTAAATAAATTAACACCAGCTACAATTTTTTGTATTTTCTTATCTTACATTTATTACTTTGAAGCTATTTTGTAACAAGATCTGATCTTGAACGAAGTACAGATTTGTTCCTTTAAAGTTTTTCAGATGGTTTTGGTCATACTTTTCATATAAGGAAAGTATGTTATTTTTACTTTCATTCTAATTTTATACATTAGTAAATTTCAAATAAATTAATGAATATGAAAATATATACAGTCTAATTAATTAAATTCACTACTATATGCAGTTCTTAATATACGCATCCTCATTATAAATTTATTTTCTAGTATAGAGAATTCTATTGTTTGTATATATATATATAAGAGGGTAAGTCAATTATGATCCATGCAATTTAGTTATATTTTTGTTTATGTTGGTAGTATTGATGTGTTGCATAGATGACGCATGAGTGGTTTAATTGTTGTTATGTCTGTGCAGGTTTGATGTTGCTAGGTTAGTTCCATTATCGCTACCCTACCGTTAACGATGGTTGTTCTGCTTTCTGTTTGCACCGAAGAAGAGCAACGTTCAGTGATCCGTTTTTTGTGGTCGGTAGGTGTATTAGGGTCCGACCCTAATACACGGGAACAGTGTGTTGCCGCAACGGAGTGTCTAATGGATTGAAAAATTCAAAAATGGTCACACTGTGTTCCACACGACGAAGGAGCTGGACGACCATTTACTGCTACAAATGAGGAAAACATTGAGCGGGCACGTGACGTGGTTTTCTTAGACAGATGAGTAACTATTGATAAAGTGGCACATCGTCTGCAAATTAGTCATGGTTCTGACTACAAAATCATCCACAACAGACTTGAGTTTTCATAAAGTCTGTACAAGATGGGTTCCAAAACTCACACGGTTGCATAAACAAACGTGCTTGGACATCTGCCAAAAAACATTTGGATCGCTATGGTAACGAACAAGACATCTTAGACAGAATCGTCACTGGTGACGAAACATGGATCCATCATTACAAGCCGAAGAGTAAACGGCAGAGTATGGAATGGAAACATCCAAATTCACCCTGTAAAAAAAGTTCAAGAGCCAACCATCCGCAGGAAAACTGATGCTTATGGTTTTTTGGGACTTACAAGGCCCAGTACTGGAACATTATGAGAAAAGGGGCATGACAATAAACGTTACAGTGAGATGCTTACTGCCAAGCTAAGCCTGCAATTCGAAGCAAATGCTGAAACGGTCCAGAAACTCAACTTTGAAGTACTGGTTCATCCTCTGTATAGTCCTGATCTTACCCCTTCTGACTACCACTTGCTTGTTCCACTCAAAGAGGCTTTAAGGGGCTGTCTATTTACCTCGAACGAAACGATGAAAGAAGCGGTGCATTCCTGGCTCCAGCTCAACCGAAAACCTTCTTTTATGAGGGCATCAGGAAGCTTGTGCAACGATGGACCAAGTGCGTTGAAATGCAAGGGGACTATGTTGAAAAATGATTTACATGTATGTTTCCTATTTGTATCGCAATAAAATTTATAACTACATCGCAGATAATAATTGACTTACCCTCATATATATATATATATATATATAATTGTTTTTTTATGAAAAAAAATCTGTTGCAACCAAAAAAAATGCAAACGTGTACCTGATGTGTATGTAACATGCAATGGTGTGTACGTACGAATGTGTATATATATACTAAGTAAATGATTATATTTATATTCTAAATTTATTGAATGGTGATTATTTGGCATATGTACCATTAAAGTACCCTTTGTATAACTGACTATTATGAACATAACAGTTTAATTTAAAAATGATTATTGATTTGAATTTAAATTAACATCTTCTAGAAAATTTCTGAAGATGGAGTAACAGCTCCGAAAGTACCAGGATTTACATTAAATTTAGTTGGATTTACATTTAAATAGTTGGTAAGTGGAAATTCAATTTATACAATTGTATTAATATCAACGGTGTCAAATGCTTAGTAAGTTAAAAGTATCCTTTTCCTGTCACCAAGTACCAGTATTTGAAAAAATCCAAAAATTTGATTATAATGATCTGTAGTGATTAAATCCAATATACTGATAAGAATCTTTAAGTGTTACTGAGATCATTACATATTTATCATCTAATAAGACCAGAAATTTGGTTAAATTCTTAACAGTTTTATCCTGTCATTAAAAAATAAGAATCGCTAATAAAAATACATAAATATTTATAGATATAATTACCTCGCCAGCCTGCTGTGGTTCAGCAGCTTCACTATCACTGTTCTTCAATGCTGCGGCTTGTAAAGCATTCTGATTAGGTTGTTGTACAAAACCTGATACACCATCCATAGTGGGTTCTACTACAAAATGAGGCTGCCTGGGACCCCAAGGCATCTTCGGATACGGTTTTCTGAAGTGCTTTAAAAAAATTAAACTGTTAGAAATAAGTTTTCAAAAACTACACTGTTAAATATTTTCAAATAATGGGATGGAGCATATCATGTTACATATATTGCAGAATTCCTCTTTTAATACAACTTCTTCTGGATCCATTTAAACATTAATTTTGAAGTCCTCTTCTTAATGTAAAATCAGAATAAGTTATACAGCTATAAAAAAAGGTAGCTTTCTATGTAGTGATATGAAAGTATAAAAAAACAATGAAAGTTTGAAACAGTTAATTATGTCAAGAAATGAAACTAAGACTTGCATACCTCTAATTATAAGAAAGAAATGCTGAAAAACTGAGTTAAGATTGTATATTTTTTTTTTTATACACCATTTTTATCATATTTATAACAAGACAAAAAGGCTAACATTTACAAGAATAGAGATTAACATTTTGTAATCAATGGGCTTCACAGATCCTGAGAATCCTAAAGTGTTTAAACAAAAATTTTATTATAACTAATAATAAAAGAAAAAACAAAGCTTAATATACAATACAAGAAAATCTGTATAGATTCATGCCACCCATCTGTTCTTCTAAGCATATGACTCTTAAATCAACTGATGGTTTTGTAGTCTTAATTAATATTTTTTCCACATGTGTTATTAACTTGGTTGCACTGTAAATGATTTTCAATTATAGCATTTTAAAGCTGGATAATCTCAGACTTGGATTATTCTAATATAAATTGAATATTTTAATATTTTATCTTTAGTTAAACTCAAGAGTTAGGCTTCTAAGAGTTCCAATATCGTCATTATAACAGGTGATTCAAAGAAACGGGAAATTTTGAAAGTTTTGTTGGTAGCCGTGGGCGATTGGTACCACTTGATAAGTGGCGCCAGCCTCTCTAACCTAACCTGCCATTTAGTTGTCATGGATCCTTGTTGTGGTGCGCAACATGCATTTGCTATCAAAGCGTTTTACAATGACAGTGCGGAGGGAGTGCATAGAGAATTTCGCCGTCATTTTAATCTGGGACGGCACGACCATGTTCCATCAGCACATGCAATTAAAACATGGATATCTAATTTTGAGGGAACTGGTTCGGCAATGAAAAAGAAACCTCCAGGCCGTGAGTGAACCGTCCGTACACAACAGAATGTTCAAGCTTTACAAGATGCTGTCACACGAAGTCCACATCGGTCAATCCGTCGTCTCTCAGCATCTTTACAATTGCATAGTTCAAGTGTTCGAAGAATGTTAGTGAAGGACTTGCAATACAAGTTGCAGATCGTCCAGGAACTGAAACCGAACGATGCAGTTGTGCGAGCACAATTCTGTAATGTAATGCTTCAGAAGATAAATAATAACAAAGAGTTTGTTCACGAACTGTGGATGTCAGACGAAGCGCATTTCCACCTTAGTGGATTTGTTAACAAGCAAAATTTCGGATACTGGGCACAAGAAAATCCTACACAACTACACCAGCGTCCGTTGCACAGCCAGAAAGTGACCGTGTGGTGTGCTATGTCATCTTACGATGTTATAGGCCCTTATTTTTTTGAGGATGACAACGGTCTTGCGATTACAGTGACGTCAGCTCGTTTTGTAGCCGTGCTTAAAACCTTTGTTGTGGAACAACAAAAGAGATTTCCACCAATTCTTAACACAGCCTGGTTTCAACAAGACGGAGCAACGTCACATACTGCACGAATATTGATAGTAGCTGTACGCCGATTGTTTGGACAACGTGTCATTTCATGAAATGGGGACATTAGATGGCCTCCCAGATTGCCTGATCTCTCAGCTTGCGATTACTTTTTGTGGGGTTACCTTAAAAGCAAAGTGTTCCACAGTAGATCTTCTACAACGGAAGAACTGAAGGCAAAGATCCGAGAAGCAATTGCAGAAATTCCAGTTGAGATGTTACGTCAAACCATGAACAATTTAACGACGAGACTTCGTGAGTGTTTACGTAGAAGAGGAGGTCACCTGGAAGATGTCATCTTTAAAAAATAAACTAAAATGTATGTATCCTAAAATGGCAACATTTGTACAATTACATGAAATAAAATTCATTTTCTAAAAAAATTTTTTCATTAACGTTATTTAATTTTTTTAATTTCCCGTTTCATTGAACCACTCTGTACATAACGAATATAACCATGTACGTGTTAGTTAAATGTACTGACCTCTGTACATCATTTTATTTTTCAAACAAATGTTTGAAAAAAAAAAATTGCCAATTAAATAATTGGCATCGATTGTTATGGTCATTAGTCATTAAAACATGTTCACAGGATGCAGTGAAACTACACACAGTGTTCGTTAACCTTAGTGAATAAAGGGAACTCTACTATTAAACCTAAGTTCTGCTTCTAATATCTTACACTTATTTCACAATCTTCAATTCAATTACCAGGAAACTACTCACTGAGATGTTTTTAATATATTTATTTATAATGGTATACCCCAGGACAAAAAATTCTTAGATAAAAAAACCTGATGAGATAATTGATTTTATTATAGAATAGGAAATTTAAAAGAATTTTGTTTCCAACACTTATTAACTTCAAACAAGTTCCACACAAGGACCTTTTGTAAAATGGATAGATGATATCCAATTTCACACCACACAATAAGACACATATCTGGAGTTATTCAATTAATTACACCTTTGATTCTTCTTTTTTGCTCATTGATGTTGACAATCTTCATTGCAAACACCCTGTATTTGAAAAACCCTCAATGAAAGAAATCAAGTAGTGTAATGTCATGAGATAGATGTGGCTAGGAAACAGGTTCATTACAGCCAATCTAACTTGAGGAAATAGTTCATGTAGGTAGTACCTAATATGTAAATTCCAGTGTGGTGATGTGTCATCTTATTGCAAGTAAACACTGGGTTGCGGATGTACATACAATTTGTGGTACTGCATACTCCTGTAACATGTGTAGATAATTAGTGCTAGTAACCATTTCCTCAGCAAAGAAAAATGGTTTGATGAATTCATAAGCAAGTCAGTGCACTCCAAACATTAATTTTTAGACTATCATGTTGTATTTGTCAAATGGCAAGTTTGTCATAATTGTCAGATTTGGCAACCAAATCTGATAATTATGATGGTTGATGTGACCAATAACATGGAAAGTAGTTTCACCAGAGATGATTACTTAATTTCTAAAAGCGCATTATCTTCATCTACTTTATAAAGAATGTCCACGGCGAAACTGTATGGTGTTGTTTACTGTCATCTTTAATTGCCTGCACCTACTGAGTTTTGTATGCATGAAGTTTTAGATACTTGTGCAGAATCTTCACAATTGTCAATTGCAGTATTCCCAGTTCTAAACTCATGTAAGTCGATTTACCTGGGCTTCTCTGAAAAATTTATCTTACTCAATCCACAAGTTCCTTGGAGACAGGTCTGCCAGCACCTATTTTGTGTACTACACTTTCTGTCTCCTTAAACTGCTAATACCAACATTCAATCAAATTTTTATTAGTAGGATCATGGCCGAACTCTACTCAAAAATGTCTACGAACAGTAATAACAAATTCACTTTCATGAAACAATAGTATGCGCATTCCTTTCTCCTTTACGTAAGAAACTGCTCAACTGACCATCTTCCCTGTCATTACATTGCACCAAAGTGTTCATTCAAGGTTGAATGACCCAGGGGTTCATTCAACCCATTTTATTGCAATGAGATTGCAATAAATACTAGAGTAACTGCTAGCATTCTAGTTCAGATTGTTTCTGCAATCTGTCTTTCTGTTAATATATTATTTGATATTTTATTTTTTATTATTATTGTTATGATAATCAGCAATTCTAGTACCTACATTAATGTTTGAAACCAACATGCTCTACATTGTTTTGTTAATTTTTTATTAGCCCCTAAAATGCGCTAATAATTTACGTTCACCTGTAAAATAAGACATGCAACATTTCAGTTTCATTAACTTACCACTCCTTGCTGAAACATGGCAGGGTGCATCGGCACAGCGCCTCCTCTACCTCTATTGTATCGTGGTACACCTCTCGGTGCTCTAAAGAAGCCAGCTCTCATATTAGGGGGTCTCGACATGTTAGGTAAATTAGGCGGTGGTTGCATCGGAGGTTGAATAGGATTCTGCCCAGGTGTCCAAGCACAGAATGGCAACTGTGCATAAAATGCACCAACCATATTGGGTGGCCCTGGAAAAAACTGTTTTGCAGGTACTCCTGGAGGAGGTTCAAGGAAAGTGCCCCCCTCGGCACTTTCAATACCTCCGACTGCATCCTCTGCCTGAAAACCATACAACCACAACTTTACTTGCATTTCACAAACAATTATGACTGCACAAGTCACATTAATGCATGGAGTGGTGTTTTCACACATCTAATTTTATTTTTTAAATTCTACAAAAAAATAAAAATGCATAACTCAAAACACTCATTTTTAATACTTATTTGCATTATGCACCAAACAAGAACAAATTTTCTCATTACTTGATAACTTCAGAATTGTGCATTAATTTGTAAATCACATAATAATAACTAAATAACAGAACAGTTGAACTGGATCTCACTGAAATCAAGTTAATTATTTGATTAAAATATTTTGTGGTAATTTTGGTGAATATTTTATGAAAATACATACTAAGGAAAAATTAAAAAAAAAAATTAAATGTATAAATATTACAGCCAATAAAATTGAGAACTTTTGTGCAAAACAGTATTTTAAATTCAAAATCTGTCTAACAATTTTATAATATTACTTCTAATTTCACATTTTTTAATATAAATGTAAAATAAAATTAAGGGGAAAATATTGCAAAATAGGTCATTTTACTCCACTTGAATGTCAGACTACAGGAAAAGGTTGATAGCATTTTGATTATAAAAAGAACCTTTATTTACTTACTTTTTGGTGTAATAAATTATAGTGGGATAGCAATAAATGTTAAGAAGGGAGCTTGCATTTATAGCTAAGTTTAAGTGATTTGAATAAATCGCGTTAATATACGTTCAGTCAAACAGTATGTAACAAATCAAATTCACTTCAATTGTATATTTTATTCAATCCGAAATATAAGGCAATTTTTTTCATATTTTTATTTATTTATTTTTCTTAATGGAATAATTGATAATATAGTTGTTCTTGATATTATGTAAGTTTTGCATTTAAATAAGTGCAAGAGAACCTTACCAAAAACACTATCAATGATCGATCACGTATTGCCGTAACAGCATTACTGTATTTTTCTTATTTTAAACAGAAATGTGGCACAGTTATCTGTACTTTTGCATTTATAACGAAGAACATATGATTTCAATAAAACACTTCTACCCAGGTTCAATCACGTGATTGAACCACATAAGTAACGCAATCCGATTTGAATAATTTACTAATTCGATCGAAGTTAAAAGCAAATTATTATATTTTTGTTATACCTAATAAGTAAACGTACGAATGTTTTTTATATTCGGCAAAAAAACTATATTTATTTACAGTAAAGACAGATATCTAAAAACCATCCCTATTGTGATTGCTTGTATGTACTGTATCAATTTAAAAAATGGTTCATTTATTTAAACGGAGCTGAAATAAATTAGACATTTAATTTGTGGCAGATGCGGAGAGGAAAGATAAATAGTTTTAGTTCAAATTGGATCAAACACGATTGTTTCTTTAGTAAAAGTTTTCATTCATAGCAAAGTACACGCGAGTTTTATAGGCTACACATATTATGAGCACTTAATATGTAATGCATAAAAAATATTTTTAATTATTACTTATACAAAACTTTTTTTTTAGTGGAGATATAAAATGGTTTCCATAAGAGACTTTTTCAGTTACAACGAAGTAAAATGAATATTATAAACGCCACCAAACAAAGCTCGATTACGGGAAAAGAAATCTATCGCCATTTCAATAAACGTTTTTTAAACAGTCAAAGGTGGGATTATTGTTTTAATTTTTCTAATGTAATAAATAAAAATAGCATTACTTTTAATGTTATTTTGAAGGGTTTCGTAATGATACCAACGTTTAAAAACGATTCCTATCGAGGTTTGGTTACGTGTGGAAATCATATTTTTTGTCTAAATCTCAATTGTAATGTATTTATTTACGGCGAAATTATTTTACGTTTTTAAAAGTAATATGTGAACAAGCAATTATTTTTAAAGTCATTCACGGTAATTTTGCAATTATAACAGTTACAAATATGATTTTTACAAACCATAACTATCAAGTTCGGTCAAGTGATAAGTACTTATAGAAGAAGATATTTGTTTAAAATTTTACTTAAACCAACGTAGATGAGAATCAATTGTTTTTACTGTAAAAAAATATAATAAATAAAAATACCATCACATTATTCTTATTAACAGAAAAGTATACGTTATTTTTATTGAACACGCCTATCCACTTTCGGTTACGGAAGTATTTTGTAGTAAAAAACATTTGATTACTCCACTTATTCAAACAGGGATAAAATACAATTACATTAAATCTATTTAACATAATACATGGAAGTGCAAAACATAAAAAATTTATACGATAGTTTTATTGCCAGTTCAAAGTACAGGAGAATTTTATAAATCACACTTTTCGAGGTTTAGTGACGTACGTTTACATAATCAATATTATTTCCATTTATTTTAATCGACTTCTAACTGTTTTTATTTTTTAAGATATAGAAGGTGGGAATAATTTTCTTCGGCTACGTTAATTTGAATTTGTAACAAGTATGCAACTAATTTATAAAATCATTTGTTTACAAAACAGTCTACACTACGTGAATCATATCGACCTTTCAATTGTAGGAGTATTTCAGGAACAATCAAAAGGTTGAAAAGAATAGTTACTTTTTAAAAATAAGTACACGTAATTTTCCCACATAAGAGAGTTTTGCATTTTTCTTAATGTTTTGGTAAAATACTTATGTAATTTTTACAAGAAATGCTTGCTAACATTTAATTGGTGGCAGACATGTTTTTTGATAATCCACTGTTAATTAATAAGCTATTAGCTTTTTAATCTACTTTCAATAATTTACTTTTAACATTTTGTAACCTTTACATTTTTTTTCTTAAGGTTTTCATATTCTCTTGAAACTGAAATGAATAAAGTATATGGGCTAGTTATGAGAAAGTTCAAGTTAAACTTAAATAAACTGATTACAGAATTTATTTTTTTGTTTAACTTTAATTGTTTTTAATTTTATATATATATATTTTTTTTTTTTAATGGAGAAATTTCAAACTTATACAAAAACATTAAGTTTGTGATAATGATTTCAATACAAAATGAAATCATGGCAGAGTGGTAGTATCTTTGTTTTTCATCCTGTAGGTTCTGGGATTGAATCCCAATAAAACTTTACATTTTTCACGTCCAAGTTTCACTTCCATAACGCTACGCTCAAAAATGTTTTCCTGATGTTTAAATTAATTTTTGATGTAAACAAATTAGATTTCTGAATGAACGTTCGTTTCGCGCTGTTTGGCATTTTATATCACTCCTGCTTCATCCATATTTAGTAATTCTACTTCCCAAATTACAAAATTCTTCTACCTCCATAATGTTTTCTCTTCCTATTTTTATATTCAGTGATTCATCTACTTTATTTCTACTACATTTACGTTCATTTTTTTCTTGTTTATTTTCATGCAATAGTTCTTGCGTAGGACTTCATCCATACTGATCATTCTACAATCAGCATGAATCTTTTTTACAATCAGCTAGAGTTATATATCATCATCTTTTCACCTTGTACTCCGGATCTAAATTGTTCTTTAACATCATTAATTGCTAGTTGTAATTAAAAATTAAAAAGTATTGGGGATAGGGAATATCCTTGTCAGACTCCCTTTTTTTATTTTGGCTTCTTTCTTATGTTCTTCAATTATTACTGCTGCTATTTGATTCCTGTAAATGTTAGCAATTGTTCTTCTATCTCTATACTTGAACACTAATTTTTATAAAAAGCTAAAAATTTTATTTCAGTTTACATTATCGAATGACTTATCAAGGTCTATATATGCTAAGTATGTTAGTTTGTTTTTGTTTAATCTTCCTTCTACTATTAATCTGAGCGGTAAAGTTGCTTCCCTTGTCCCTCCACAATTCCTGAAACCAAATTGGTCTTCTACTAACACTTTCTTCCATTCTCCTCTCAATTCTTCTGTACAGAATTCTAGTTAAGAAAAATCTTAACTAGATCAATAAAATCTAATGCATCAAAAATGATGCATGACTAGTTAAGCTAATTGCTTTGTATTCTTCACATTTATCTGCTCCTGCTTTCTTTGGTATCATGACTATAACACTCTTTTTGAAGTCTAACAGAACTTCCATTTTTTGTAAATATTACACACCAGTTTGTATAATTTATCTATTGCTTCCTCAACGGTACTGCGAAGTAATTCTGAAGGTATTCCGTCTATTCCATGAGCCTTTCTGCCATTCAAATCTTTTAATGCTCTCTTAAATTTAGATCTCAGTATTGCTTCTCCCATTTCTTCCTCTATAATACCAATTTCTAGTTCATTTCCTCCATATAACTCTTCAATATATTCCATGTACCTATCAACTTTAACTTTCATATTATAAACAGGTGTACCATCTTTGTTTAACACATTATGAGATTTTAATTTATGTACCACAAAATTTTCCTTAACTTTCCTGTATGCTCCGTCTATTTAACTAATGATCATTTCTCTTTCCACTTTTCTTTAATCCACTCTTCTTTCGCTAGTTTGCACTTCCTGTTTATAGTAATTCTTAATTGTCGATAATTCCTTTTACTTTCTTTATCTTTCTACGTTTCTTATATTTTCTACGTTCATCCATCACCTGCAATATATCCAAGGTTTTCTACCAGTTTCCTTTGTTCTGCCTAAGTTCACTTCTGTTGATTTAAGAATTTAGTTTTTTAATATTCTCCTATTCTTCTACATTTACTGCTTTATCTTTTTTACTCAGACCTCTTGCGATGTCCTCCTCAAAAATCTTCTTTACCTCCTCTTTCTCAAGCTTCTCCAAATTCTACCAATTCATCTGACACCTTTTCTTCAGGTTTTTAAACCCCAATCTACATTTCATTATCACTAAATTATGATCACTATCAATGTCTGCTCTAGGGTAAGCTTTGGAATCGACGAGTTGATTTCTAAATCTTTGCTTAACCATGATATAATCTAAATGATACCTTGCAGTATCACCTGGCCTTTTCCATGTGTATATTCTTTTACTATGATTTTTAAACTGGGTGTTGGCAATTACTAAATTATAATTTGTGCAAAACTCTATAAGTTAGTCCCCTCTTTCATTCCTTTTGCCCAGCCCATATTCACCTACAGTATTTCCTTCCTTGCCTTTTCCAATGCTTGTATTCCAATTTCCAACTATTATTAAATTTTCATCCCCTTTTATGCGTTTAATTGCTTCGTCAATTTCTTCGTATACACACTATCTCCTCATCATCATGGACACTTGTAGGCATATAGACGTTAACAATCGTTTTCGGCTTAGGTTTTGAATTTATCCTCATTACAATGATTCTATCACTATGCATTTTGAAATACTCTACTCTCTTCCCTATCTTCTCGTTCATTACGAAAACTACTCCTGCCTGCCCATTATTTGAAGCTAAGTTAATTATTCTAAAATCACCTGACCAAAAGTCATTTTCCTCTTCCTACTGAACTTCGCTAATGCCTACTACATCTACATTTATCCTATCCATTTCCCTCTTTAAATTTTCTAACCTACTAACTTTTTTTTTAGACTTTTAACATTCCATGCTCTGACTCATAGAATGTTATTTTTTAATTTTCTGGTGACCCCTTCCTTAGCAGTCCCCACCTGGAGATCCAAACAGGGGACTAGTTTACCTCCGGAATATTTTACCAAAGAAGGCGCCTCCATCTTTACTACATGAAAATGTAGAGTTACATTTTCTTGGAAAAAAAGCAGCTGTACTTTTCCACTGCTTTCAGCTGTCCAGTACTCAGAAGATTAAGTGATGTTGATATGACCATTTAAGTCCTCCTGACCTACACTCTTAACAAGTATGAAAGAGCTGCTGCCCTCTTTCAGGAATCATTCGTTAGTTTGGTTCTCAGCAGATACCCATCCGATATGGTTGCACCTTCGGTCCAGCTACTCTATATCACTGAGCACTCAAGCCCCCTCACCATCAGCAAGATCTCATGAATCATAGGGGGAGCCTTTTTAATTACTCAACACATACACTGATATACACAATAAATATGGTTTAATAATCTTGTCACAAAAAATTGGGAAAATTAACTTAAAATGAAATTTTTATTAGTGCTACTTGAGAAACTGAAGTAATAATTAGACTGATAAACATAATTTTTTCTTCTTAAAATATGATACGTGAAACCTATTTTAATACTGAAAATGAATCTTAAATCAGAATTATTTCTATCTCCCTATGTTTTTGAAAAATTTCTAAATTTAATTTGTAAAAATTATTTATATGATGTATGATTAAACAAATTTTTATTTTATGTGATTACTTCACATTTTTGCTAAGTATGTATTTTCATCAGTTGTTAACCATGAAAAAATAACTTAAGTCATAACAAACATCAGATGATATCATGACATCATACCTCCATACTGAAGTGTACATGAAATGATTCATCGTGTCCGTACAATTCAAAACATCACAAAGTTTGTTGGCTTTGCAATCCTACTGCTTTTAATAGGAGGGTAAGTCAATTATTATCTGCAATTAAGTTTTATTTTTGTTTATGTTGGTAGTACTGTTGTGTAGATGACGCATGCGTGGTTTAATTATTGTTATGTCTGTAGGTTTTATGCTGCTAGGTTAATTCCATTATCGCTGCCCTGCTGTTAACCATGGCTGCTCTGCTTTCTGCTTGCACCAAAGAAGAGCAACGTTCAGTGATCTGTTTTTTGTGGTCAAAAGGTGTATCAGGGGCCGAAATTCATCGAAGACTTTCGGTACAGTACGGGAACAGTGTGTTGCCGCAACGGAGTGTCTAGGAATGGATTGAAAAATTAAAAATGGTCGCACAAGTGTTATGCACGATGAAGTAGCCGGATGACCGTTTACAGCCACAAATGAGGAAAACATTGAGCGTGCATGCGACATGGTTTTCTTAGACAGACGAGCAACTATTGATGAAGTGGCACATCGCCAGCAAATTAGTCACGGTTCTGCCTACGAAATCATCCACAACCGACTTGGGTTTCATAAAGTCTGTGCAAGATGGGTCCCAAAACAACTTACACAGTTGCATAAACAAACGCGCTTGGACATCTGCTAAAAACATTTGGATCACTATGGTAATGAACGGGACATCTTAAACAGAATCATCACTGGTGATGAAACATGAATCCATCATTACGAGCCAGAGAGTAAACGGCAGAGTATGGAATGGAAACATCCAAATTCGCCCTGCAAAAAAAAGTTCAAGACCCAACCATCCAGAGGAAAACTGATGCTTATGATTTTTTGGGACTCACAAGGCCTAGTACCGGAACATTATGAGGAAAGGGGCACGACAATAAGCAGTGCGCGTTACAGTGAAATGCTTACTGCCAAGTTGAAGCCTGCAATTCTAAGCAAACGCCGACGACTGCAGATGAAAGGTGTTGTGTTGTTGCACAACAATGCCCGTCCACACTGCTGAAATGCTCCAGAAACTCAACTTTGATGTACCGGCTCATCCTCCTTATAGTCCTGATCTTGCCCCTTCTGACTACCACTTATTTGGTCCACTCAAAGAGGCATTAAGTTGATTTACCTCGGACGAAACAGTGAAAGAAGTAGTGCATTCCTGGCTCACAGCTCAACCGAAAACCTTTTTTATGAGGGCATCAGGAAGTTTGTGCAACAATGGACCAAGTGCGTTGAAATGCAAGGGGAACTATGTTGAAAAATGATGTATATGTAATTTTCCTAATTGTATTGCAATAAAATTTATAACTACATTGCGGATAATAATTGACTTACCCTCATAGTATAATGTTTTCTGGGGAGCCCATGTCAAATATGGCTCCTCATATTATATGTACTAATTGAATGGTCAACTTAAAGAGGATGGTTAAAAGGCCTTGCCAATTGATGCTCCTATGGTTTAGCATGAACCAAAAGATCACTAAACCAATTGTTATTTTTGTTTAATTAATGTGTTTGGATTTTCTAAGAACTCCAAACACACTGTATTCTATCCTTCATTGCCATCTGCATTCATACTTTCACCTAACAGTGAATCCACTGCAGTTCCTGAAAACTTGTTTACCAAAAACAGTGATGAAGAAGCAGGTATTATAGAAGAAGACAATCATGATTCAGATACTAAATTACAAACCTTTGAGCCACATCTTATACACAAGGTGAACTAAATGACTTGGTAAAAGATTTAGCTGAAGTTCTAAGGTCAAGATTGAAATTTACTTTAAGAAAAAAATACAAAAATTTCAGGCTATGACAGAAAAAATTTTCTCAAAACTCTGCTGAGTAAAATTACTTAATTTACTGTACAAATATTGATGAGCTTGTTACAATAAGTGCGATTTATCAACCTGAGGAGTAGTTTGTTATCATTAATTCCTCCAAATATACAGGGCAGAGCAGAGAAAATGCATGTTTTTTAAACCGCTAGTACTCAGCAGTGAGTGGGAGTATGGTCAATACTCATTTGGATCGTCAAAGGTCACTTGACGATCTCTGGCGAACAGCTCAGACTACGCAGTTTCAGCCCCTGTGGGGACATCATGTGTTTGCTGTCGAGCAGTTTTTTAGAAACAATGATTCTGTGGTCATGGTTCAACAACTTTTCTATCAAAATTTTAATGTTGAATGTCAAGGTGCACTTCCAGATCGAATCACCATACTCTGATGGGTTGAGGCTTTTAGAAGTACACGATCTGTGATGAAGAAAAGACCATGGCCTTCCCAATTCAGTCTGAACTCTGGAAAACGTAGAGTGAGAAGGGCAGTTCTTGCTAGTCTGAAATGATCTGCTAGGCGACAGACTGTAGCACTGGGTTCATGTCGTTCGCTTCATCACATCTTACATGGTGATCTCTAATTTCACCCATACAAAATAATGATTGTCCAGCAGCTAATTGAAAGGGATTTTGTAGAACATAAAGCATTTTGCGCCATTCTTGCAGAAGATGGAAATGGTCTAACATTTATGGATGTTATAAAAACTGTAACTGACAAAGTAAATTATAAAAAGCATAGTTGAACGTGCGTGGAGATTTAAAAGTAATGGTTCTTTTGTTAGGCATACAGTTAAGGGTATACAAACTGTTTTATTTGTGAATGGGTCAGCTGAGCTAGGGATCAACATTATGTAGTAAAACATTGAAAGAAGTGTGAGAACTTTGTTCTGATGAAAATAAATATTATTCATGAGCCTCTAGTTAAACCAGAAAAATATTTTTACTATCCCTTCATATCAAGCTGGGATTAGCTAATAGGAATTTTATAAAAGCTATGAAGGACACTTCACTTCTTGGACAGCATTTAAAGACTAATGAAAATTCTCTAGATGTCTGTAGATCACAAAATTACAAGGATATTGTGGATATACTGACAAATTCATACAAAGCTATGGGGATGTACTGTCACTAAATTCCATTTCCTGTATTGAAATCTGGATTTCTTTCCGCCGCAAACCTTGGGGCAGCAAGTAATGAACATGGTGAAAGTTACCACCAATATATTTCGATGTTGGAAAACAGTCACAAAGGCAAATGGTGAATTAATATGTCAGCTGATTACTGTTGGACTTTAATTCAAGGTGTAACTGAGGCTGCCTATGAAAGGAAAGCACTTGCTAAGAATAAGAAATTTTAATGTAAGCATATAGACCTTTAATAAGCCATTTCTATTAAACTGGGGGTAATAGAAGGATTCTATTTACAGATCTGTAATTTACAACAAAAAAAAAACACGGTAGAGAAAAGAATAGTAGCCACAGGCTTGGATGATCAGCCTCAACGTCATTGGTATACTATTCTCTGAAACTTTGGCACAGCATGATTAGTCATCTCTTAGTAGCATAAACACCATGCAACTGTTGTTTATGAAGCAATGTATTTTTGCGTGTTTACAGTATTAACAAAATGGCATCATGTTTCAAATACAAAATAATTATTTTTATTTTATTTTTGTTTCTCTTTTGCTTTTCCATGTATATAAAGTTCAGTTCTGTTGTTCTGCCTCTTGGCACGGTTCTTTTGGCATGTGTTGTGTATTTTTTTTTTACATAGTCAATTAATATATATGATATTTTGTAAAAGGTTTCTATTTTTTTACAAAGATAAAAACAGTATGGTTTAAACGTTTTAAAGTAGTCTGTTGATGTGCAAATAGTTACGGCTGAATTTAAGTCTGTTGTGAAAGATAAAAAACTCTGACGACAGGTACGCAAAATTGTAAACAACATGTATGATTTCATGAAGAAAAAATTTTTAGCTGTAACAAAATTAAAAAATGACAAGCATTTAACTGCTATACAGAAGTGTGAAGTGAGAACTGCAGCTGCCTGTGGCATTTCCAGGACTCAGATTCAAAGCCTAAGAAAAAAAATTGAACTTCTTCGATCCGAGGGACCAGAATGTTCGTTCATCACCTCGAAAAAGAAACATTCTAAACCAGTTACCAGAATAGATGATTTTGATAACGGTGTGGTTAGATGAACTTAAATGAATTTCACTCAAAGATAGGAGAGCTGCAGTTGCCAACAGTTACCAAATTCTGCAAAGGACTGAAAATTGAAATCAATTTTAATGGCAGTGAAACTAGTTACTAAGAAGAATTTTGAAAGAATTATATTTTAAGTGGCGAAATACAGAAAACGAAAGGAAAATTTTAGTTGAAAAACATGATATTATGCAGATACGGATTTCATATTAGCAGGCAATCAGTGATTTTAAAAATGTAACCGGGCGATCATATACTTGGATAAATACTATGTTTTATCATCTCATTCAATGGTAAAATCATGGGCTGATAACACTGGTACAAGATTTCATTTACCAACAAATAAAGGTGAACGCTTAATTATAATTCATGCCAGGGATGAAATGGGCTTTATTCCAAACACAACGTTAACTTGGACAGCCAAATCAAAAAGTGGCGATTACCATGATAGCATGAATAATAAAAATTATCTGAAATGAGTTTAAGAAAAATTGGTTCCTAATTTTCTTCCTGAGTCTGTAGTAATTATCAACAATTATCTAAATCATACTACCCTTTCTGAAAAACTTCCAACATCACTAAGGAAAAAGCAAGATATGACTGTTTGGCTATAGAAACATCATATTCCATTTTAGTCTCAAATGCTTAAACTACAACTGTATGAACTAATAAAGTTGAACAAAAAAGTAATAGAAAGTGATACCAATTTGACAAATTGTTGGAAAGAAGTGGGCATCAAGTTCTGTGCCTAAATCCAATCGAGATGGTATGGTGAGAGGTTAAATGACATGTTGTGAGCCACATCACAACATTTAAGAGGTCAGAAGTGCAGAAACTGTGCAAAGATAAAATGAATTCAATGAGTGACAAACATTGGAAACCTTACTGTGAAATGTTAAAAAAAAATCAAAGGTGAATATTGGAGCCAGAATTGTAACTAGATTCTCTGACAGAATCTTACTGTGTCTCTTTATTTAGTGACAATTACTCTGAAGAAAGTGATGACAGCTAGGAGAGTATTTTAGCTGAGGAATTAACGGAATACTTTATTATACAGTAAGCAATTACAGTTACAGTAATAACAATCTATTGCAATATTTACCATGTAATTAGTAGTACTAATATTTTGCAATCTGTTATTACATTTTAAAATGCAGAGTACATAATTAGCTGACTGTATTTAATTTCAAAATTGTTGCATTCATTTGTTAGAAAAGTTATTTGGTAAGGGGGATTACTAAGAGCAAGGAACATGTTTTATGTTGGGTAGTAATCGTCATCACTCCAAGCTCACCATTACTTGGTGGTGACTGTATCACACTAAAAGAAACATTAAAAATGTTTTATTATGTATATTGGTCTTATAAATCATAAACTTATCAAATAAATTGGTCATAAATAATATTTTATTATAGCTGGTATACAATAAATAAAATATACAGACCAAATCAGGAATGGGTAGATATGCTACTACATGGATAAATAAAGGAACTGCTCCAGCATTTGACTTAATGGATCAAAGGAAACTATGATAAAACCTTGATCAGAGTATTGTAACATAACAGATACAAGTCACATTACAGATTACAAGGGGTACAAGTCACATTCAAAAGCGACTTGGGTTTGAACATACCCATTTCTAAGAGAAACAAGCATCCCTTGTCAGTGTAATATAAAAAGGAAGTAGTAATAAAAGAAAGCCTGAACAAAAGGAAATCTGCTTATAAAGCAAGTTTCCTTTTAAACCAAAAGTAGTTTTTAAAATTACTTAGTCGAAATAAATTGGTCTACATCTGCAATTCATGTCCACAAAAATGCAGGTGATATTCTACCCAAAAGTAATCAATATGTTCACAGATTTTGCTTCAATTTCAATAAAAACAAAAGAACTATTAAAAAAAAACAACAACTGAAATATATAAAACACAATCCAAGAAAATTATTTCAAAATTTAATAAGTACTGGTAATTATAATATTTTTTAAGTATTATAACTTCTTTTTTTTTTAATCATGTCTATGCCAGGAGAAGATACAAAACTCGGCTGTCAGATCATTTTTTAGTGCTTTTTAATTGAAAACATCAAATTTTAATCCACAAAAAGAGTGTTATCCTTTTTTACTAAGTTACTACACCATTTAAAGATTTATTACAAATAAGATTGGACAGCTTTGTATTATAAAAATAATATTACTCTTTTGATTAGTTTTTATAAATAATACACAAAGTAAAATTGAATTTTCTTACTTCAATATTGGTATGTGCTCAAATAATTCAAATATATCTAACTATTTTTAAAATGTTTTACTTATTTAGTACATTCACATATTTATTTTGGCATTATTTCATAAATTGAATATTTACACGCACTAACACATACTTTAACTGCTGTGATCAAGGTTTTACTATAGTTTCCCTTGATTCAGCCAGGTAAATGCTTAGGTAGTTCCTTTTATCTGTGGAGATTCCTGAGATGAGATGATCTATATAACCTAATATATTATTATGTACCAATCTGAATAAAATATTTACATGTATTTACAATTATTGCCAATTGAGATAATAATTAAATAGCATATTCAACAAAATAATTGGAACTTTTTCGGGATAAATTGATTTCTAATATAATGTCAACAAAAAAACTTCATGATTAACCTACAGCTGTTATAACCTAAACATTAAATAAATTGTAATTTTTTCTTAAAGCAGTTATAATAATCTACATCAGAGTGACAACATTCAAGTATTTAAAAAATAAAACCCATGTTATGGTTAGCTAATAACCTAGTTAACTAAAATTTGCTTGATAACAAAAGTAAATAAGTGAAATTTCAAAGTTTTGAGTTTTCTTCATCCAAGATTCAATTACTATTACTATCATCAAAATATTCAAAAATGTTATTTAAATAATAAATAATCATTTATGTTATCCGGGTTATAAATTAGAATTCACAGTAAAATAATTTTAAATTATTTTGACAAATATTTATACCTCAGAATGGAAAGCCACCCCCTCCACTCAAAACGTATAAATTGAAAACGCAACATAATTTGAAATTTGATGTCCTTACGAAAAGTTAAAGACGTAGACTTCATACATTATTACAATACAAAACATACCTAATTATATTACACACATATATGATTACTTACCCTACGTTTTATCCCGTTGGACGTAATTTTGGCAGCTTTAGTTTAACCTAATAAAAAAAATTAAAACTCCGTTGAAAACGTTCTAGAACACGACATAAAATTAGCTATGTTTATCTAATATCACTCATTTATTCATATTATTGTACACAAATAATCATTGCAAAAAAGAAATGTAGCACTTTTGCTTTACGATTGTAATGTTTAGTTTAATGGTGGACTTCTTTGAACAACATAACCTTAACAACGACAACAGTTCGGCAGAACTATCACCAAAGCATCTGCACAGCAGTGTCGTACTCTGTAGGAGCAAGCGAGCGACTTGTATATTCGAATGCTGTAAAAGCTAGTCTTACCACCTCTGTTTAAAGAGAACAGCAGAAAGTAGGGTTTAGGCGTAGTAACTATCTTGTTAGATGTTAGATTAGCTCTTTAAAACCTCAGAACGATCCTCCAGTACGTTTAGTAATTTCAGTTGAAATACGCTTTGTCGTTTTGAAACATAGTAATTAATCATTATCTTATTTATGTCGTAATAATATTAATAAAACTATTTTTAGTATTCTATTGGAAAAATACATTATTACTTGAGGTAAATTTTGATAATTAAATTTCGAATTTCTTTCTGATAAAAATATATTTGGCAGCTTCAAATAGTGTGGTATCACTGTCGCTCATTCATCTTTCATTAACATTGTCTAGTTTTATTCAGTTCATTCATGACGACTTCTGAAGATGGCGTACGTAAATGTTGCGGACTGGAAACCTGATCAAGTAACTGATTGGATAAAAGGTATTTATCATTTTTTGTGTGTTTGGAACATATAATTGCTCGTTAAAAGAAATTGAAATATAGTAACACTACACCCAAGAATTTTTCAGCCGTAATTATAGTCGCTGGAATTACTGTTTATTTACAGGTCTTGTCAGCTGTACCCCACCCTTCGAATCCTTGATTTTATTGAGGGTCATGAGAATAATAGACATTAAACGTGATTCTGTTTAAAATATATTACAGTACTTTGAAATTTTGAAAACGTCTTGTTTTAAGTTCTGCAAGTACTTTTTTGCCATTCTGATCAGGAGGTATATACTCTGTAAATCTGGCTAGTACGCAATTGTAAATGTTTATTTTTCTGCGCTATTTAATAATTTATTTGCATAAATTAGTCACGGGTAATTGACTTTATTATCTAATTACATTGTCATATACAAAACATTTTGTAACGTCTGTTTTTATGGTCAAAATACCTTGCAGGAAAAGTTTATTAATTTGTTTAAAATCTCAGTTGCAAATTTTAGGGTGACTATGAAAATAATATTTTGTACTATTATAATATCTTGATATTGTACATAGTGTTATAATATCTTAAAGATTTTCAGTTATTTGAACTTTGTTTTTAATTGTAAATTGTATACATTTGTAAGTTATTATTTTTTTAATAAATTAACTCATTCTGCTCTTGTATTTGTGTTTGTTCTGAGTAAATAGTGGAGCAAGCATAGTGGCCTAAGTAAATACACAGTATTTCATCACATTTACTCAAATCATTGCAAACATTTATATAGTCAGAAATGATAAGATTTAATGCCAATTTTTGGAATTATAACAAGCACTCAAATTCAATTTACATTTTAAAAAAAACAAATAATGTATTGTATAAAGCTGCCTCGGATGCTTTTAATGTAAAGGATTTTAATCCTAATGTATATACTCATAGTGTATAATGCTTGTAATGTGATTCAGGTTATATGTAAATTGCAGTTTTATGTCAAGATTTTGATATACAAGATTGTGAAATTGTTATTCTTTTGAATAAATTGTTTAACCCTTCTGGACTGTTAACTTAAAAAAAATAATATGTATAAGTTTAACTGAATCCTTGGTATTTGCATACTTTTATTCTGCTGAACTTATTCTATTACTATAATAACATTTATTTTAAAAAATGTTTACATTGAATCACCACTTTGAAAACACATTGATTGGAAATTCCACATTGAAAACTCTGTGGGAAGTAATTGAGTATGGATTACTAGCATAATGTTAAGATGGAGGTCCATTATTTATAATATGTATTATGATACTGTGTACAGAAATATACATAATTTTTTTAGGAAAACTAATTTCTCCTTTTGAATAAAAGATTGGTTTACATCAACTCATCAGTTACATGTTATGTAAACTGATGAATTTAGGTGATTCTGAGCAATTTCTTGATCGCTCATCTTTTTCATATGTTGATATACCATAGTAGGTATGCTTAGAATCAGGAAGAAACAAGATCCAAATATTGAAAAGCAGATTTGGACAACAGGAGACCCATACAAGTTCAAAACCTACGTTATGATGAGTGCTCTAGTCAATAAATTAGCAATTATTTTTTTGTGATTTATCAATTTTTGTCTGTTAACAGGTCATCATAATGACCTATTCAGATGCTAATCTGTTCTGTGGAGAGAGATTGAAGTTCTATGGAGAGTGGTTAGAGTTAAGGTTAGAGAGTTTTGTGGAAACAGGAATAAACCATAAACTAACCTTAATAATTATCAGTATCTGACTCTGATTGAATCACTGAAGATGACTTACATTGTCTCTGTAGTGACAATATTTCACTTTACACATAAATTTAGCCAAGTGTTGTATTAGATGGTTTAAAGTAATGCTGCACCATGGTAACTTATCCCCAACCTCTCTTCACAAAGGTCTAACCTTAACTCTAACTCTGACCTTAGCCCTAATTCCTTTCCATAGAATGGATTAGCATCTAAACAGATTTGAACTCACAAAACTTAATTGACTATAAAGTATTAATAATGCAGCATGTATTTTGACCTTGCATGGGCCACTCCATGCAGGTGGCCCATGCAAGTTATTATCCTGTTGTTATCCTGATCTTAAGCGTACCTACTAGGTTTATACAAAATCTAAACTAAACTTGTAAACTTTTTTTAAAATAAATGTTATTATAGTAATAGAATAATTTCAGCAGAATGAAAGTATGCAAATACATAGGATTCATTTATACTTATACATAGTTTTTTTTAGTTAACAGTCCAGGTATGTACAAAATTAAAGTTGATCAAGTAAATGTTCAGAATTGCCTTAGTTTAGTTACTATGGCTAAAGATTTGGGTGATTTGTTGGTTTCTAAACTGTATTTTTGTGATTATATTCAACATATGGTGGTTCATTTATTATTCGGTCTGTAAAACCTGCAGAATCTGACTTTAATTATATGGATTGCAAGACATTTTTGCAAATTAACACATATTGCTTAACTCTTTGATAATGCAACTTAGAATACTGAGCAAGTCTACACAATGGTGATTGTTGAGAATAGGTTCCTCAATTTGTTAAATTATAGATTTGACATCTTTCATAATGCTGATAAAAGAGTAATCTGTAAATAGTTGGCTTTAACCAATTTAAAAAGGTGGTTTTATAGATTATAAAATACAGTTGTTACACGCACTTTGCTCTGGTGATAACTACAAAAGAAATGTTTTTTGCTTAAATTTGTTGAATGAAATACAAAGATGAACAATTTTTAAACAGAATAATGTTAATTGTTTAGGTTACCTTTCATGTGTCTAGTCATGTTTATTGATAAAACATTTGGATATGAGCTAATAAACAGAGCCTCATTAATGAAACAACCATTTTGAACAAAGGTGGACAGCCCCAAAATAAAAATTTGTTTTACCTTAACCCATAACATAGAGTTCAACTGTTTCCAACTTTTGATTACATAATTTATAGTATTGTACTGCTACTAGGTATGTTTCTGTGTAAGTATTGTTTCCTCTTCTCTGCTTTACCGCTTTGCCTTACACTATAAGTTGGAATCACTTATAGTGCCCCAAATTGTAGTGAAATCCCATGTTTCAATAAGACTATTAGGCTGTTAATAATCCTGTTATTGTAGGCTGTTTTTTTGTATAATTGCAACATAGTTTATGAGGTTCTACATTTACTTTTCTACAGTGTTGGATAGGAAGAGGTAGACAAGAACAATAAATACATTTACTGGACTGATGCCTTTAAATTTTTCTCTTGGGATATATAGAACAAATTGCATAGTGCTCAAGTAAATAATATTAATTATATGTCTGCAGAGCAGCAAATGGAAACTGCATTAAAATAATTATATTAAATATGTCAAATAGTTAAAAAAAGTAAAAAAAAAAAAAACAACAAAAATACTTTTCACTTTTCTGTTTAATTAAATTTGAAAACAGCATGTAATTAAAAACAACAATCAACATTCGTTTTGAGTAATTAATTTAGTGCTGATTTTAGAAAGTAAAATTTTAGTGAAGAATTGAAAAGTATTATTTTTTCTTTAAAATGTAATGTTTTTTTAAGATTGGTTTAAAAAATGAATTTCAAATAAGATTGCTTTATATTCTTTCTATATTTTTAATTCTTAATCCAATTTTAAATTTATCATAAAATGTTATCCATCTTAAAATAAGTTGTTAAGAAATGTAAAGGCAAAAAACCTGTTTGCTGATAAAAATGATGAAAGGAATGCCAATAAAAATGGTATATACATACTGCTACAAAGTATCCTAATATTTGTTAAAATATGGGAGTTTATATTATATTTTTACTGTATTTTGATAAAAGTCAGGAAACAGTTACAGAGAAGCAAAATAAAGGCTGCTTATAAATCTTGTAAGTCTCATAAGTGTGTATTGTTTGTTATAAGATGAGAAAAGGTGTAAACAGATTGCTACCAGTTATGTTAACACTTGTAATTATCCTTATAATTTTTTTATTGGATTTCCATTCAAAAATATATTGAATGCAAGAATGACTTCATACTATTTATATCAGTTTCATTTTTACATTAATCAATATGAGGGGTAAAAATATTTTTTTTCAAGTTATCTACATAGATAATGAGTTTGAATATTTAAAAAAAAATTTTACAAATTATTTCTAGAAAACTTCTTCAACAGGTCACTTAAGGAAATTTCTCAAAAAATATATATTTTTTGTTTGAAATTGTGTTAAGTTTTTTTTATGTAATTGTTACACCTCTGCCCAAAAAGAAATTAATGTGTTTAGGGTGTATTTATGCATATTTGTTCCACTGTAGCAGCTCAGTGGCTGAATTTGTTTAGATGTATGACCGCCTATAATATATATATATATATATATATATATATATATATATAAATTTAAAAAAAAGAAATAGAAAAAAAGTACTATTTACAAAATTGTCACCTGCATGCTCTTTAATTATCCTTTCTTAGTAATTATTCTATGTTAAAGAGCAATGGTTTTTTGGCAGTTATGTTTTTAATTTTTAATATTTATCTCTTGTTTGTTTTTTTGTAGGCTTGGATAGTTGTATTTTACCTTATGTGCATTCATTCATAAATAATCAAGTAAATGGACAGCAGTTGTTGAGTATAACTTATGATGATTTGGAATTGCTGGGTGTTTATAAACTAGGCCATCAAGAATTAATATTAGAAGCTGTGGAACATCTACAGAATTTTGTAAGCACATTGGGTTAATTTTTATCATTAAGTATGAATTTTGTTGCATGATTTTTTTTTTTTAATTTATGATTATATATATGTGTTACGGTAAAACCCCAAATACCGGCAAATCTGAAGTTTTACCGGTAAATTCTAACATTTACTTGGTAAATGTCCAAAAAATCTTGAAAACACATTTAATTTGGACTTTTACCAAATCATTTTGGTCATTGTTGACAATTACCATATTCTGTTGTTAAAAGTTGACAATTCTATAACGATAATCACTACTAAATAGGAAAGAGCATGAATTTAAAAATGCTCTTCTCAATTTCGGGATTTCAGTTCAAAAATTGCATTAAAATTAATCATTTTCAATCGTGAGAATAATCAATTAATAGTTAACTCTTAAATTCACAGTCTGGGTCTCACACCCGGATTGCTTTTTAACCCAATTTATTTTCAATTTTTGCTGCGGGAAAAAGTTTTGAATCCCAACTGAAAGTTTTTTATTAAATACAGTCATTTTGTTCGTTCAAACCATTCTAATACTTAAGGAAAGATATAAAAAACCTAAAAAATATAATTAAAAATTCTGTTTTTTTAAAATATAGCCTTCCAGTTTTCTGTTTATTGTAAAATTCGTCTTTACTTTTACAAAACACCATGATTAAAAAAACATGCTGCTAAGAAAATGTGATAGAATTTTATTTAATATTATTAAGATTAAATTTTACACAAAAAAGTTAATCGACTATTCTTAATGGTAATTGTATTCTACAGGCTTTATCCTTTGAAAAGGGTTTACTCTTTCAAAATCATTATTTCATATTTATTCTTCATGTTATACGTTGATTTTATAGTCTTTCAAATTTACCTGGGCCTCATATACTTGGACAATGTGTTTAAAGGTTTATGCCTTGCTGCAATAAATAACACGTGAATTTCAAAATTTTGTACAATTGGAACACTAAGTTTAACAAAATTTTTCATTCAAAAAATAATTAATATGAAGAGCAACTGTTTCTTGCATACCAGTTATTATTTAATACTTGAGATGGGCATTATTTTTAGTTATAGAGCTTTTTTGTAATTTGTAGTCTCAAAAGGATTCATTTAATTATAACAATGAACATATTGCTATTTACCATTGTAACAGTTTGCTGAAAATTATTCATTCCTGAATATTAGTGTATATGAATTAATTACTTCCAAGGAATAAAGAGAACCGGTAGAAAACCTTGGGTTTCAGACGATATATTGCAGCTGATGGATGAACGTAGAAAATATAAGAATGCTAGTGATGAAGGAAGTAAAAGGAACTATCGAAAATTAAGAAATGCTATAAACAGGAAATGCAAACTGGTGAAAGAAGAGTGGATTAAAGAAAAGTGTTCAGAAGTGGAAAGAGAAATGAACATTGGTGAAATAGATGGAGCATACAGGAAAGTTAAGGAAAATTTTGGGGTACATAAATTAAAATCTAATAATGTGTTAAACAAAGATGGTACACCAATATATAATACGAAAGGTAAAGTCGATAGATGGGTGGAATATATTGAAGAGTTATACGGAGGAAATGAATTAGAAAATGGTGTTATAGAGGAAGAAGAGGAAGTTGAAGAGAATGAAATGGGAGAAACAATACTGAGATCTGAATTTAAGAGAGCATTAAAAGATTTAAATGGCAGAAAGGCTCCTGGAATAGACGGAATACCTGTAGAATTACTGCGCAGTGCAGGTGAGGAAGCGATTGATAGATTATACAAACTGGTGTGTAATATTTATGAAAATGGGGAATTTCCATCAGACTTCAAAAAAAGTGTTATAGTTATGATACCAAAGAAAGCAGGGGCAGATAAATGTGAAGAATACAGAACAATTAGTTTAACTAGTCATGCATCAAAAATCTTAACTAGAATTTTATACAGAAGAATTGAGAGGAGAGTGGAAGAAGTGTTAGGAGAAGACCAATTTGGTTTCAGGAAAAGTATAGGGACAAGGGAAGCAATTTTAGGCCTCAGATTAATAGTAGAAGGAAGATTAAAGAAAAACAAACCAACATACTTGGCGTTTATAGACCTAGAAAAGGCATTCGATAACGTAGATTGGAATAAAATGTTCAGCATTTTAAAAAAATTAGGGTTCAAATACAGAGATAGAAGAACAATTGCTAACATGTACAGGAACCAAACAGCAACAGTAATAATTGAAGAACATAAGAAAGAAGCCGTAATAAGAAAGGGAGTCCGACAATCTATCTCCGTTACTTTTTAATCTTTACATGGAACTAGCAGTTAATGATGTTAAAGAACAATTTAGATTCGGAGTAACAGTACAAGGTGAAAAGATAAAGATGCTACGATTTGCTGATGATATAGTAATTCTAGCCAAGAGTAAAAAGGATTTAGAAGAAAGAATGAACGGCATAGATGAAGTCCTACGTAAGAATTATCGCATGAAGAACAAAACAAAAGTAATGAAATGTAGTAGAAATAACAAAGATGGACCGCTGAATGTGAAAATAGGAGGAGAAAAGATTATGGAGGTAGAAGAATTTTGTTATTTGGGAAGTAAAATTACTAAAGATGACAAAGCAGGAGCGATATAAAATGCCGAATAGCACAAGCTAAACGAGCCTTCAGTAAGAAATATAATTTGTTTACATCAAAAATTAATTTAAATGTCAGGAAAAGATTTTTGAAAGTGTATGTTTGGAGTGTCGTTTTATATGGAAGTGAAACTTGGACAATTGGAGTATCTGAGAAGAAAAGATTAGAAGCTTTTGAAATGTGGTGCTATAGGAGAATGTTAAAAATCAGATGGGTGGATAAAGTGACAAATGAAGAGATTGCGGCAAATAGATGAAGAAAGAAGCATTTGGAAAAATATACTTAAAAGAAGAGACAGACTTATAGGCCACATACTAAGGCACTCTGGAATAGTCGCTTTAATATTGGAAGGACAGGTAGAAGGGAAAAATTGTGTAGGCAGGCCATGTTTGGAGTATGTAAAACAAATTGTTGGGGATGTAGGATGTAGAGGGTATACTGAAATGAAACGACTAGCACTAGATAGGGAATCTTGGAGAGCTGCATCAAACCAGTCAAATGACTGAAGACAAAAAAAAAAAAACTTCCAAAGTTTTTGAAAGGTCTTAGTATTGTATAGCAAAATAAAGTTTTTTGTAATCTTTTGAAAAAACCATTTCATTTTTCAACTGCAGTGCACTGAAATTTCAAAATTGGGAAGAGCATTTTTAAATTCATACTTTTGAGTGATTTCATTACAGAATTGTCAACTTTTACCAACAGTCTATGGTAAATGTCAATAATGACCAAAACTATTTGGTAAAAGTTTGAAATAATGTGTTTTTAAGATTTTTTCGGACTTTTAACAAGTGACTTGGTAAATGTTAGAATTAACCAGTAAAACTTCAGATTTACCGGTATTCGGAGTTTTACTGTAACATATATAACTATATAACACTAGCAAATATAGCTAGTTTTTTAAGTGTATGATTTTTGTAACCTTGAAAATTGATACATGCGTCATCAGCAGGTGGCATATAAAGGACTCCTACAACTATGCAACTTGCCCCTTATATTGCTTCTTGGCATATATTTTTTTATTTGTTGTTGAATATTATTCAATGTATTATTCATATATTAATCAATGTACTCAATGCATTATTCTTGGATATTATTCAAAGTAAAATGTATTGGTTTAATTTTATGTCAGAGCAATGTTAGGCAGTCTTTTAGGTTATAATTTACTTTTTTCTTTTCTTTCTTTTTCCTGTTTAGCCAACGGTAACTACCGTTTAGATAATTCTTCGGAGGATGAATGAGGATGATATGTATGAGTGTGAATGAAGTGTATGTAGTCTTGTAATTCTCAGTTCGACCATATCTGAGATGTGTGGTTAATTGAAACCCAACCACCAAAGAACACCGGTATCCACGATCTAGTATTCAAGTCCGTGTAAAAATAGCTGGCTTTACTAGGACTTGAACGCTGGAACTCTCGACTTCCAAATCTGCTGATTTGGGAAGACGCATTCACCACTAGACCAACCCGGTGGGTAAGGTTATAATTTCCCAAACAAAAAAAATCCTATTTATTTTCTATATATTTTTTAATCAACTTTAATTAAATTATTTTATTTAATAACTATAACAAAATATTTATTTTATTCCTAATGTGTATGTTTAGTCTGTTCAACTAGTGAACAATAAGTAATCCCCTCCCAAGGCCCAGTGTGATGAGGATGATATATATGGCATGTAAATAAGGTATAATCTTGTACAGACTCAGGTCGACCATTCCTGAGATGTGTGGTAAATTGAACCCTAATCACCAAAGAACACCGGTATTTACTGTCTAGTATTAAAATCCATATAAAAGTGACTAACCTTTAGTAGGATTTGAACCTCAGAACAATTAATTTAAAAATCAGCTGTTAAATAAGTGATTTGTGATGAGTTTACCACTAGATCAGTCTGGTGATCTAGTGGTAACAAGAAAATTAGCTATGATGAATATGTTTAGAAGTAAACTAGGATTTTTTTTACTTTATTATAATATAGTTCCATTATTAAAAAAGTATAGCTTCGTTCATTTTCAAAGAATTTAAAAAAAAATAAAAAGTATTTTCTAAACATTGTTTGTTACTAATAAGTTGATATTCAGCATTTTTAGAATAAAAGAATAATAATATGATGATTAGAAGTTAAAAAAAATCGTATTAACCTGATTTTCTGTTAAACAATCTCCAAGATGTTGAAAAACCTATCAATGTTGAGCAAAGCTGTACAAGTATAACACAACAAAAGAATAACAACGAAATGCACAGCCAAACCAAAGAATTCTTTCTCCATGGTAATATACAATAGCAAAACCTTTAGCAGTTGCTGAAAAAAATTGAATAGAAGAATGCCTTACTCTTAACACATAAGTGGCTTCACATACACGGAGCAATTCCCTCAATGATGCTACTGTACGTCATCAGCAGTGAATGTGCGAAACTGTATCAATCAATTGAAAACAAATGTAATCTTAATGCCAATTATTTATCATAATACATGTGCAGTTAACAGTTTTTCTAATTTTACATGGTTTCTTTGCTGATTTTTCAAAAATTTGTCGTTGACATTATATACTCAAGACATTAATTGAAGCATGCAAACTTCTGATGTTCTTGAGGACTTGAAATTTAAACCTATTCTTCACCTTCCATGTTAATATGATTTTTTAATTTCTTTCCACAATTAAAAACTGATATTAAGGATATTCATTTCACTATTAACTAAAGGATGCAGTGTGGTCATGGATCAAGGAAAGACCACCAGCGTTCTTCATTGACTGAATGAGAAAATTTATTTACTGTTGGAGGAATTGTATAGTTGTAAATGGTAACTATATGAAAAAATAAAAGTAACTTTTTGGAGGAAATAAATTGTATTTTATGCCATGATTGTTGCTGGTCCATCTTTTTTTTTTCGTTTGCTTGTTTTAAGCGGCTGTGCATTATATTTCAGCCACTGTTCATATTTCACTTTAATGCAGTCGTTTTACATTCAGTAATAATATTTTAAATGTTTACTGAAGATGAGTACACTAGGTAAATGTTTCTTTGTTTAGAGTCTTGTTATTCTTATTATAATTTTTATATTTTTACATTAATAAATTGATGATTTGTTATATACATAATTATTATTTGTCATTGTGGTATTTATAAGTTTCTGATTCACTACTATTTTTTAATATTCTGTACATAATTATTTGTTTAAATTGTAAGCTTTTTTTTAAGTAATAATTTTGTTTATTTTTAGCATTATGAACTGGATAGAGAGACGTTACAATTATTGGCATTACGTGTATCTTGCCTGGCCCACAGTTTGCACAATGAACTTAAGCATAATCACTGTAATTCACACCTTGTATCGACCCAAACATTGGCAGATGTTGCAAATATTGTGACAGCTGTTAAACCTCTAGTCTGCTGGCTAGACAGGTAGGTCAGCTTTTTTACTTTATATTTTAATAACATTTTTATCCATTAAGAAATTATGTTTTGTATCTGTAATTTATATAGTGGTGATGATAATAAATTAAAAATAAGTTTGTTTTTTAACATGTACATCTAATTGTAATTTTCTCTATTTTTAGGTAAAGGTATGAGGTAAATTTTTGTAATTGTGAAAAGTACACAGGCTAACTGGGATTCAAAACCAAAGCCTGCTGGATGAAAGTTAATCATACTCAAGGAAGTTGGCAGTTATAAAAGTAACTGGGTTGTAACGTAAGCAATTTTGAGTCCCAAAGTAGCCAATTTGTATTCTTTAGAATATGCATACAGACTAGTATTTTTGTTAGGTTTTCTTTTTAAGTTCTGAATAAGTTGTTTCAAGACAATCTTTTTGTACTTCATACTTATATATTTGTGTACTTACTACACATTCTTGTATTATTTATTGTAAAATATAGTATTTTTTTTCATTTTCCACCAGCTGCAAATGGACTTTTTGTCATATTTTGTAGCATTTGTCATATTTCTTTACATGCATTTTTAATTATATTGTTATTTATGTTATGAATGTTATCAAAAAATAAGAATGGTAAACCAATAATTGAAATACATATAAAACTATATTTATTATCTCATAAGTTGAAAATATAAACATTGCCATTGAATATGGAATAGGATATTTGACAAATGTCCTACAAAACATTTGACACTAATACATCTTTTGAAAATGTTTGGATCACGTTTTCAAATAACTGTGGCTCAAAGCCATTAATAACTATTTAAATTTATGCCTACATAAGAATTGTGCTTATTTTTTTAGTGTAAACTTTGGACTTGAATCCACAGAGGAAAAATTCACATGGTATGTGTGAGGTTGCACAATTTTAGTAGCCGATTCATTTTACTATTGCGTGAGTTGACTTAACCATTAAATTTCTGCTGTGGATTGTTTCACTCACCAAATGGCAGGTGATGCCATCCTTTTGGAACCACATGTCATTCAAAATACTCCAACATCATTTTATTATGATAACATTCTGAATTGAGAGTAACTATATTTCTGGCCTCATTTAAAAAAAAAAAGAACTGCCAGTCATTCCACCTTATGAAATCTGCACAAAACAGTCACTCAGATATGCATAGGTTTCCCTTAAGTGATTAAATTTTCTATGCTCCAATTGTTACAATTTTGCTTACTGATATAGTCATTAAAGTGGAATGTGCTTTTTCTCTAAAAAATAATTTTCTTCATTATATCATTAACAACCCTATCGATTTACACCCCATCAATGATTAGAATAGGAAAGAATAGAGAGGATTATCATCAAATCAGATGACTGATGAAAAATGAAAGTAGCCTGAAAGGATAGCGTAGTCATGTTGTTGTTTTTTTGTGAAAAGTTCTATAACCTGATTTATTTTCACCAGGCCTCCATTTAGTGGACATCTAGAATACAGTATGTTAAAGCCTGAGTTATTATCACTGAGTTTGGAAATGGCAACCAGTGGGCAGAGAGACCGATTTGCAGAACATCCTGTTGAAGAGATTAAAAACAGTTTCTGGCAAGTTGGCTGCGCTTGCAGATTCTATAATACAGGATACAAAAGATCCTTTGTTATTGCAGCCAGCATCTTTGGACCTAGCTACTCTTAAAAAGAGATCTTCTGATGACCTGGTAAGAATTATTTGTCTTGTTAGTGTAAGTAGCTTATTTTTTGAAGATTTTTATATGTGTTTCTTAGTAAGGCTGGAAATTGAAAAAAAATTTCAAAGAAGAAAATTGAATTATATAAAATTTTGAAATAGCTTTTCATAGGACAGATTTTTAAAAACAATTTTAAATGATGACTAGAGGATGCTGAGGTATCCAGTTAATGTGCTCATTGTAAGTCTAATTTTATGTATTTGTATGTATATTTTAATTTTTTTAAATGTCCTGTATGTTGAATTATAATTTGTGTTTATAAACCACCAGATAAACACATATAAAGCAAGATTGATCTTATCTTCAGTCTAATAAGGCCTCTTTAAATCCTGTAGGTTCATCATCAGTTATTAAAATATAATTATCATTAGCATTAAGCTACTTCATCAACCAAGTATTTTATTTTACTCATTAATAATTTTAATCAGTCATACTTTTAAATTTCATCATAGAGTATATTCATTAAACTTTATATCATTAATTATTTTTCTTGTAATCCTTAAAGCAGTTATATTTGCCTATTAGCTATTTTTTGATGCTATAGGTCATAGGTTCAAATTTAAGTAAAAATATTGTTATTTTAAATCCATTTTAAATACATGTGTAAACATAATTTACTTTGGTCATTAAATTTTGACTGACTTGGTCAACTAGTAACTAATGTATATTAACATGCTTATTATTGTAGATTACTGTTGAAATAATATCTAACTCGCTTTACGGTTATGCAAGACAGAAGCTAAGTATCATTATATTCAGTCATACATGTTGGTAGTGTTTGGTGTAGATTGGATTGTGAAAAAGTAATGTTTTAATAAAGAACAGGTTTTTGTTAATTTGTTACCTGCCCTATTTACTGTTTGTGATTGATGATGAATGAGTTTAATCTCTTTTGAGCTCAAGGAGTTAAAGAAATGCAAAACTGAGGAGAGATGAAAAATAAAGCTAAACTGTTTGTGGATAAGAAATGTAGAGGTTAGGAATCACAATATTGAATCGTGTTGTGGTATGTAAGGATAAGGAAAGAAGTATTAAGAGATAATGTTTTTAATTGGAAGGGGGAAATAAAGTGGAAAGGTGAAAGAAACTGATAAAATCTTAGTGCAGAAGAATTTAGATATTGCAAGGTAATAGATGTAATAGAAGAGTTATTGTCAATATGTAAGAAGTAATTGTCAATTATTTTTTTCATACGAGTTTAATTTTTTATTAAGTTAGGAAGAAGTTCTAAAAAATTATTTTTAAGTATAATTAATAGATTTTTGAATAATTTTGATTTTCATAGATAACATGTAGACCTATTAGATAACATTAATATAAAACGTATAATGATAGTGTATTTCAATCAAACGTTTTACAAAATTGCCAATTGTGTCTTTGAAGATAATGATTATATATTATTTTAAACAAGAGAAGTAACAATAAACGTTTATATGACTTTCAAAATATACAAAAATTAGAACAATCCAGCAATATACTAACTAATTAGCAGCGATTGCCCTAATTGCTACATTATACTTACCAAACTCGCATTCACCCCTCAAAAAAAAAACAAAATATTTTTGTTAAACTTCACAATTAACAAAAAAACATTTATGAATAGTAGTACACAACAGAACCAACCTTTACAAATCACCTCACAGAAGCAAGGTGTATATAAAGATGTTATTCAGAATATGAAAGTTTAATCATCCTTCATAAAATTATAATATCAACACATTTTAAATTCTGCACATTTTCTTCTAGATTTCTTAAAACATTAATTATAACACCAAATTTAACAAAAAAGCAATGCACATAGAGATGTAACAATGAGCAGATAATGCATGTCAAATATACTATTTGAATGCATACTAACCTGTTGACGCCAACCTCAGTATGTCATACGGAAATGGGTTCACCGAACAATTTATGAATGCAAGAGGCAGACTTTTTACAGGATGCACATATTTTCTTTTAAAATCTGCATGACACTAACAAAGCTTGCCTGAAATAAATCTATTTGAAGCTTTTTAATCTTTAATTAGATGTGTATGTAATTTAAACATAGTGAAAAGTACCTACTATATTATCTTTTCTACATGACACTAATGACAGCGTAAGGCTGCAATTATTTTTTCATTTTGTAGAATTGAATAGAATAATAACAGATTGTGGGGGGGGAGATGTAGAATTGTTCTTGCATTATATAATTAGTTTTCATAGGATAATAGAAAAAAAAACGAATAGAATAATAGATATAAAATGATATTAATAAATAATTTATGTACTTTTCTGTGCATAATGAAAATTTCTTAAAAATCCCACTTTTTTGGCTGTATTATAGAAGTTTTAACAAAGATGTGCATTTTGTACTGGTTTTTTTAAATCTCCTCTGTCTGTGGACTGTGATCAGGACATTTAAATCCTCCGGCACCGAAGGGTTAAAGAGAGTTCCTAACTACTTGAATGCAGTTAACAACAATGTTGACTGCGATAAATTTAAAGAAGCCAAATAATAACTGAAAAGACCTTCTGACAACTCATAACTCTTTTTCATACATTCATAAAGTAATTTGCTTTTAATAAACTAAAAAAAATTATTTCAATACCTTTACACAATAAATTTGATTTTTTAAGTTAACTGCATTACTAAAATGTTACAAAACACAATTTTAGACAGATTCTGATTTTGTTTTTTATGTTATTAATTTTATATTCTGTGTTAGACTAGTTTCAGATGTTTATCTAGATTAACCATAATAGTTAATTCTGTAAACTTTATGTAGCAGTGTTTAGAATATTTTAAACATGTCTATGTCTTTTCTGGTTATTCTAAATTTATGCTTTTGTTTAAGTAAATTTTTTTGTTACTTATAGTACTGAATTTTCTTGTCACAACTTTCCTTTGATTTCAAGATGCTTGCTTCATGATATAACATTACTACTCATGTTATGTCCTTATTTGCTATGATTGTATCTTATCTTTTATTTTTTTTAGGGTTTCTATATTGTACCAAGTTTCCATGGAATTCATGAAATTGGAGAATTAAAGTGTAACAGTGCAGCCCATCAGTGTGGAAAAATAGAACCAGGAGATGAGATAGTGCAAATTAACTACCAGACAGTAGTAAGTTTTACTGAATGCTATTTTCTTGTTCACTTTAACTGGTACAGCGGCACACTTTGCTGCAGTCATTATCTACTAAATTCAGACAATTTTTTAGTTATCTGTCTGAAGAGAAACTGTGTCGAGCTAAACAGGTGGACACCAATTAAGGAGATAGAAAGAGGTTCACTGAACTAAATGAACTAAGAGAAGTTCACTACTATTGGAATTTAATCCTCACTTCATTAATTTTATTTTGTAGGGCTAGACTCCCTGAGCCATTTCATTGTTGAATAATTTTTTTAAAATCAATCTCCAAATGGTGATATGATTTATGGGGGTGTCAATTTTATGATACTTCTATAAAAAGCCAAATTTATTTTTATTCTTTAAAGGGATTTGTTATTATTATTACCGTTTCATTTTTCATTTTCTTTAGTTTGAAGAGTTAATATTGTATGTGCAATTTTTTTTTAATATTAAAAAGGGGTTTAATGTGGTTGAAAATTTTGTTATTTTTCTGCTTCATTTAGTGCTTCTATTTTAAACAAAATATCATCATTTCAACTTCCTGAGAATGTGTGTTAATAATACTTAAGTAAAACTTTTCAGACGCTTGTATTGAGTTCAGAAGTGCAATAGGATATCTTGTAATTTACTAAATTGATGATTAATGTCCATTATTATTTCTTGTTCAGTTTTTAATTTTTATCCAAGTTTTTCCTTTTGTTATTTATTATCTTCATTATTAATTTTTTTTTATTAGGTCGGATGGCAGGTGAAACAAGTAATGGCGTTATTTGAAGAATCACCTACTGAAGTATTGTTGACTATAAAGAAACGTCCCAGGCACACTAAAGTGTATGGACAAATATACATGAAACCTTACAGATTACCTAGCAAGAAGAAAACTCAACGTTCTTATACGCGTTGGCATGAAAATTTACCCTCACCAAGACCTGAGCTTTTAACAATACCGGATTTTGAAATGCCATTACCAAAGTATGTGTTATTTTATTTTCTACTACCATATATTAAATCATTAAATCTTTTTTACTATTGAATTTAATAATGATATTAACAAAAAATAAAGTACTTTATTAAAATTGTAGAATTTATGAATATATTGGTTTGTAAGAAGGTTTGCTTTGACTGTCATGTTGCTTAGAGTAATTGTGGTTGATTATTTTCTTTAAATAGTGTTGCCAATTTATAGGTATCATTCTCAAATGCTACTTGTGGTTTCATTCATTTGTTTTGGTTTTTAAAAAATTAAAGTTTTTCCAATTGTATAAATTTGTTATTGCTGTCACAGATTTAAAAAATCTTAATATTATTTTGATGACTATTTGGTATATGAAGTGTTTCTTCCCTTGACAGTGTTTTCTCTTCCCTTAAGAACTTCATAATATTGAAGATGGTGGAATTAATGCAGATAAAATTATATTTCTGTTTTATGATGTTATATTTATTCAAATGTAGTGTTATTTTTAAATCAATATTTGTAATATAAATTGTAGTACATACTGGGTGTTCTGGGACATATTAGCCGAACTTTAGGAACTGATTCAGGACACGAAAATGAACAAAAAACTTCATATTGACATAAGTCCTATTTTGTTTTGTTTCCCTTCTGGATGCCATTTTGTGATTTTCAACAAAAAAATTATTTCTCAGGAAGGAGTAAACCTGATTTAATTAAATTTGGCAAATCTAAAATTAGTGTCTTGTTCTACAAAATAAAATGATTTGAAAATGTCACCTTCAAAAATTTCAAAATGGTGGTCATATTAATTTTTTAATCTTCAATATCTTTGTTATTATTTGCTTGATCAAATTTTACTTTCACAAAATTTATTAAGCATTTTAATTTGAACAAAATGACATCTCATTTGTAAAAATCCATTGACAAACAATTGAGTTATTGCAGACAATTAACCTGGCAATACGCTTGCAGACTGTAAGGCATGCTGACAGTTTTTTGCCTGTTTTTATTTTCTCCACTAAATGTAATAAAAATTATTTATAATAAATAATATTAGTAAATTAATAAAAATTAATTCTGAGATCATTTAACTTTTAATATAAGCAGAAGTTAACGATATCAAATTATGTACAGAATTAGTGTCGCTCTACCTGATGTTCAGTCCCGTCATTTTAATGGAGGGATCATCTTCCTTAAAATTTACAATGAAAAATTTAAGACAAAGCTCAAGTTGCTCTGGAAAAATTCATCAGCAAATGGCTTAAATATTGCTATAAGTGAATAAATAATAATGAAGGAAACAGTTCTTAAGTCTTCAGAATATGCTCTGTGGAAGTGTAAATTATTACAAGTCTAGAATATTACACTTATACAGATTTCAAAACATTACTTTAAGTTTGTCTTGTCTGTTGTGCTTTCTATTAGTTTCCTTTCTACTCATTTTCTACACGCTAGGATTTAATTGTTTAATATTTATTTTAAAATTAATAAACATTTCATTAGCAGTGTCTATTTCTAAGTGCATGTAATAACTGTATTATATGTTTAGTTTATAATTTTACTCCTTGTGTAGTAATTAAAGCTTATCATCTTTTTTTATAAAATTTATTTTGTTCTGTTACTAAAAATATAACCTTGTTTTTATGTAACTTATGAATAATGTATTTTATAAAATATTCATGACTGATACCTAACCTTGTATCACACTTTTACAAGAGGTATTCAAATAATTGAACCATTTTTTTAAATCTTTGTTAGTAATAATTTTTATGAAAATTAAATTTAATTAAAAGTTATATGTAAATTCATCTGATTTCTAATATATTATTTTTCAAGATCACTAATATATTGCATTAAATACAAACAATATTTATATGCTCAATAAAGTGCTAATAGTAGGTTTTGTTGGTTAATTCTGAAAAAAATTATTTTGTCCTTTGAAAACTCATTAAAAATCAATTATCTTTTTTTAATAAAATTTTTACTTTTATTAATAATTATGATTTTTTTTGATGCAGATTGATAGTTGGAAGCAGTGTAGAATCAACAGTTAGTGATGTTGGTGTAACTCACCTGCCATCATCTAGTTCTGAAGAGGAGGGTGAAGGTGTTTTGGGAACAAATTCTTCTCCAACCAGTGTTAGAATGTATCTTCCAAAACCAAGGATACCTGTACAAAGGCGTGCAACAATAACTGGTGCCAGCCCTATTAGCAAAACTGCACCTATTGATCTGCAACAGGTTAGTGGCTTAACATTTTTCTCTCCTTTTTAATATTAAAATATCATGGGTCTCTTAATTTTATCACAATTTTTTTTTTTTTATAAATTATTTTGTAGATTGTAGTGTAGTCTTGTGAATTACAAGTAATGAATTAATGTATAGTACTGAGAAGAATGTTTGCACAGCTTTATCTGAGAATTTTTTAACTTGTATAAGATTACCATTAATGAAAATCAATCAAATCATTCTAGTGTCTAGTATTTTTTTAACGTCACCTGATTATTAATTTATTTGAAAGCATTTGTAAATTTAAAAAAAATTGGTGAACCGTAAATTTTTATCAGTTATAAAAAAATAGTAAAAAGTTTATTTTTTTTAACAGCCTATATATTATTTGTTTTTAAAACACTGAAAACAATGTATTTTTGGTTTAGTATTTATAAATTTAAATTATGTATTAACATTTAGTTTTGAAGCAATTTTTATGTCATGAATAGACTTTTTTTATATTCTGTCCATACAAATCTGCTGCCTAAGACATCAGCCAGTCAGACATTGCCATTCTTTACTCAAACCAGTTCCTTGAGTTAAAAGAAAGTGTAGATCGGGCAATAAGGACGTCGATAAAATGTTTTCATTGATATGGTTCTTCTTTACAGTATGTTGAGAAGTGTACAGTTGCATTTGTCTGCAAATGAAAACAGTTCTGCTGTCAGTAACCCACATCATTAGTTTTGAATATGTACGTTGATTGTTGTTCCTGCTGGATCAAATTGTTTTGCTTGAAACTTTTGTTTTTTAATAATTAAAAGTAATATTTTCTGTTTTCTAATTATTAGAAATGTCATACATATTTGTGTGGATTGCTGTTTTAAATCAAATATTGACATAAGAAATCAATTTTCCACTAGTAGTCATGATCTAGAAAAAAATGTCTCCCTCATCTTGCTCATTCGACACAAAAAATAAATACCCACATAAATGTCTTACTGTCTTAGCCTAATGTTACAGTTATTTAACCCTTCAGTGTCAGTTCTATATACTGTGCTCAATAAGATGTCTGAAAATGGGGTGGGAAGAACATTGATCTGTTTCTTAAATTGCTGTTTCACTTGGTCATCAAATTTGTCTACTTGAATGCTAAACCTCCCAGTTATCTCTTAATCATGAAAATTTGTTTGGCGTTTGTTATACTAATGATTTTACTGCTTTCCACACCTTATTAATGTAGATTCACAATGTACAAGTGAATGTAAATTCCATATAATGACTTACACCATTATTTACTTTTGCATTTTGTAATCAAATTGCAGACTTTACTTAACATTTAATGAAAGGTTTTATTTTCATAGTCATCATAATTTCATTGTAATGGAAAAACAACAGTCTGCTAATAAAATGGCCAGTAGCTATCTAAGGAACCAGTTGAAATTGCTGAGTATGCATAATTAATTGTTGTATTACTATATATTTTTTTCTTTATTGGCAACTGTTTCTTTTGGTAGGTGCCCTTTTTCTGCTGTACTACTTAAAAAGAGTTTATAATTGATAATTTGCATTTTTAAATGAATACGATTTATGATTTATGAAAACAAGAAATGTTTTCAGACTTAATTTGAGTAATCATATTGTCTTAGTTGTTCGTAAAAAGTATTGTTTTCTTATTTATTTATTTTCTTTACAAATTTATATTTTTCCTTAATACTTAAATCTTTCTAGATTTTAGGACTTTTTTCACAAGATATTTTAAGTGTAATGGGTTGTTGTTAGTTATTGGGAAATGAAGTTTAACATTTTAGGAAGGTCTTGTTGACATTGACTCTATTGATGTAAATTTTCTTTACCTCACTGTTAATATTTGTATCACTTTTTTGCTAGGTTTTACTACTGAAGTTCATCTTTAACTCGATGCTAAATTCAAGTGGGGTTTGTCATATTAAATGGTTGAATGGCACATGCCTCTACATGGAATGGATGTGCTATCCTAATATAGATTCTGGTTCTGTATGTAACCTATCAGTTTTTCAGAATTTGTGTTCTCTAATTGTATGTGAATATTTCTTAGCACCTGCTGCTATTAAGAGTTTCTCCAGCATTCATTATTTGGAGTGTATACATTTCCCTTCCTGGAATTTTTATGTAACACCAACTACTTATTTGGTATGGTCATATTATTAATTTTTTGTATCAGATATCCTGTTCGATGTCATAATTTATGGAAGTATGCTAATTAACATACAGAACTGTACCAAAGTATTAATTTTAGCCACGTGAAACTTAAATTTAACTTAAGCCATTGTATCAAATTACCAGAGTGGCAGGATTATATTAGGAAGACCTGTTTTTTATAAATGTGTGATGTTGTTAGTTTGTGTAATTTATGTTGTAGAAAATTATATTAAATGTGAAAATAATTAAACCCCAATTTTAAATTATTAAAAAGCGTATTTATTGTCGTCATCCTTATGTAGTGTTTGGTAATAAATTTACAAAATGTTTTCATTCTTGGTGAGACCTCTTGTTTTCTATTAAACCTGTTTTATTATTCAATGTGTGCAATATTCACATTCAGTGTATTAGATTATGTTTGTTTTCTAGTTGCATCCTTGCTATCTCTCTTGACCTAATATTTTATCTTACTGGGTTGGAACTCATAGAAGAGTTTCAACCAACACATTATTTGTTTGTTTAATTTTATAATTATTTTTTATAAGTATAGACTAGATAACCTACACATTTTAATTGATCTGTTTAGTCTTATGAATTTTTTACATAGTTTTTTAATTTATCATTTTCCTTGAGTATTTACACCTTACTTTTAGTTCAGTTGTTCTCTTGATTTTATGCTTACTATGATAATTTCAGTTACATACATTTAACATGACCAGAAGACTACCTTATGTTTTTTTACTCTTCCCTTTACTTATTACATCTCACTGTCCTCAGCTCTCACTCTCCTGGCAGCTGATGAGCTGTGCGTCTACAGGGAGGTCCAGTCGAACGAACACATGATGTTCAACTGCCCAGCTCTTGGGGGAGCCAGAACTCAGGTCACCCTGGAAGTTAGAGGTCAAGGGGAAAATTGGCCACTCACAAGCGGCAAGTCAATGTGGTGAGAGCCGCATTGTTGGACTGTGTGGGAGTTCCGTGATGCGGTTGCTTTGTTCAACCGACATCAGTAGTTTGCCTAAGGGAAAAGACTCCTTCCGTGTTGCTGTAGGAAGCTAACCAAGAGATATGGCTGGCTACCAGCCAGATTAAGGCTCCAAGCACTTTAATGGTAGACAGGTACTTGTTGGCATTCAGCGGCTTAGGCGTGGCAGTGAATTGCTGTCTTTGACGAGATAAATTTAATTATTGATAGTCATATATGTTGTAGTAGTTGATGGGGTGCGCCTACCCATTTTAGGGTTATATGACAAGTGGGCAGTGGGACATGCATGCAAATGGTGTATGATACCATGCTTATTCCGCTCATGCTTTTAGGTTAGCTCTAGGATCTAGTTAGGACACCAGTTGCTAAACTGTTTTAAGGCTCAGTAGCCGTTTGTGGCACAGACATTTGGTCTTATGTTTTAGTGCGACTGAATGGGGGTGGTGGCAGGAGAAATGCCAAGCAAACCATTCTCATTCTCCTCATTACTGTCATTTGTTTTTTGGCTATTTGAAATTAAACTTTTATATGAAAAAGCTACTGTAGGAGAAACTTTAGTGAATTAATTAATATTATACAGCATGTTGAAGTAAAAGTAATGTTAGATGAAAGTTTATAAATATTTTGTAACACAATCCATGACTTGACAGATATTAAATGCTTTATAAAATATTGGTAATGTTTAATTCATTAATAGGATAATTAAAAAGAAAACAGAGATGAGTATCACAGATAAAGATGTTTCACCTTTATTCCTTTATTAAAAATAATAACAATTTTTAATCAGTGTTATTCATCATATCACTGTGTCTGTCAATCAGAGCAAGTATAAACAGGAAAGAACGAGCGTGCATGAATAAACTTTCCAGGATACAGGAAGGAAGTAAGTAGGAACTGGCAATGGCTAGTTAATGATAAAAGGTCATGGTTCTTGATTAATATGAAATTACTGTTATGATCTTTAAATTTATGTTCTCATTTTGGTGTTGTTTCTCAACAATATTAACATTTAAAGTAAGAAAACGTATAATTCTCTGTATATGTATGCATGTGTGCATGAATTTATAAGTTAAAAAACTATATCTTTATTAGAATTAATTACAAAAAAGTAAGAAAAATTAATCTATCAATAAATACATTTTTATAATGCATCTGCTGTTGATTTCAACTTTGTTAATAGAAATAAAATGAAAAAATCTACCTAAAATAAATTTATGAAATACAATTACATACTCCAATTATTTGCATGTCATACAAAACAAGAAAAGTTCAAATTGGAAACATGAAAAGTGGTGTAAAAGTAATAAAAAATTGTAATCATAAAAATAAATATCAAATTAAATATATTTAATAAAAATTAAAATAATTATGTAAAATTCATTTATAAGACAAAGGATTTCTTTTCTTGTGATTTTTAATATTTAATTGAAATAACATCTCTTGACAAATGTGGATCCACTGAAATCACGTTAATGTCAGTATTTTAATTTTAGCACTTTATAAAGGTTTTTTTAGAGTTTTAATTATAAAAATAATTAAAATAAGATGCAACTTCATTTAATAAATCAGTATGGAAATAATATGAATGAGCTGTTAAAAAACAATATATCTTAGATGTTGGAAATTCATATTGAAGAAAGCCACAAGGAAAATGACCATTACTTTTATTACTTTGCCCAGAAAATATTGGAAAGATTGTGTAAAAAAAAACAGATTTATGAAAAATTCATTCTTCATACATTGTTTTCTTTTTGAGGAGGTAGCTCAAAGTTATATTTATAAACTCCATCAAGTAAAATCTCATTTTAAAGATCTTACTTTGTGAAGGAACAAGAAACTGAAATGTTTCCCCAGTATAAAGAGGTTGTATATTACCCATATATTAAGTGGCTGTCAGTTAAATTTCCAATGTAGTAAAGTAATTTTTTAATTTGGTTAATTTTCATTTACTATTAAGTATAATGTTTAAGTATGTTTTCTTTTGTAAAAAAAACTCTGTTATTTTACCATTTGATAAAATATAATTTTTTCATAGTGTCTAAATTTAAAAATGTAACAGACTTTTCTGTTTGTTTTCAAACTATAAATGTTTTGATTTTATAGATAAAACATTTACTTTATTCATAAATATTTGATATTAATGCTTTTAGTACCAATGTCTGATCAAACGGGACATCTGTAAATTATGCAAAAATTGCCAGCGTCCATTTGAACAGATTTTAAAAATATTCCTTTTTTAAATTAAAAATTCAAACTAACTGTTTAACATAATATATCTTATGTTGTAGAAAATTTTTTTTGTAAAAGATAAATTTAATTTCAAAAGCAAGTATATATGCAGCTTAGATAAATAAAATATATTAAATTTCATGTTGGCCAATATGTTTTGTTGGCAGTTCTGTAAATTGTCTTGGTCAAACCTGATGTTTGTTTTCAAACATCAGGTTAAAATTGCAATTATATGGAGGAAGACAGAACACAACACAAATTTTTGATTTTGTGATTTCATCTACTTTATAATGAATATATTTTAAGTAAGAAATGATAAAAAAACTAGATCATACAGTACAGCATTATCCAACCTATTAGACCTTTAGGAATTTTCACTTACAGCAAATGACTCATAGTTGTTTAACATAATTTGTACAGCCAGAATGTTGACAGAACACAGAGTAGTTGAAAGTAAAAGTTCAGTACAAAAAAATAACCAATTTTTTTTTTATAATAAAGAATAAATTACATAATGAACGGTAATAAAGTACATTAGGGTTAATTTAAATTATGTTTTCTTATTAAAGTGTGTTGGTTTAAGGTACGTACTAAATTCATTATTCTTTGAAATTATCAGTTACATAATGAACAGTAATAAAAAGTACATTAGGATTAATTTAAATTATGTTTACTTATTAAAGTGTGTTGGTTTAAGGTACTGAAATTCATTATTCTTTGAAATTATCAGTTCCTAAATTTAAGATTTTAAAAATTAAAATACAAAAATTATTCGGCAATCCAGTATACTTTTCTCTATGTACTAACATAAGATAGAAATTTTGTGCTTATGAATTTGCTAACAAACTACTGTATAATCCATTGCTGAAAATGAAATGGGGTTCTGGTAAGTACACTACCATATTTTTTTCTTTAATTGTATATTCGCTAGTTATCCCTATATTCGCCAGAATCCTGTTCACAAGGGAAAATATTTTTGGTCCTGTGAAATTCTGTTAACTCAGTTTTTACTGTAATTTACTTCTAGAAAAGTTTGGCAGTTCAGAATCAATATTCATGGCATTTAATATTTTCTTCAAGTTAGGAAGCTCGTTATTGAAATAAAATTAAAGCCTTTTTAATAGCGGTTTTAGTAAAATGATCCCACGTTATTTTACTTGTTTTTGATTCTTTTTAGGGCTAACATGTCTACCAGCAATTTTGTCTTTCTTTACTATATTAAAAGTTGTTCTTTTGCTAATGACTCTTGCACTTTTGCTTTCCTAGCAACGTTTCTGACTGCAGTTTTAGGGTTATCTTATTTTAAGGTTTTATAAATGTTTATATGTTGCTGATTATTTTTTTTCAAAGCTGCTTATGGGTTTTCCAGGTTTATGTTTCATGACGCAATCACTCATTGTTAAAACCTAGTTGGCACAAAAACACGGTAAATTAAAATTAATGAAAATAACATTGAATAAAATTGTTATAAAAGTGTATCATATCATACAGAGTGACATGTTAACTTACATTGAAATACTTTTTTCACTGAACTGAATAATTTTATGAATTTTATGAGGATTACAAATGATTTTATCATTGTTAAACATCAAAGACTTAATAAAATCTTTAATTGCTTATTGGGACCTCACAGTGCTAGACAAGTGTAACTTACATTACATTATTGTATACATAATGCTTTTGCTCTTGCATGTGGGAGTGACAGAATGATTCAGCCTAAACTTTCAAGATATTACTCTTACTCATACTGAATTCATACTAATATCTGCTGCACCATTTTATGAGACAAACTATAGGTGTAGTAGGGTAAAATAGCCATTTGTCACTGGTGGAGCAGAGTGGAATTTAAGTTGAGAACAATGTTTGTGATTTGGCCCCAAATATTATATTATTTTTGGTAAAAAGATGTTTAAATAATAAAATACTTTTACTGTTTTTTTTGTTTTTTTTTATGATGCACAAAGAATAATAAAAAACTGATAGGTAATATGGCTGTATTTGTTTCAATACCTGGAAATACAAAGCAAATGAAAAAAATAATTGAAATGTCCTCTCGTGTAGTAACTTTTGTACAGTTATAATTTGTGTAAGATTACAAAGTAAACTTTTAATTCCTTTAATCATTTAAAGCTTGTTACAGATTAATTTTACTTTTAATTTTTTACAGTTTTGGCAAGAATTAAAACTGGAACGAGAATGGCGAGGGGGTGATACGGAAACTAAGGATAAGTCTGGAAGGTCACAGTTAATACAAGATTGTGAAGAAGCACAACTACAATTATCACCACGAAAATATAGTAGTTTTGATAGCCTAAAAATGAAACCTGATTTGGTCAGCTCCTGTCAACCTGATAATTTATCAATATTTGCCAGAAATTGTAAAAAATCATCTGAGAGTGTTCATGATGATGTATTCAGGACAATAGAAAATTCACCACGAAAGAAATCCAGCGATAGTGATGATGTTTTTAGAACACCTGATAGTTCAGGTATTGCAAGTAAGAAGTCTAGTGTTAGTGATGATGTATTTACTGTTACAGATAATACAAATTGTACAGATAGTTCAAAATTGAACGATAATAATTATAATTATGATAATAGCAATAATGATGATATTCTTGAATGTAGGAAAATTTCTTTGAAAGAGAAAATAAAAATGTTTTCTAAGGGTGTTCCTCCTTGTTTTGATTCTGATAAGATCAGATGCTCTTCAGTCAGTGATAATAGCAATAAAAATAATATTAAGCCGAAAGTTCCTGTGAGAACATTTCGTCTCTCACCAGAAAAGAATAATCCTTCTACTACACCGCAGGTTGTAGCCAGGGTTATTAACAGTAAAGATGAGATTATAGTCAGTAGTAACAGAAGTAACATTAAAAGCTACAGTAGCAGTGGTAATAATGCAAACAATGATAATGAGTCCGATATTATTAAGACCAAAGAAAGAGGTAGATTAGATAAAAGCCACAGTACACCAGCTTATGATTTTAATGTAGATGTAAATATTATTCAACAGTGTACTAAAAATAAAGAATTAGTTATTGATAAATTACAGACTGATAAGAGTAATGTGCCTGATATAACCAAAGAGCAAGAACTTAGTAGCAGTGATAGTAATAGTTTAAAAAAATTACCAACTTCATCAACATTGATATCCCATGATAAAACTGAAACTGTTAAAGAAGTTCATGGGCAAATGGTCGAAACTATAAATAAACATCTTTTAAAACTGAATGATGAATCGGATGCTGTTGATGTACAAAACCGGATGCAAACCTTTTGCACGACTGGGAAAGATAAAAAATCTGGTTCAGATATAAATGATGAGTTTTTTAATCGATGTGATGATAGTGAAAAGACTGAAAAAATAGGTAAATTACTCGAAACAATTAGTTCATCTATCGCTGAACACAGAAGAAGAGAAGGGGAAAAAAGTAACATGGTTTTATTAAACAGTCAAAATATTTCTGATAATGTTGTGAACGTTGGCATAGAAGGAAGCGCTGGAGGTGCAGATTTATCAAAAACTATATTACAAGTCTGCCAGGAAGAAATACTGCAGACTTATAACCCGAGTAATTATGTAACTGATAAAGTATGTGATGCTGATGTCATTAAATCAAATAGTAATAATAATAGTAGAGGAGCAATACCGCTACCTCCAAGAATACGAGGGACTCCTCTTGCTCTTCCTGATGTAACCATTACTACCTCCTCATCCAGTGCCGTGACTAGTAACACCAGTGGGATAAGCAGTAGTGTGGTTCCAGAAATGCCTAGAAGGAAACCTGTATCAAATATGGATTTCATTGATAGTCCTGTGAGGCCTGTTGCTCCTGCAACATTTCCTAGACATCAAAAATCTGATTCACAAAGACCAGTAACACCACCTGAACCTCCTCCTCGACCTACCCCTCCTCGAGGTACTTATCGTGGAATGTTTACTGCTGCTAGATCAGTTGGAAAAAATACTGCTTCAGCTGTTGCCAGCCCTAGATGTTTACAGAAGAAAAATCCACTTCTTTCAAGTAAGTATTAATTTTAAAAATTCTTTAAAGTTTTAATTAATATTTAAAAATGGTTCTGTATGCATATTTGCAATCTTTTTTATTTCACTTATTTACAAAAATTTTATTAAATGGTTTATTTTATGTGATTCTTGTTTATATTCTGAATTTTAATATTACCTCAGATCTTGTCCTTATGCTTTTATTTTTCTGTAGTAGCTGCATCTCTTTTAAAAAATATAAACAATTTTTTCAAAGTAGCCATCTAAATAACTTTTTAAAATGTATTTCTGTGTTGATTTTAAGGAATAAGTTATGCTTAAATCCATTGATTATTTATTTATACTTTAATGCAAAAAAAAGTTATGTTTGATTAACCCAGTATTGTGTTATATAAGCATTATATGGTATGGATGCATTATATTATGCTTTGATATTTGATTAACATTAATTCTACCATTCGTTTGTTTGTAAATAGGGTTATTAACTAACTGCTTTTAGTTGTTTATTGCCGATGTCATTAAGAGAATAAACACTATTAGTTTTGTATTGTACATGCCTATCTTACATTAAGTGTTGGTTTTTATATGAATTTTATTATCCTCAGTTAGGATTTTGTGTGTTTTATTCCTTTTGCCAAGTAACAAATTTATTAGGTGGATTAAAATAGCATTACACCCTTTCGAATGAAGCTTGTAGATTATTCTAAAATAAGATTTAAAATCATTCTTTTCACAATGGAAATGTGAAATCAAAACCTTGTTATTTATTAAAAGAGTCGCATGAATAACATGAAATTTCTTCACACAATGTTAGAGTGAAAAAAGTATTCATTTTAAACTTGTATGGAAATGCAAAGCTTTCTATTAAAACATCAGCTTGGTTACACATTGTTCTGTTTTTTATGTAAATAGGATTGTAGAGACAGGAAAAAATAATTCATCAAAACAGTGGTCAAGAGGGAAGATTTTTCACTCTACAAATGAAGTAAAAGTAACCGATTTTACTGAATTTAAATTTATTTAATTAAATATATAACAAATGAGCATTTTTAGGCGCATCCAAAAGTCCATTTATGTAACAAACAACTTATATATTTCTCTCTACTCTAAATAACTAAAAATAAACAAAAAAATTATAAATTAATAAAAGCAAAAATTAAAGTACAATCTTAAGAAGGAGATTTTTAATTTTTATGTTAGCAGTGTTCAGGATGACACAATTTAGCCACATCACGTTTCCTGTTTTCTCTACAACAATACTAAGCTAGCTATTTGTTTCATATTTTATATGTCGTAGTGACAAATGTTAGCACTTTAACTGCATACAAATATAAAATTTTGCACTACGTTAAAAAATGAACATAAGAGACAATGCTTCTTGAATAAGCATATGGTAAATCATTAATGAAGATATAATGACTGATGATTGACATAATCATTTTAATGATGGTTGTGTTAGTGTTGAAGATTATGCTTAGTGGGTACTCATCTATATCAACAAAGGAAGACAATATCAAGCATGTTGAAAATATTTTAAGTGAAAGAAGAAATACTGTCGAGGAAGTAGCATTAATAGTTTGGATGGGTATCACTTGGAAACAGTATTGTTTATAATACTGTGAACATGCATCTTGCTTGACAAAATATTGTTCCAAAAATGTTGTCTACAAATCATTAAGAAACTTCCATGATATTAGCAAGAAACCTTACAATTATCGCTGATTAAATAAAAGTTTTCTAAGGAAGATCATAACTGGAGATGAGACATGATACTTTTGTATGATCCACAGACAAAACGCAAGCCATCAGAAAGAACATAAAATTCATATTTGCAATCACAGAAATTTTGTTTGAATAGAAACAAAGAAAAAGATATGTTGGAAGTGTTTTTTAATTGGTAGGGTTTTCACCAAGAATTCGTTTCTGATGGGCATACACTGTAAAAGGAAATGTACGTCAATATCCTTCATTGTTATAGTTTGCAGTAAGAAGGAAGTTTCCTGAAAAATGGGAAACAAAGGGTTTGGATTCTTTTACATAAGAACGCACCAGCACATCAATTCATGTTTGTCAGAGTTTTCTTTAAACTTCCGGGACTACCGTTAGGTATTGCTTCGAAGGATGAGATGAATGACAATTTTTGTATTGTGTGAAAATGTCAAGCCTGACCGGGATTCAAGCCTGGGACCTCACGATGAAAGGCAGAGATGCTACCACTTGTGCCACAGAGGCCGGTCTGAGAGAGTACTTTTTCTTTTTTTTTCCTGTTTAGGTAACTACCGTTTAGATAATATTTCAGAGGATGATGTGTATGAGTGTAAATGAAGTGTAGTCTTGTACATTCTCAGTTCGACCATACCTGAGATGTGTGGTTAATTGAAACTCAACCACCAAAGAACACCGGTATCCACGATCTAGTATTCAAGTCCATGTAAAAATAGCTGGCTTTACTAGGACTTGAATGCTGGAACTCTCGACTTCCAAATCAGCTGATTTGGGAAGACGCGTTCACCACTAGATCAACCTGGTGGGTTCTGAGAGAGTACCTGCATGAAAGAATGTAACAACTCTGAAGCATCCACCATATTTTCCCACCTGATACCACTGGTTTTTAATTGTTTCCTTGCTTGAAAAATTCTCTGAATGGAAACTTATAAGAATGCCTTGATATGCTGGTCAGTGAGATGAAGCAGCTGAGAATGATATCAGAAAATGATTTGCAGGATTTTTTCCAACAATTTTATAGAGAAAAGTGTCTATCTACTTTAAAAGAAATCTATTCAAAAATGTTTTCATGAACTGGTTTTTGAAAAATAAAAATGTTCTGGGAACTTTTTGAATCTATTTTATATTTATGTATATTAGGTCTGTAAATAAAGTAATGAGACTGGTTCAGAAAAAACTTTTTATTTACAATCCAATTATACACAGACTCTTATCCCCTTCGAAATAGTTCCCTTGGGAGGTCATGCAACTCTTCATAGCAGTGTTGGAACTCAGAAACGGCTGGTCTCACATGGGCAACTCTTTTCTGCAGTCTTTCAAGAATTTCTCGATAAACATATTGATTTACAGTGTGTCCTCTAGGCAAAAACTACTTATGGGCAATACCATTACTATCGAAGAAACAAATTAGCATGGTTTTGATTTGCTCATTTTTGCTTTTTTGGGATGTGGAAGTATGCCATTTCTTGCTCTGGTGTTTTGTTTCTGAGTCGTACTCAAATATCCAAGATTCATCACCAGTAATAACATTTTTTTAGAAAATTAGGATCAGTTTAATTCGCCCTAGAAGTTTGCCGCACACTTCCACCCTGTTGTTTTTCTGTTCAACTGTGAGGTTTTTTGGGAACAATTTTGCACAAACTTTTTGCATGTCCAATACGTTTGTCAAAATTTGATGGACTTTGGTGCAGTTCAAATTCAGATATTCAGTAATCATTCTGACAGTTAATCACTGATTGTACCGTATCAAGTTTCTGATTCGCTCAACATTATCGTCACTTTGTGACGTTAACCCTCAGTTGTGGATCATCCGCAACTGATTCGTGGCCATCTGAAAATGCTTTACACCATCTAAAAACTTGGGCTCTTGGGCATCAACTCCATACACCCTTTTCAATTTTGAGAAAGTTTCAGTAACATTCTCACTGAGTTTAACACAAAACTTGATTGCACAGCATTGCTCATCATTAGTATTGCTCATTTTTGTAACGCACAACAAAAACTCGTTTCACAAAAAGTTTGTTTATGTCTCATGTGGCAACAATAGACTAAAAATGTTAATACCTAACATAGATCAGCTGTTCATATAACCATATGTTTACTAGTAACGTTACGGGGTTGCTACTTTGGCTGCCAAAAAACTAGTCTCATTCACAGACATACATACATATATATATAAATATATATATATACACACACTCATGGTGGTGGTAAACTGTTTTATACTTTTGTCTTTGACATAATTAGTACATTGGAGAATATAAACAAATACAATAACAAAAAAGAATTGATTTTGCTAAGTTAAATATATATATGTGTGTATATATTGTATGTACTAATCATGTTACCCATATATTGATCATGGTGGTGTTGTTTATACAGATTTTGAGGTTGTTAATAGTGTTTTATGTTTTCTACATTTTAAGTTTTTTAATATTTGTTTAATTTAATTATAGAATTTGTTTACCAACTGATGATATGGAATTCATAATCTTTGAACTGTTTTATTCAATAACTGTATATACTCATATCATCACACAAACCATCATTTACAGCCTGCAATAGTTTGTGAATCTCAGTTAAAACGCTTTTGTCTTCCCTTTTGTTACGGATTCAGTCTGTTAAAATTTGTATTTGAACACTTTTCCATTTCAATGTGGACAGTACTGAATTATTTCATAATCAATGTATATTTATTGTTTATCAACAGTACAATATATAGTACATATTTACAATTAATTGCGTTCCAGTTTTTGCATTGCTGTCTCTTAGATCTACATATCTTTCAGAGGGCTATTGTAATTCTTAATTTTAATTACTTTAAAAATTTGATTAGAATTAGTATTATACATTCTTTAAATATAAAATATTATTTCTAAACCTAAACCATTTTTGGATTTTATTTTAGAAATGAGAAATGTCAGTGTATCAGAAATTGGTATATGCGATTGTCAAGGTTGGTTACAACAGAGGTGCCGTAAAAGTTCTGGTCAGTGGAATACCGGCTGGTTTGTCATCAAGGGTACTACATTCTACGGTTTTGCTAATAAAGAGGTAATGTTTATATGTGTTGGAAATTGTAAATAAAATGAAATTTATTAGTTAAGAGATACAAAATGCACGGAATATATATTAATATTTGTGTTTTATTGACAGGCTATTTATACTTCCTTGTGTATTTGCAGGTATGTACATGTAAGTGTTTTTCAGGTATATGTGTGTGCGCATATGATGTAAGGGAATATACAATAAGAATTTACAACAGTGAAAAAAATTTTCTTATCATATCTCTTGCTTGCTTTATGAGTGCATACAAAATATCCATGATCTAACAAATTTTTTTTATGAAAGTCTTAGTGAATTTTTGATTTGAACTACTCACATTGCAACAATGTGAGTAGTTAATTTCTGTGAATAATAAATTATAGTACATTAACCCTTTAATTGCAATGAGATGTTTTGATGTGCTATGAATATTTATCCTGATGTACCATGGTCATGTTGATGCAATATGTGTCATTCAAATTTTAGCAGTGTTTAACTGAATGATGGCACGCCACATCTTTTAGATTAAGGATTGGTTAGTAGTTTTTCCAATCTGGCCAAGTTCTTAAGTAATAGATTAAAAAGATTGTTTATATTTTTATTGCTGTTCATTGAATTCTTAATCTTAAGTCTTGTGTTTTTTAAGACTTTTTTATTTACATATTTGTAACTTTTTTTAATTGGACTGTGGGGGTCTCCATTATTTTGTAGTTTTTTTTGTGCAGTTATTTAACCTTTATAGTTGTGTTTTTAGATTATTTATATTCTTGAGTTCATAAATATAATTTAATTTTAAAAATAAACTAAATATTTCTTACCTTTTTTTTAATTTAAATGATTTTAATTTTTTGGTGATTGTCCATTAAAATTTTAAATAAATTTTGGATATACAAATCCATCTCTTGTTGCTGCTGCATCCTACCATCAAGCATTTCTTGATGTGACAAATTTGCCATTTCTCAAAAACTGGTCACTTATTTATCTACTTGTTATATTATAAATTAAAAAGAAACCATGAATTTCTCCTCATCATATATTTTTTGTTAGTAATTTATGTTTGTTGAAACAGTGTTTTAAGTACATTCTATCTACTTAAAATTCATTTACATCATTTCTTCTCTTTTCTGTTTCGCATTACTGGTGTTGCTATATTTTTATATATTTTGTTGTGGTTTTATAACTATTGTACTCATAATTTTGTGTAGGGATAGTGGTTTTTGTAGCTTACATTAGCTTAAACATTTTTCTTTGATGCATGAGAATTTTTTTCAGATACTTAAAAGAATGAAATTTTTCTAAATATTGCTCATGTATTAATGAGGTAGATTTCAATTTTTAGATTTCATTAAATATGGTTTCACCTGATGGCAATTTATTTTTAACTTTTCATCCTTTCATTCATCAAGATTCTTCTCTATGAGATTTTGTAGGAGTTATCAGCTTCTTATTTTTTATTTATTTTGTTGCTCCTTAAATTTCCACCCTTGTATAATTTCTTTTAACAAAAAGAAAAATTATTTTAAGATATTATTTTTTTAGCTACTGGGTAGGTGGTAAGTTGTATATCCTTAAACCTGATAGTTCCACAACATCTGCGTTGTTTCAAGGATAACAGCCTGGAAATTAAAGGATTAAATGAAACTAAAGCTTGGTGAAATGACAAATTTCCAAAGGTTTAATGAATTCCACGTCTAATGATCATACAAGTCTCTTGGCATTTAAAATTTAAGAAATTAGAATTATCATTTTGGTATACTTATTTATTTTTAATAAAGTAGATATCTGCTTCCTATCCAACTGTAGAAAGATTTAAGGAAAGTTGTTTTAAATTTCTTTTGACATTTCATATTTGAACTAAGTGTAAAGTAGTTATTTTTAACATTTTTATTTAAGTTTTTAACTATGTTTTATTTATTTTTTTTAATTTTTTATTTCAGGCACAGAAAGCTCATTGTCTTATATCTCTTCCTGGTTTTACTGTATCTCCAGCAGATGAGGTAAAAAGTCGTAAATATGCCTTTAAAGTTTATCACACAGGAACCATTTTCTACTTTGCTGCCAGTAGCCAAGATGAATTGACAACATGGCTTGATTGTTTTTCTCTTGCTACTGTCACACTGGATACATTGAGTGATTGTAAGTTGTCAAAATGCATCAATTTTTAAGTAGAAAGTATATATGGATACCTAATATTCTGGAGTTGACAGGGCTGTTTGTGATCTGGATTAGTTAAAATTAACCTTTAATGTTCCAGTTTTTTCTTACAGTTACAATTTTTAAATTTTAATTCCATTGGTTTCATTATTGAACAGTTTTGTCAAATTTAAGTATAACTTCTTATAAAGAAATAACTCTACAATATTCTGTAGGCCAAAAAAAAAATATTACTATTTAAATGGCTTAGTGTTGTTATGAGATATAATTCAATTTTGGAATATTTTATGTACATATATTAAATTTATAATTTTAGATTGTATCCATTAGTTTCAATTATGTACTAAGGTCAAATTCGGTAGTGTCCATTTGCATAAAAATATGTACTCCTCTATATAATAAAAATACCTATGTTTTAAAAGGAAGGACCACTTTCCCCTCTTATTTTTTGTCTCCCTTATCGTAAAACCTGAATAGAATTTAAGATTAATCTTTTGAAATTATTTGTATTCTTTTGTGCACATAATATGGGTATAATAGAGGACACTCAGTGGAATAAAATAAGAAGATTCAACTAGATTAGAATAAGAATGAAAAGATTTTTATTGTTAAAAAATTAAAAATATATATTTGTTAGTACTAAGTATTAATTTTTTCAGAATTGTTTTTACAGCAATATTATTCAGTGAATCAGAAGGGGAAGTGACAGCTGATGAGTCAGAAGCTGAATCTTGTTTTCGTAGTCCTAAAATGAAAAAGTTTGCTGTATTTTTATCTGGAACTCCTAGTTCACCTCGTCCTGCTCGCTCTCATCAAAATTTGACTGCAGAAAATAGCAATAAAAGGTAATTTTTCAGTGCTCTTTCTTGATTACAAAATTAAACTTCTAGATTCTTATCTATCTCTTGTAACGAGGGTGGGATTAAAAGTTCTGGCCCTCACACAGCGATGGCATTAGTACATTTAACTTCTCAATAGTGTCGCATGTTTCCATTCTTTGTTAGTTTACTGTAAGAGTTTAAAGTTGCTGTATCACTTAGTATAGTATTTACAGTCTACCAAAGTGGAGAATTAGGGCGTTTTTGGAAAATGAAAAAACTAGAAATTTGTGCTTATAAATTAAATACTTTAGTTTGAACTACTTTTAAATTTTAAATTAAATACTTTTTTAAAAGATTAGAAAAATTAGAATACTTTTTTCTGAAAGGCTTAAGTACAAAGAAAATCAAAAAAGCTTGATATGACATTGGGAGACTCTTTTCCATCAAATACAGCAGTTAAATGTTGAGTCGCAGAGTTTAAAACGGGTCGAACGCACACTAGCAATGAACCATGAAATGGACACCCTTCTAAATTGGCTTTGCCAGAAATGATGGAAAAAGTGCATAAAATCGTTTTGGCAGATCAACCAGTGACAGTGAATGAGTTAGCAGAATTTGTAGGCATGCAATGGAAAAATGTGTGTGCAGTAATTTTTGTGAACATTTGGACATGAAAAAGCTGTGTGCTGGGTGGGTGCTGTATTTGCTCATGCAAGACCAAAAATAGTACCGAAAAAACATTTCAAGTTATTGTCTCGAACTCTTGCATCACAATCCAGAGGAATTTTTACTTGAATTATGACAGTTGATGAGACTTGGGCAAATCACTATACTCTCGAGACGAAACAGCATTCAAAACAAAGAGTTGAAAAAAGATTAACCTAGTTCAAAAAAAGTGAAAATGACTATCCTTTAACAAAGTTTTGGCAACTATATTTTGGGATGCTCTTGGAATAATTTTCATTGATTATCTTAAAATGAGTGAAACAATAAATGGCAAATATTATGCGACCCTATTGCAGCATCTCTGCAATGAAATTAAGGAAAAACAACTGCATTTGGTAAAAAAAGTTTTTTCCCATCAGTTTAATGCTCAAACTCGCACTTAAGTCGTTGCTGTGGCATAAATCAATGAATTACACTTCAAATTGTTCTAACACCCCCCATATTTACCTGATCTGGCTCCCAGTGACTATCACTTGTTTCCTAACATAAAAGAATGGCTTGAAGGGAAGAGATTTAATGAAATTATCTATAGATTTTTATTTTAAGGAATTAGATAAATTGATGTACTGAACTGGTATAAGTGCTCTTGTGGGACGTTGGGCTAAATGAATAGACTTTAATGGTGACTAAAAAAACAGATCAAAATTTACCCAGAAAAATTTTGTTTTCTTATCCAGGCTCGGAACTTTACACCCTACCCTCATAGCTTTATAACTTGAAATAATTAATTGAGAATGATTCTAGATCACTATATAGTTGTGCTGAAAGGTTCATGAAATTTAGAGATTCAGTTGCCGGATTGAAAAATTGACCTTCAAATAGAAAAGATTGTTATTAAAATTTGGCATCAAATATTTTTGTATATATAGATATGCTCATCAGCTATCCAGAACTATAGAAACTAAGCAGACTCTCACCCATGAGTACAGGGTAAAGGCAAATTTTTTTCCTCAGAATATTTCATTACCAGTGATTAGTTAATAGCTAATTAAAAATATATACAACATTATTATTAGTAATGTACTTTCCACCACATTATACTTATTAGTTGCTCAGTTATAAAAATTTATAATTATAAAAATGATACCTTTCATAGTTGAAATTAATACCTGTCATGGCTTATTTTCATATGTTACTGGAAGGCACGAGAACATGTCATATTCCTGATCTCATCACTGTAACTGGGTTTATTTTTCATCGGATTATCTTCGTAATTTGTTATCGACTGATATTATCTGATTATTGCTCTTCAATTTTATTTTAATCATTTTAATTTCTTAATGGAAATTCTATGACCACTGATAATTCTTCAATTTTTTTTTCTATTATTATGGAGTTAATAGCAATGCACCAAAAAGTTATTTGTAATTTTGTAATTGTGAGATGAATTAACCATTAAAAAATTTTATTCTCTGTTTATTATTTGTTAATTTGACATTTACAGTTGTGCTCTTCATTAATTTTAAAGATGGGTTTACTAGAAAATAAGTGTAAACACTTGTAAATAATTTTATTGAATGAAAATATATAAATTTTTTTTAAAAGTTTTCTGAGGTTTGTCAGTCGCTTATTTCAAAACAGAAATTAAACTTAAACTTTTTAAAAAGTTTATTTTAGTTTTTTTTGTTAGTTCTAACTAACTAACTGTTAGAACTAACAAAAAAACCAAAATACATTTTTTAAGTTAATATCTGTTTTGAAATAAGCAACCTAAAAACCTCAGGAAACTTAAAAAAAGATTATTTGTTTTCATTAAATAATTATATAAAAAAGTATTTACATTGATTTTGAAGTAAACCCATCCTTTAACCATCCTACTTTTTTATTGTCTTGATAATGCTTATTTAAATTAATTAATTTTTAGCCATCTGGAAAAAGTGAAAACACTGATGACTGGTTTTAAAACAATGTTGATTGATTTATTTAAAATTATGAAAAAAACACCCTCATGCTGCCATCATGACTTATTTTGCTGAAATAATTTTGATGCCATGCTGCTGTCACTATGGTATTTGTAAGCTTTTTGTGGTTGTTGGGAATTTAGTGTATAATATAATAAATACATTGTATTTAAAGTTTTAGAACAGTATAAAATTATCTGGTATTTTTTTAGTGATACTTGCAAAGTACTTGGGAGACTTCAAATTTTCAGATTTGTCTATTATTGATGGAATGTTTGTTTATTCATCATTAATCTATTTTTAATGTACCTTATTTCAGGGAATTTAATGAACATTACATGCTTTGGCATAGGAATTACAGATTTACTACTTACGTAAAATATAGTTTTAATTTCCATCAACTACTTAGTCATGTAGAGCTTTTTTTTTGTCTCTAGTCTCGAGATTGTATTATTGTATAGATCCTATGATTTATTTTGGTTTTGTACATGCGTGAATCACAAAATTAACTTTACTACTTGCAGATTGAAATTCTTTGATGTGATCCATTGAAAACTTATGTTGGCAGCTAATTATTAAATTATAATTTTAACATAATTGTTGCCTGGCTTGTATATTTCTATAAATCTATTACTGTTATTATTTTTATTAGTTTATAAATACATTTTTTTAACTTTATCTATCTGAGTTATTTCTTCAGAAAATGTGAATTTAATAATTTAAGCAGAGTAGCCATATTTAAATTTAAATAATATATATATATATATATATATATATTTATTATCAGATATACATTCCTTCCATCTTCATTTCTTTCTGTTTTAAGTTTTCTTTGTTCAACATTGAATATAATGTACATATGTTGCCATTGCATTAGTCACAGCAGTAAAAGGAATTCAAAAATTAATTTTCTGCGAAATTTTGTTGCCATAATTTTTCAATTAGGTTTAAAAACAATTATCATGTGGACTATAAAGAAAACAAAATTTACAATGCAAGTGGTTTAGTGGTTTTAACTATAATAGTGGCAAATGTTACAGCTGTGACATTTGTAATACTGCAGCTGCTTAGTAATAAGTATTACTGTAATTGCAGATTTACTTAGTTACAAGGGTTTGATTCAGCCACTTTAAAAATTTTTGATAATCATTTTTGTTTATTGATACACAATACAACACTATCTGACTTTTCTATTAGAACCACTTGTGAATAAATTTTGTTAAAAAAAAAAAATCCCTTTCATATGTTTGAGAATTTCTGAAAAATAGATTTCTGTGCTGATCTGGTGTTCTTTTGTTTTGTATTTACTTTCTTTCAGAGATCAGTTTAATATCTTTTGTATTTTTGTTTATTTGTGTATAATTTAATGTTTTTGTAATGAATTATGACAATATTTTAAAAAAAAAGAATTAAAAAAAAATCACCTTTCAACGATAACTCAAAAATTAAGCTTATTCATTTATCAAATAATAATAATAATGTTTCTATTGTCTAAGATATTGGTTTGTTCCTTTTAAACAATTAATCTAAGGAAAAAAAGTGTGTGTGTGTGTGTGTGTTTGCATGCATGCGTGCATTTGTTGTAATGAAACCAATGTTAGTGATGTACACTTTTTTAATTAGGTGAAACCACATTAATTGTTGTGTTTTATAAAGATTTTTGAAAAAACATTTATTTCATTCTTAAATATTATTCAGGTCATAATAAAATTTATCCTTAATTTCATGTGATAACTTTGAAAATTAAATTTCTGTAATTTTTTTTTAAAGTGTGACCCAAAAAAAATATTAACCAATTCTAGTTAATACCAATGCCACCAATAGATTTTATAAATATATAATTTATTTAAAATATTAATTGTATTTTACTTTTATTCATAATAATGAAACTGCTGCTAGTTATTATATAACATGATTTCAGTGCTGAAGGGCAGAAGAAATTTAGTTCATTGAAAAAATTAGGAAGTCGTAGAACTACAACAAGTACATCAAGTGTGGGTAGTGGGGGGGGCACTGGTAGCATCAGTGATATGGATGGAGTAAATACTGGTAGTGGTGAAGCAAATTCAAGCCTTGATCGTAAATATTTGAAGTTCCTTGATAGAGGTCAAATTAGACCTGTCCCTACTGCTCAGTTTAGGAGTTACAGAAGAGTTGCACCTGCACTGCCGAAACAGCATCCTCATCCATTGCATCAGTCCGCTGAAAGTGTGTTAGCTCTAGATTCTGGGTATGTAAATATTTTTAAAGTTGTTATAAAAATAATTACATTAGTGACAATGGCTTAAAGGTAATATAGTGAAAAAACAACTTAATAAATATAGCTTTCAGCTAGAAGTTTTATTATAGTGATTATTTTACTATTCTTTATCATATTCATTTTAAATTTATTTAATTTCAGTTGTTAGAATTTTGAGGTTCCCACTTACTTTTTAATCACATCTGTTTAAAAATGAAAACCTTTAAAAACATTAATTAAATAACTCTTTAACATAAAATAAATATTTATGAGTTTTGTTTGGTATATAGGAAAAAATGATTCTGAAAGTATCATGTACATCATATAAAATATTCCATTCATTTACGTCCATTTGATATTATAATCTTTATATGTAATTGATTACACCTTTTTGAATTTTATCAACTTTCTGTGAATATGGAAGGACCAAATAAACATTGCCCTTTTCCTTCAATCCTTAATCAAGTCGTTGTTGGGTAGATGGTGCAGTATTGATCATTACTGGATTTAACTATTAGTGGATTAAATTTCACAGGCTTATTACTACATAAGCAATGTTAAATTATATACATGTTAAAATAATTAATAGGTGGATCAGGAAATAATCATTGACATTTCCTATTGCATGGTGACTCCTTTTTTTGAAATGTTACTATAAATAAATTTTTATGTTAAGTTGTTTTAATGATGATGACAATATTTTCTATATAAAGTTAATAATTTGTTTCCTTTTAGTAGGTTCTGTCGGAATGAGTTAGAGTTTAGTTTGATACTTCCATACGCTATTCATTCCTGTGGATGGTAATGGTTATTCTTAAGAATAATTGAGCCATTTCTCTGGTGACTTTAATATCTGTAGGAAAAGGTATTTATAGCTGCTATGACTTGTCAGGGAATGTTGTGGGGATGAACACCCACTACTTGAAGTCATCTTGGAACAGTCCTTTCAATTGATATTGTTTGCTTCATTTTGGAACTTCACATGAATAAACTATCTCTTTTGCTGAATCCACTTCCTTTCTCTTTGCTAGATACCTTTTTACCGATGTTCCATAGATTTAAACTTGATACTCATTGGATCTATGCCAAGGTTATGGAGGGGTACCTATTAAGAAGTATGAGATTTGTGTAATAATTTTATAATGTTCCCATTAAAGCGATTCACATTTACAAATCCTGTTGATAACCCCCAAAGGAATGTATTTTTCATAAGGTTTTTTGAATCAGATGAACTATTTTGTATTGACATCTAAATTATGTATTGTAACAAATTGCTTTTCCATCAGATATTAAAAGGCCACCTGAGAACAGATTCGTCTTGAGTCTGTTATTATGGAAGTCTTTTCCATAGAAAATCCTTGCTCATACTCTTATTACCTTGAAGTAGCTATGAGAACAATAAGCTTGTAAGCCAGATTTTCTGTTGGATGTTAATTGTATTCCTCATTCCCTCAATCTGTAATTTTTACCGTCTTAATAATAGCTTATCGTATCCCATGTTATGTGTAGCCAACATTTCTTTCTTTAATTCTTCACCACCATTCCTCCATGAAGTTATTCATTGTTATTGCATGTTTAGTTTCTGCCGTCCATGTTTATAATTTTTGCAGCCTGATAACACCAATCATACTGTTGAAAAAGAAGAAGACGCATGGTATTCCCTTAGCATGCATTTTATTTTAATGTTTTAACATATTATCTTCTTTCTTTCATATTCTGTTACATTTTTTCTTCATTCTATTCTGTGTATTTTGTAATTCATAATTAGAAGAAATATTCTTTAAAGAACTATTTCTACCAGAGTACTTTTGTTTGGTGTGTTTTATTAATATTTATTTTATCTGCACTTCTTTAAATTGTCATAAAATTTTTATTTTGTTATGATAAAAAAAATAATTCACATGATGAATTTTGTTTAATGCATTGAATGAATTAAACATTGATGTAGTAATGTCTTATCTTTTACTTATAAGTTATGGTTTAAATTTTTAATACATATTATTTTACTGCCATACTTTTTGGGTGGGATCCTTTTGTTAGGGTTGTTTTTATATAAAAAGAAACTTTGTTCTAGTTTTTCACTTTGTAAATTTTTCTTTGTGTTTGGCTTTACACTATGAATTTTTATAGAAAATTGTTTATAATTCTTTAATTATCTTTTTGTGGCTGAAATCTGTGCTTATAAATTTGTTTTTGTAAGATTTTTATTATTAATTTTTTCTCTTTTCTTGTAAAATTTTAATAACACACCACAGTAAACCATTCTTAGCAAATTATGCTTGTAACTCTTGTATTAGTAATATAATTTACTTTTATTTTGTTAAATATTTTTTATTTTGTAGTAAAAATATATGTAATAAGGTTTTGATTTTTGTCATTTTACTCTTAAAAATTGTGTTTTGTATATAAATAGATTTCATTGTTTTAAATAAATAGTTTACAAAATTTTTCATCCTTGCAATGCAAATCTACTTTGAGAGTGTAAGATGTGTATATATTATATATATAAAATTATTTTTTAAATGGTATAAAAAAAATAGTTCTTTAAAAAATAAGAGGCGCATTAGTGTTGATTGGCTATTAGTAAAATCATTCAATAAATAAAAAGTGCTTTTTATTTAATACTTTCTATGTCAAACATAATTTACAAAAATGCCATTTTTCAGCCATTGATTGAATATGGCCACCGATTAAATGAGTTTTTTTGCTGTATTACACAAAAAAGTATGTTCTAAGTAGCATTGGAAGCCATCTGTTACTCATAACATATCATATTGGTTGGGATGTTCGGGAAGGCATCTCTGATGTGGACCTTCAGTTCCAATATTGTGGCACAGAGTGCTTGAAAGACATCTTGCTTTAGATGCCCTCATAAGAAAAAATCAGCACATGTTAGATCACAGTGGTCTAGATTATCCAAAAGATGTCATTATAATTGGAAATCAGTCTTTGCAGAAAAATTTGTCACAAAAAAACAATCTATGTATAATCTGGCCATGTGCACGGCCTCCCAAACTTATTGAAACTATAAGGAGTCAATCATAATCATTATCCATAATTGAGAAATGACAAAGTCTTGGTGATATCATTCACTGATAACATGATATAAGGCATTTTCTTTTTCCTGTTTAGCCTCCAGGAATTACCATTCAGGTATTACTTCAGAGGATGATATGTATGAGTATAAATGAAGGATAGTCTTGTACCATCTCAGTTTGATCATTCCTGAGGTGTGGTTAATTGAAACCCAACCACCAAAGATCACCAGTATCTATGATCTAGTATTCAAATCCGTATAAAAATAACTGACTTGTAAGGGCTTGAACACTGGAACTATCGACTTCCAAATCAGCTGATTTGGGAAGACGTGTTCACCACTAGACCAACCCGGCGGCAACCACTGGTAGCCAGTGGTAACACTGGTAACATATCAGACATGTTTGTGCAAAACTGTTTGTGAGCAAAAAAATTTTGAGGCTTAATTTCTTACATAATTTGCAGTTTGTTAGAATGAAATGGAGATCCTGATGCGATATTCTCCTAAATAAACAATTTGTTATTTGCAAAGCTATAGAGTTTCACTGAGCAGATCCTTTTGAGGTACATAAATTTGCAACATGACCGTTTACAGTCATTTCTAATGTACATGTAATACTTCACTCCCTCCTGTATTATGGTTATAAATAGATGCTGTTAATTGTTTTCTTTTTTTTTTTTATTGTTGATAAGCTTGAATCTTGCACGTGGGATATGGAAATGAAATTTTTTAGAATATGAAAAATGCTATGCATGTCTGGGATTTGAACCCGGGATCTCCAGATGAAAGACCAATACTCTACCACCCTGCCACAGAGATCAGCTTAATTTAAAGGAAGTTACCCACCTTATAATGGTGCGACTATCTTGCACGTTACTATGCCATCTCAACTTAAAATGTTGACTAAATACGCACATTGTGTAGCTATCACAGAATTTTTATTTTTGAAACAATTTTTAACAATAAAAGCACAATGTTCAACAGTCCAGCTCACCATCTTTATGTACCAACAAACAAGCAGCTCAATAACAAAAGAATTGGCTTACATTGATACATTATGTGATTGTACTACACAAATAAAAATAGCTATGAACCCTGCTGCACCTGTTCTCTCTACTTATTTTTTGATGGAGTGGTACCATTTCTACTTTTCATTAAACATTTGGGATTTAAATCACTGTCAGGTTTGGATTTTTTCGTACACTAAAAAATTTTACTCTTAATTAATTTAGGCAACAACATGTTACCGCTTAAAAAACAATCTTCATGGACTTTAATCTGTTTGGGTGATGATTAGCATGTAGTGAGTATTCACTCATTGTGGAAACCTTCTCTCTTAACTGTCATTTAACCATTACATCTTGAATCTTGTCATTTGATTGAACATTTAGGTTTTTCTGATTAGATGTTCTTTCAACTTGATAGAAAATTGTTCAAGGTCAGGGCTGTATGTAGATTAGACAGCTGGACCAAAACTTAAAGATCTACGATTCAGTATCTCTATAGATAGGCATTAAAATGTAGCTGGCAGACTCCTTCCATCAGCATTCCTTGCCATTTGCTTATATCATCTAAATTCAATTTTTTCAGAGCCTATGTGGATCAGCATTTGTGATTAATGGAGGTGGTAAAAATCAGTGATGAATTCTGCAGAATTTTATAAATCAAATAACTGTTTGTGTCTCATACTGTGTAATTTTGAAATTGATTTGATCGTTTTAAACAGATACTTTTGTCATAGAGGGGGATGTCTTTGAAAGCCTTGGTTGACTACATCTTTTAAACTCTGCCAGACACTAAATTTGCCAATTATAAAAAAATAACTTTAATTGGCCTTGTTTATTGTTTATTTACTTTGTTACCTCTTTTATTATACTTATGGCTGTTGGGCTAGTGGTTTTAATTTTCACAGATAGATCTACCATCATTGCTTTTTTAATGTTGCAGGAGTCTGGCCCAATTTCAGTTAGTTAACATAGTTTGATTCTGATTTTTATTTCATATTATTTCAATACTTGATCATTGTTGTTTTAGTTCTTTTTTTGGAGTGGTTGTCCTGAGAATAGACAATATGGTCTGTCGGAGTAGTAATCTGTTTTTGATGGGGTCGTGTTGACAAAAATGAAAATTATTCTGATTAATTTTTTTGCATGTTTTACTTTGATTTATTGAATTGCATGAGTTTTAGTTTTGTTTTGTATGTTTTTTCAGGATGAAGTGATGATTTATGGTGGTCTCATTGAGCTGTTACTGTCTTTTAATTATTATATTATAATTGTAGCATGTGTCAAAATTAAGCATGTCAGCATGAAGCATGAAGGTTTTTGTATTATTTTAATGTAACAAATAAATATTTATTAATGTAAATGTATGACATCTTAAGTCGCTGATATACATGGACCTACAGTCCCTTGATTCCTATTCATTTACATAAAACCATCTACATTTTTTTCTTAAAGAGCCGTAAAGTTATCTTCTCATGGTGGAAGCAGTGTATATACAAGCTATATTATATATTAGATTTTATTATTTTAATCATTAAGTTTGGTTCTACAGAGAACTTTTATTATTTCAAACTGATACTGTATATTTATTTTATGTATGCATGATATCTTTATTAATATGTATAGGTATATTTAAAAAATTTCTTCACATTTAAAAACAACAGTTTTTTCTTCTACAAATCTGTGGTGTAACAGATATCATATTTGTTTATCACAACTGTATTGCATCCATATTTCTTGATCCTGAGCATTTATCATTTCTTTAAAAATTTGCTATTTCCTTGTCTATGTATTTTTTCACCATTTTTCCTTCTTTGATGTTCCTTTTAGATATTTATTTTTCATTATGAATCTCTTGTAGATATTTTCTTCAATCTTTTCATTCCTCTTCCATCTGTTTCACTTCCTTGAAACTGGCATACAATAGCAGAGGTGAAATGTAAAGCAATGTTAATTGATGAAGGTTGTCTTATAAATAATTTATTATGATATGTACATGTATATTTTAATAATGTATTTTTAAAAACAATATTTTAATCAATAACCGTTTTGAATAGGTCAGATTTTCTTATTTTTTTCCTATAATCTTAGGGTACTTTAAATATTTCTTTGGTTATGATTTAGCTTTATACAAAATACTACACTCCTTGTGAAATCATCAGCAAATTTCTTCAGATCATTTGAGGTTCTTATGATCAATCATTAGCAATCTTCAAAATCTCCCTTCCTCTTAAATATTTTGCTGCTTATTTCCTCTATAAAAATTCATTCCTGGTCATTAAACATCTAAAGTACTTCTATAATTTCACATTTTCTAATACCTTTCTTTCCTGTACCTTTTGTTAATTTAACATTTATATTGCCTCTGTTTTTTTGTTACTAAATAACAGAATGGAGACATTTGTTTATTATTATAAAAAGTAAAAGTATATAATACTCTTTTAAATAAAACAGTTTTAATATGAAATATTTTTATACTATATATATTTTATTATAGAAAATAATCAGCATTTTTCCACCATGGCTGATCACTCCTTCACAACACATAACTTGTTATACAAAGTTGAATTTGTATTTATGAGAAGTTCTGTAAGTAACTAAGATCGTAAAAACATGTGAATAAAAAACTTTGCTAAGTGATTGATTAAAACCATCAACTTCTGGAAATAAATTTATAAAATTGGATCTTTCAGTTGCGTCTCCTATGAGAAGCTGAAAATCATCATCATGGAAATTTTTATTTTAGACAGTAGTCTGTACAACACCACTTTAACTACAGTCATACCAATCTCAGATTACACAACCAGTATATTTTTCTTTGGTTTACAACTTTTTGTCCTTTTCTCTTCACTTGTATTGAGTTACAGCAGTGAATATTTTTCTCTTCCTATAATACAATCAAGGTACTGTTATTTTCCTTCCTTTAACAATTCCAGTATCCCACATTTGTTTTCTTCTGCAAAAATCCAACGTTAGTTACTCTATCTGTGCTATATTTTTCTCTAGCATCATATTTCAAAACTCATTTTTTTATATGTGCTATAAAAAATTGTAAAAATGTTTGACTTTTAATTATTTCTTCTTTAATATAATACGTAAATTTATCCTAAAGAGACAAAAGTGGCTGCAAGATTTACTGAATACTAGGAAAGCATATTATCTGATTGTTTTGTATAGGTCATGTGTACTGGGATTGTATCTGACATATGGTACAAGGGAGAAAGGAGTTTACTGACAAAATTAAAAGTTTTAGCGTGTATTTATATATGAAAATCATTAATATAAAAGCACTGTTTAATAATTTTTTTTTAATTTAAAATTTATAATAAACTCAAAGTCTAATTTTCCATTTTTCATAAGTTACACAAGTATTATTTATCTTATTTTTATACAACAAGCTTTTAAGCTTATGTCATTAGTTAATCATTAAAGAAAGTAAATAAATACAGTGATAAGAACATTTACCAATTTAGAGCATTTCATTTTTGTGATTTTCCTATATCTGGCTGTTTGGTGCAAGAACTAAATTATTATAAGCAAATAGATGTAAGAACAAGTCATTCTCAGAATGGCATAGTCGTTTTCAAACATCCTATGTTAGTTTACTAGAAGAAAAGAATGATTGATAAAGCTTCCTGCTGTCTTCTTTATGACACCATTAATATTATTGCATAAATATTTGTATTTCACCCCTTCAAAATTGAGATGATATTCAAAGCTACAAGTGACATTCATTGCTGGAACTGGCTGTGTAGCATTACTTTTGGTAAAAAGAACTATGATTTCTCTTGCACCTTTAAAGTACTTTATAATACTTCACAGGCATAATAAAGATTGAAACACTTAAAGTGAAATAAGAAATTCCCTTCTGTCATTATAACATTGCCTTTGCTAGTATCATAAACATCATTATATATTATTGGAAACTTATATGTTTACAAACTACATTGTCAGTAATGGTGATTATTCTACTGTTTAACTTTATTGGCTGTTGTAACAATGTTCGGTTACTTAAATGCATAAAACTAAAATAATTTCTAAGCTTTTTTTTTGATTATAATTATAAAAAGTAATATATTTATCGATTTAAGATGGTATAAAGTATTTGTATCTTATTGTCAGCTACATCCCATATCCTTAGTGTAAGTATACCTTAGCTTGTTGCAGGTCTGGATTGCCCGGCCAGATTTGTTGTTATTTAAAACCAGCATAAAATTGTGGCTAGAAGATAGCATTCAAGGAGCCAGTAACATTTAAAAAAAAACTGATCTGACCAGGTTCAAATTGTTTACTTAATGCTGAGGAAATTAGCAAATAGCAACATTTAAGCATTTAGTGTAATTAGCATTATTTAAACTGCTTTGGCATTCAATTGGAAAGAAAGAGGATTATGCAAGATGAATCACACTACTGTTTTCCTTTATAGTAAAATCATGATTTCTTGATTTTATTTTCTAAATCGTTATTGCTTTTAAGTCTTAGAAACTAATATTTGTAGTTAAGCAGATATTTTGCTTGTCTTATAGGATGGAAATTTTAATTTATTAATGTAATAAACAATAATTTATTCAAAAATTGTTACGCGTGATTAATAAAAAACCAGTTGGTAATTTTGGGAAAATTGTCAAAAGCAATGCTATTATTTGGTTAGTTTCTTATGTAACCAACCACTGGTTTATATAATGATATTAAATGATACAAAGTATAATAAATATGTGATAAAATAATCACATAGGACAGAACCTTATAAAATATAAATTAAAAAGCATTATTAATTTTGTTGAGACCAGCTTATCACTATGAGAATGGATTACAAAAAAAAGAAAAGAAATGCTAGTTTCTTTATTAATGAAAGGAACATTATTATGCCAAGTGTGAAGCGTTTAGTTTTTTAGATGTTTGACCACATTATTATACTGTTTCTGTTGTTCTTGCACTTATGGCTTTCCAGATATGGTGGTGGACTTTTACCATTTGATGTAATCAAAAAAAGAATAAAGAAAATAAATAAATATATGTAATGGTGCACATGTAATTTATTTTTTTTCTTTGTTTTTCATCCAACATAAATAAACATAATACATTATAAGTGACACTTCAGTCTGTTCACCAGCATAAACATATATTTAGTAATTTCATAGTATTGCATCTGTTTCTCTTAATCTACTTGTGCTACTGAATGTGTTGCTTTGATTCTTGATAAAAACAGTATTTAATTCTTGAGTTGAAAACTACAATTAAAACATGCATGCTGTAATTATAAAAAATATTTCTAAAATTATTTTATTGATTTGAAGCAAAATTCTCCCTGCATTCCTGTAATCTCTGACCCATACCCCTCTGTGTGAATATTTCAATCTCAAAAACATTTATTAAATAATACAATATTTCATCAAAATAGTTTTTTAATTTCTTACTTTAGAATTGCGTAGATAAAAAAAAATAAACTTTTTGTAGTCGTCAATACACCTACCTATCTTTGATAGCTGTCTACGCATGCTGCAATATTAAATTTGTTTGATTAAATCTGACAGCCTCGTAAGTTAATTGTAATTTGTTGTTTTCAACAATATTATACTTTATAATGAAGCATCAAAGAGTTTGCATCAAATTTTATGTAATATAAAGGTAGTGTAACGTAATGAAAATTAATAGAAAAGTGATTAAACACTTATAAATTGTTATAAATTCCTCAAGATGGTTGTGACTCTGTGAAAGATGATTTTAGGAATTTTTTAACCAAGCAGGTCAATGACTGAAAAAAAAAGTAGAAGGTTAGACAAAAATAATGGCTAATCGTCATTAGGGATGTTGCTTATAAGTGATTGATGTCTCGTGGTTCATGCTAAACAATTTTTAGTAATGTTTTGGTAAGAAAAAGTGATAATGAAATTTGTTAAGTTGTAAAATATTTACTGAAATTTTTATTATCAAAAAATGATTTATGATTTGAATATGGGTCATTATTTACTTCAGTGTGTTATAACTGATTGTGAATGTTGAGCGTTTACTAAAACATCAAAACAAAAACCCGATCATCTAACTGGAAGTTCCTAATTGAGTAAGGACAAGAAAAAATTGTGTAAAGGTCAATCAAACTATAAAGTTGTTCCTGCACTTTCCTTTAGTTACTGTGATATTTTATCTCTGAATTTCTACAATAAAATACATTAATTGAGCTGTTTGTATTATTTGCATAAAGCTATTCATAAAAAAAAAAACAAGCCAGATTTATGGAAGGTCAGTTCAAGTAAATCGCACCTTAATAATTCATCACCCCATTAGCCATTACTTTTCAGAAATCTTTGAACAGAAATAACACCAGAAGCATACTGCAACCAGTATATTCAACAGACATCTTGTGCCTTTTTCCTTTTCCAATGTTAAAAAAAACATGAAGGGATAATAGTTTGAATTGAAAGCATTAAACAAAAATTCTGGACTGAACTGAAATGTTGAAAAGTAGAATCCAAAAAAAGTTTTGAAAACTGAAAAAAACAAAAAACAAACATTGGCATCAAACTGGGTTCTGTCTATCTGATGGGCGCTGTTTAGAATTAGACAAAGTAAAGACATAATTTTTTAAATAAATGGAAATTTTAAAAACTTTTGATCAGTTTTAGTACATTCGTTATTTGCTCCATACATTTCGATCTTTCTCTTTCATTACATTCTTTGCCTTCTGCACATGTCACCATACGGAACTGGTTTTACTATACCTATCACCATTCCAAGTTCTTTTTACAAAATTCTACCACAATTTCTTCCCTGTTTATATTAATTTTATTACTTAATTAATTTTTGAGATTGTATAATTGTAGATTAGAAAATTCTATATTTTCCTTTCTGCCTCTACTGTTCATATTTTATTGCCAAAAACTGCTTTACAAAAATATAAACTTTTTAAGAATTTCTCACTCCTGAATCATTAAACATGTTTAATGTTTGCAGACTTGTTTTCTGTATGAAATTTTTCCTTTCTTACACTGTTCTCTTGTTGATCTTTTTCTTACTTTGTTTATTCCTTGTAATTTTACTTCAACAACAAAATACTTAAATTTCTGGTGTTTTATATTCCCATCTCAATATTATTAACTAATTATTTTATTATTCTTTTTTTACTACATTTTTTATTTTAAAACTAAATTTTTTCACAAAAAAAAATAATATTAGTAATTTTTTCTTTATTACTTTGTATGAAGTAAAGGACGTATTGTAATCACAAAAAATTTCAGATTTCAACGAAATATCCATTTTGACCATCCCTGAATCAATTTTGACTAGTTTTGGTGTGACGTCTGTATGTATATATCTATCGCTCATATCTCAAAAACGATTAGCCGTACAATGTTGAAACTTTGTATTTAGGACTCTTGTAACATCAAGTTGTGCACATCCCTTTTAGATTGCAAATGACTGGGCCAAAAATGTGTGTACAGTCAGACTTGAAAATAAAGCAGGGGTTTCAATTTTGAAACATTTGGATTTTGGACTTTTTCTTAACTGCTGTAATAAGCTCTTGTTGAGAGCTTTTTATTGATGTACTGTAAGTAGTACTTATTTTTACTGGTTTCAGAGTTATAGCCTAATGAATGATTTGGATCTTATAAAGAGAAGGCACATCAGTTCAAATCCTAGTTCATATACATATTTTTTTTTTTTTTTTTTTAATTTATATATTTGATTTGTTAATAATTATTAACTGTGATTATAAAAAAAATTTAACAATAATAATTCAATTATAATACACAAAAAAAATCAGTAGTTATTAGTGAAATAAAATTTTATGTACTTTTCATTTTAACCAGGGGTTAATAATTATTAATAAATAAATATATTTAAATAAAAAATAAAAAAATTGTATGTATATGAAGTCAGATTCAAACCGATGTATGCATAGTTACAGATCTGACATGTTCTCTCTTATACCATGTATCTACTTGAGTGACGTGAAACAAAATTAATGTTTAAACTAATATAAAATGCTAAGGAAATTTTTAGGGCCATTTTTCCTGGGTGTAATTGAATATTGCATGTTAGTATTTTGTGATGAAGACATCTAAACAGTGTACTAATCTCATACGCAATATGGTTCAAATCTGTGTCCCGAAGCCCGTGTCTTCCCCTTGATAGCTACAGTAATATGGATATTAGGTGCCTTATGCAGATCAAAGGTCACTACAGTTATTTTCTTTCAGAATTATCATTAACATTAAGGATGATCTTAGTATATTAGAATAATGTTATTTCCAAAGCCTATCTTGTTTTTTAAACATTAAGCCTTCATAAATGCCTATTTATTTAAAGATTCCTTGCACTTAATTTATTTAATTAGTAATAAAGGTACTTTAACTCTATCCTAATATTTCAGGTAAGATTGTTGAGTTAATAATTGCATAAATATTTGATGTTAATAAAAGCTAATATTTTAGCAGTTGTGTAACTGTCCACTTTATTAAAGATTGGAGGATCATATCTCAGTTTTCTTGAAATTTTAAATATTTTATTGCATTTTTTTGATATGAAATGTTTTCCTAAAATATACAGAAATTTTTTTTTCTTAAGCTTATACACTCAACTACTAGCTCCTTTGTATCTATCTTTTTCTAAAACTGAAATTTTCTTTATCTAAAATAACATTCTTGTTCTGTTTATCTGCTATCTATCACACTTGAGTATTTTCTTTATTAAATATATGCTTAAATAACTCAATTAAATACTTTACTTCACATGATAATTCACACTTCATATGCACCAAGTAATCAAAGCTCCATAATATCTACTGATACATTATGCAGTCTTACTACAGACTTAGCCTAGATTCATTGCAACATATTTTATAGTTTATTTTACTTACTTTATTATTGATTTCATTGTCCTTTTCTGATGCCTGTTATTGTAACATGTGGTTCTACTTCTGTTTGAGTTCCTTAATTTGTTGACGTATTATACATTAATTTTTGTGTATATTGTATACTTTTTATTATGTCTCATTATTTTTATTACAAATAACTTAACTAACATCAAATACAGATAACAGAATTTCCAGAAAATTGTCTTGTTCAATTATACTTAGTCCAGATATGATTATCAGTTTGACTTCAGAATGTTAAATTAACAAATTTTAATAAACTAAGTTCATTTATGATAATATTCCTTCTGATTTTTTAAGTTTATTTTTTTTAAATTTATACTGCATCATGCTCCATGCTGCTTCATTAATATTGTATAGAGAAGAGGCTGTCTTATCCTTTTACTGATTCATTTGACAGTCAGGAAGATCGTGATGCTTTATAATGTGTGCTTTTATCTCAATTGGTCAAATTCTGGTATTGAAGGATATCTCATACATCTCTACTTCTCTCGCCGTCCTTCTTATGAATAGCTGTTGATGATGACTTAAACAAAAACTTTTACTGTAAGTTTGGTTTTTGGACCTTTTTTAAGTTCTTATTATTTCTAACAAAAATATTTTTTTTGTATAAAAATTTCATATGCTTTTTAAACTTATAATATGTGTGTGTGTGTGTGTGTGTGTGTGTGTGTGTGTGTGCGCGCACGCATATGTGCAGCCACCTTCTTTTTTTATATTTGCTAGTAGCTCTTTTTTACCAGATAAGTGTGTGATATTGTAATGTGCTTTTTTAGCTTATGGCATAATGTTGCTTGTAACTGTATGTGCAGGAGTCAAGCCTTACCTTTTGTTTGCTGTTCCCACTCCTTACGGTTACCTTAATAAATACGTAATTAAAAACCTATTGTATTTCTTTTCCTAATGCACCTGGTCTATGATTCTTTAGTGTTTTCTGTGACACTGAATGCAGATGTAGTAGCTTATAGAAGAAAATCAATCATTCAAAACAATTTGTTATATGATAACTTGTGACTAATATATGTGGTTTTGTTTTATTAATTATTTGTTTACTGTAATTATTAAAATGATGCATTGTATTGTAATTTCCTCAGAATTTAAATCATTAGTAACTAATCATAAAGAAATTTTAATCCTATCAATATCAGTTTTTGTAATCATTATAATAAGAATCACAATAGGATTATTTACATATGTATTCATCTTAACAAGACACCTATGTTGTTGGCTTTATCATGTTGATGAATTATACTTTTTGACAGAACTTGGACATTTCCTTTCTATTGCAGATTATAGTTTTATTTCCTAGTTTGTCATAATAGTACTCATTGTTTATTGTACTTTGTTCTTTAAAATAATGCAATTAGTTGGACCTTTGTAGTCTTAAAACATGTTAACATCTTTTTACCAGGACGCATAGGTTTTGAAATTTTTCCTGGCGGGTGAATTCAAATATTTCCACAACATACTCTGGTGTTTGGATTGCAGTTCAAAATGATGAATCCAAATATCATCACAAGTTGTTATGCGCTTTTAAAAAAACCATTACCTCCCACTAAAAGTTGTTTTGCAAGTTCCATACAAATATGAATTCAGGTGTCTGTGATTTTGATTCAGTGTCTTGAGCTCATTTTGTTGTAATTCAGCTTTTTTATCATTTACAATGAAATAGAGAAGACCAGTACTCGCACTACAAATTTCACCATTTTCTTACATTTTTATGTTTTTTTTTTTTTTTTTGGCACAAAACTGACGAATTGACAAAGCTGAGTGTGCAGGCGCATTGTTGTGGTAAAGAAACCATGATTTTTCTAGCCAAAACTCTGGTCTTTTTTTCCGGATTTTTTCACGTAACCATTGTGAAATTCCTTGATAGTATGCATGGGTTCAGTGTTTCACCTTAAGGCAAGAATTCAAAATAAATAATTCCATTATAATTTAAAAAAAAAACAGAGAGCATCACTCTGACATTGGGTTGAGATTGATGTGCTTTGTTGGAGCGTGAAGATCCTTTGCAAATTCATTGTGTTGATTGAACTTTTTTCTCAGGGTCATAGCTGGGTAAACCCAACTTTCATCTACCATTATGAATTTTTGCATGATTATTTCATTGACATCGACTTGTTCACGAAGATGCCGACATCATTCCAATTATGTCATCAAACAAGGAACAAACTTTGCTGCAGCTCAATGCATGTTCAATTTTTCAGTCAAAATGTCATGGCAAAGTCCAGCTGAGATGCTAATCTCTTCTACAAGTTTCTCTTACAGTGAGTCGGCGATTTGCACGCACCAAATCATTGATTTTCTGAATGTGGTTGTCATCAGTTGAAGTCGAAGGCGTTCCTGGTCGAGGATCATCTTCAGTTCACTGACAACTACTTTTTAATCGTGAAAACCATTTGTAACATTGCGTACATACAACCCAGAGGATTATCTCCATAAGCTTGGTTCAAAAGTTGAAACTTTTCTGTGAAAGTTTTCCCCAGTTTCATGCAAAATTTTACATTATATAGTTGCTCCCAAAAATCGCTGCTAACACTTAAACACATTGCAATCAAATAACAATAACATGAAAACTAAACAAGATATAAAAAATCCAGGAACATGTGGTTACAGAAAAGTTATGTGGGACACAATGTTGCCAACTGCACGTCACTAAATATCTCTGGCGCATAATTAAAAATGTTTGGTTATTCTCTGAACAGACCTTATGTGCAAAGAGATGCAGCCAAGATATGACTCCATCAACCAATTTGTTTGAGATCTCCAAATCCTAACTTTTATACAGAAGTCATTATAATTTAATGAATAATGGCCCAGATAATCTCTAATGTTAAAACTAGTAGTCACTGATATTAATATGTATTATGCCTTTTTTTTTTTAATAGTATATACTACTGTACCACAACTGTAAGGGAGAGTAAAAAGGGGATAGTACATAATTTTAGATTCTCTGAGTCACATAGTTTAGTGTTGGATTTCTGTATGTTAAAATCTTTTATCAGGTTATTCAGCATTAAAATGTTGAAGAATCATAGATATTGGTTAGTTGATTCCAAAGATAATATGTATTTTATTTTTTTAAACAAATCTTAGATCATTAAAGAAACATTGGATGGATCAAAGAAACTTATTCTAATAAGTAATATTGCTACCATAATATAAAATTTTATGAGTACCACCACCTCCACCACTACATAAATAATACCAAAATACAAATTGTTTAATATAATTTAATATAGCTAGCTTTGTTTTATGGGAAAGGAATGAACCTGATTTAAAACATAAAAAAATTAATGATATTTGATTCAGCTTCATTAATACTGATTGTTTGGTGGAGTGGTAGCATTTTTATTTTGATGCATCCATAATGTTCTGGGTTCAAATCTCAGTCAGTTTTTTGGCATCTTTTTGTACATTACAAACATTATGTATCATTTCCCCATGTTCAAGTTTTGAGCTTGTGGTAAGATAGTTGCAAAAAAAATTTATATATATATATATATATATATATATATATATATATATATATATAAACTTTGAATTTTCAATGGAATTAATGTTGAAAGAAGCATGCTTACATTACTTTTCTCCATTTTTAACTTGACTTCTAATGATATGTTTTTATATTTTGTAAATTAAAATTTGATGAATTATCCTCTCAGTAAAATAATTTCATGTCTAACATATTACTGACATGATAACATGATAAACTACTACATTTTAATTTTTATTGTTCATCTTAGCAATTTAGAGTAAATAAAGAACTTGTTTTTTGAGTTATTTTGCAGTGTTAGTAAAAAAAAAAAATAATTTTACTTCTTTTAACAAACTATGTAACTTATCTAATAAAAAATTCTTATTATTAATATGATTAATTAATAAATGTCATTATTATGACTACTGTATTAATAAAAATTATATTTCTACATTTTGCTGATGATTATAATATTGTATTCTAAACATTTTATATATATAATGTAAAAGAAAAATTTATCTTTCATTATTCAATTTTTTTTTAATTTATTAATTTGTGTATTTTCTTTTAGAAAAGAAAATGATAAAAAAATCTTAAAGTTTGTTTAGTTAAGTATGTAAAAAGTTCAGACATTCAACCCTGTTTTATGATTATGACAACCTGCTGTAACACATTGTTACAGCAATTAAAAATTATCCCATCCCACGATTAAGTTTGAAAGTTTTTCTTATGTATAAGAATAACTTCCTGTAGTTGGAAACATTTTTTAAATTTCAAATTGATAGATGATACTGTTCATTTTAATTTCAAAAACTGTTCAACTGATTTTAGTGATTCTTTTGACAGTGGTTTTGTGAACTTTGAGATGATTTCACGTACAAATTTATCCAAATAACTGAGCAGGAAAGCTTTTAAGAGGGCATGTTGTATTGTACAGCATCATATTTCACTATTCTTTGAGTTACTATTTAAATCACATTCTGCAAAAGATGGCTTTATTAAGTAGTTATTGATATTATTTTCCGATTTGGCAGAATCATAGCATCTTTGCTTTTCATTCAGTTTGTTGTGTGATTGATCTGATAGCATTTTTCATATATTATTTCATTATTAAAAAAAATATATAGTTATAATAGAAAAAACAATTTTGAGAGCTGTAAAGGAATAACTTATTGTTATCTTAAGAAGGTTTTTTGAGATTCAGTGTCTACTGTTTGCTTAATTGTGGATTTTTTAACCCGTAAAGATTGCTAATAAAAACTGCTGTAAAATATTTGTTGATGTCAGTGGATGATGCTGAAATAAGATATAATTATTTTTTTATATCCATGAATCAGAAGTAGTATGTAGTATTTTGAAGATATTTGTTAATTAATTTAACTAGATAATGTTAATTTACCTTTCTTGTTAAATTTATGATCATAAATCATTTTCTCTTAATTAGACCATGAAATGAAACATTAAAGAGTACCTTTTTTTCTTTTTGCTTGTAATATGTATAATGAAGTTGCATATATTCATTAAAAACCTTGATTTAAATAATTATTTTTCACATTTTTTAAAAAGAATGTTACATTCATTGTTAAAATTTTCAGTTTATAACCATAACTAAGTGTTTATAATTAGTAGTATATGTTTTATTTACATTATTATTATTTTCCAATTTTTGTTCATTTTTAAGTAATTGTAAAAAAAGCTTTCCTTAAACTATATTAATTTTTGAGGTGGTAAATGTCAGCTTTTTTAATTTTAATAAGTAACCAGCTATTAACCTGGCCTTGCCCTGGCAGCTGTGGATTATCCATTAACTATTTTGGTTATGATAACCAGCTCTGAGTTTTTGTAATAAACTCTTTGTAAGTTCCTAATTCATTTCCAGTTTTAATGTTCCCTTTTCATTTAAAATGGAGAAAGGAGAGACAATACTACAGCTTTAAAACTGAATGAATCCGAAGTTTCTAATCTTTGTTATGATACAAGGTTTAATCAGTTTCAAAGTCTGCATTAACAGTATTTAGTTGGAATGTAATTTGTTTACTTTGTTAGTAGAGATTTTTCTTAATCTGATCATTTTACATAAAATTATTGATTGATTTTGTTCTATATTTCTGTCTGTTACTTTTTGAGTACCCAGAGAATATTTAAAATGGTAATTGTGGAATATCCATTTTTAACCATTTTGAAATTACTGATAACCAGCTCTGAGTTTCTGTTTGAAGTACATAATTCCTCAGATAGCATAGTTTTTAGATAGATTTAATAATGGATTGTTTATTTTTATTTATTACTACTGAACTGAGTTATATGGTTTCTCAGATCACATTCATCATCTTATTTTATTATTTTTTTCACTGTCTTCAGTATTATAGATTTGAGAATTTTGTGTATATAAATTCAGATGAGTATGAACAGCTAATGTTTCATCATGTTGATTAAAAATAAAAAAACACAGTTTCTCAGTTTTTATTTTTATTAAAATATCTTCTTTTTTATTTTTATAAATCCTATATCTGCACGTCTTGTTTTAATCCTTAATATAGTTTGTCTTTAGGCTGTTCCCAGTGCATTTTACATTTTTTATTGCCTTTTTCTGGTGTTTTTTTGTTTGCATGGAGTGGTAAAGTTTTACTTTAGGGAGGTGAAGGTAAGCAAAAAAAGTTATATTTTTAATTAAATGTATATACGCATTTATATGTATATTTTATTAATAATTACTGTTTATGTAATTGTTAACAAAATTTTAAGATTATGAACTGTACTAAGAAATAAAGGACAGATGAGTAGTATTGTTATTGTTAAAATAAGTTGAATTAAAATTAAATAGAAGCAAATTATACTTGCCTGCTTGTTTACACATCCATACCTGCTTATTATATGTATTACTGACTTGAATTGTATGTTCACTGTACAGGCTTAGTGATGCAGGTGTTGGTGCAGTCGGTACACATAGCAGTTTTGCATCAGATAACAGTAGTAATGGAACACCTGTACGTTCTGCCGTAGCCATACATTCAAGTCATATAATTTCATCATCTCATCATCATAGACCATCTGATATGGCAGATTATAGATTGGCATCTATCACTAAAAACAGGTAACCAAAATAATTCAAGCATGTAAAGTTTTATCAGATCTTAGAGATTTAAAAAAACTCATATGACAGCTATCTTGAAAGTAAAAAAAAAAATAATAATTTTATTTTAAAAATTATTGTATGAAAATATTAGAATAAAACATTTTTTAATAAACCTATATACTTTAATTTACTTTTATATTAAATTTCTGTCAGCATTGAGGTACATTCTTTTTGTTTACTAATGACTTGCCTCAAAATCTTGAGCCATTTGTTTTAACTCTTTACAATTTACATTTACATTTGTTTTAACTGTATCTATATACAATAATAATTATTTAAAAGGAATGGAACATTCTAAGATAGTAGCTCAGAAAATTAATTCACTGAATAGATTGTAACCATCTTAACTTTAAATATGGATAAAACAATTGCATTATGCTTCTTAGATAGATGTTACTTTTCATATCGCATGGATAGAATTCCCATTAGTGATGATGATTATAATATTTCTCTTGTCCACAAAGTAAAATTTCCATGTTTTATTAGATGACAAGTTCTTGTGAAATGATCAAATTAATTTCATTTGTAACAAAACTAAGCTGCACTATTTTATTCTGAAGTGCCTTAATAAAATGCTAAGCTTGTTATCATAATAAAATATACCTACATATATTTCCATATAAAATATAATGTTACCTTTTGGGACTCCTTCAAAAAGTCAGAACGAGTTTTTAAGATAACAAAAATGGGCCACCAGTTCGTTATCTGACATCCATAAGTATGAATTGTATAGATTGATGTTTAAAAAAATAATATATTAACTTATCCTTATGTTTATATTTTTGGATGACATAATCTTTCCTAAAAAGGAATAATCACTTATTCTTAAAAAACTAATATAATAATATCCACCTTTACCAAACTGTTTTCGTATAACTCAACACAATACTTCAGCTTAGATTAAAGGGCCTTATGCTTCTTTTGCCATTTTTTTTATAAATTGCTGAACCATATGAAAAATCTTACTAGCAATTTAAAATAGCCTACAATTAAAAGATTTTATGTCATTGAATTTTTAAATACTAATTAAAAAAAAAGAATTGTCTGCTACTCATTTAAAATTTATTATAATAATCTTTATTCCACAAAATAAACAGAATACAAGTGAAAATAAAATTATTTACAGTTATAAATTCTTAATACATAAGCGTAGTAGACATATAATCAAACAATATAAAATAGAAGTAAAATAATAAAAGCAAACAATTGATACACAATCTTGTGGAACTAGGTACCTCCTGTACTAATAATTATATTGGAGGTTACCATCCAATTATTTTCACTGAGTAAAATAATAAACTAATCATTTATTGAATAATGGTCAAGTGTGCATTTCCAAGTTGGATTTCAAAATTAATTACACGATACAAGTCTTGCGGTACTAAAATTTCAACTAGTGACAAGATTATATATACATATATATAGATTAAATAACTCATAATCATAAATACAGTACAAGAATACAGTCATAAAGTTGAAGATGAAATTAATCCTAGATAAAATTGAAAGAAAAATAAAGATAATAAAAATATGAAACTTTTAGAAACATCGATTCCACCCAGAATTATGGGCCAATCAATTAAAAAACTCTATATCTTCAATTGACAATGACCAATCATAAATTGAGAGTGAAAACCTTTTAGAGTTTTCTATGGATTTAAATCCCTTTGTAAGTGATAAAATGTTTTTGGACCTAAGTATGAATAAAAACATTTAAATAACTCAATTCTTGGCATAGGTCCTACATGCTTCTACATACATAGGTCCTACATGCTTCAGAGCAATATAAACAGATCTAAAAACACTAGTAAGTTCCACCCCATACTTTTACCTTGACTCTACAAAAGCATAATACTTTGATTTCAGAACTCTAACAGGGCAATATTTTTTTAAATAATAGAATTCATTTACACAAACATGTAATTGCTTCTTTAGATTAATAATATCAGCATTCCAGGATAGTCTACTGTCCAAAGTAACGCCCAAGTATTTCACAGATGTAGCATGTGAAATCTCCTCACATGATCTAGCAGTATTCACCTTATATCCCAACAAGTGATATTTAATACTCCCAACATTTTCTGTCATACTTTGCAAATTAATGTTCATGTAATTTGTCTTATTTACATTTAATGAAATTACATTTATCACAAACCACCATCTTATCACCTGTAGGTCAGCCTCCATGTCATTTTTAATTCCAGGCTGAGAGGATGACACATAACAAAGTGCTGCTTTATCTGCAAATACGGTCATGTGCCCTTGAAGGGAGCCTCGACATAAGTCGTTAATATATATATAAGAAACAGCACCGGCCCAAGTACAAGTTCCCCAAGGGTTCCCCAAGGAACTTGGGGAACCCCAAAATTACTTTGCCCCCTAACTAAGTACATTATTGACTCTTGTTGGTATCTACCACTCAAATAAGACTTAAACCAATTATTGCACACGCCTCTAATTCCAGCCGCTCAAAGCTTTTCCATAACTTCTCCCATTCAATTACATCAAATGCCTTTTTTAAATCCAGGAATAAACCTGCTGTCCTGCTGCCATCATTTTTATTATGAATCAATTTAAATTTAAAGATGCGTAATGCATTTTCAGTACTTTTCCCTTTCTAAACCCAAACTGATTTCTCACTAAAAAAAAATGTATAATTTCTAAATAGTTAACTAATTGTTTTTTAATAAGGTTCTCCAATAATTTTGAAAGGACTGGTAGCAACGCAATAGGTGTATAGTTACTTAAAATTTTCCTATCATTACTTTTAAAATTAGGCACTACTGTAGCTTTCTGTATTTAAGAAGTGCATACTCCTGATTCCATACTTAAGTTAAATATATACTTCCATTCTACTTAAATCTTTTACAAATAAATCAGAATTGTTCCTTATATTACTAATATTTTGATGAATTAAATAAAAATGTTTATATCTACTTAGTCAATGTAAAACACAAACTTATTCATCAGAAAAATATATAAACAAAAACACGATAACTTCTCTCCTTTCTAAATAATTCTACAAAGAATCAACATCTTGTAATGACTTATTAAGCAAGAAAACAGTATTTCCTTCGTCTTTCCTATTCAGTATTTTTCCATTTCTTATCCAGAGATATTAGTAATTTTTTTTTTTGTTGATATCATTGGCCGTACCAAAAACTCTTCTTCTTGCAACACTAAGACTCTCATTTATGTAGACCAGAATGTCATCCAGCCTATCCATATGACACATGGAGAGGTTTCTTATGATCTTCCTTTTCTTTATCAATTCATCCTTGTCAGAAGCTGTCACAAATTTCACAAGAATAGGTACTCTTCCTTCAGTATTTCTTCTTTGCACCTGATGACAAACATCAATCTTATTGCTCTCAGTAGGAAAATGAAGAGCCCTACCAACCTCTTCAATAATTGAATACAAATTTTCACCCTCAGATTACAGTATTCTACGTATTTCAATATCATTCCTTCTGGAGTACTGCTCCAAATCTTGACATTTAACCTCAAGCTCTAAATTTTTCTTTTTGAATGACAACACTTCAGTAGTAAGCTCTTCAATCTTTTTGTTACTTTCCCTCAATTGTGCCTCCTGATCATCTAACTTCTTAATAATTGTGCCTATTTGTTCATGACAAAATTAAATTGAACTGCCCAAATTTCTCTCCATTTCTTTTACTAGCTTCCAAAATGCTTAATTAAATTAAATGCATCTTTCAATGTAATGTTTTTTCATCCAAATTTTGTAACATAATACTTAACCTGTTTTTCTTTGAGTATTTTTCACATCTCCAGGTTTTATTTCCTTCTTTTAAAAACTTAACATCCTCCTTGCTCATATTAACACATGAGGCATGTTATATTGAAGAGCAATCACTGCAAACAATTTGAGATAGCTGGCTTCTAGAAGATGTAGACACTGCAAGACATATATTTAAATATAAAATTTCTATTTATAATGACTAAAGTAAATATTACACTTTAAACTCATATAATAGCACAAGCTTATCTTTCCACAACACAACCGAACTGTTCAACTGTTCATAACTAAAAAGTGAAATAATTTACATAATTATGTGCTGAAAATAATTTTCAATAGCAGTTTTGAGTTTTAGATTTTTTTGTTGTATTTTCTTTATATTTAATCTATTTTACATTAATATTACTTCATAGTTTGTATTTAAATAATTAAAATGGACTTCAGTCACATTTATTTTTTATCTTATAATTTTTTTATATTTTGTACAACATGATGTATATAATGTTTACATCTTTATCATGCAACACATTACCCATTAAGTCAGTAAACAACAGAATCATAAAATAATTATTTGGCCATCAACTTGCATCTTGCGATTTAATGATTTTGGTTACACATGATTTTTCTTAGTTATTGGTGATGGTGCATTTAGTGATCAACATTTCATTTATCTCCAGAGCCCATGCATCTTTGCATGCCTTTCATGCATCTAATGATTAAATGAAGCAGTACATTACCTTCTGTTTTCTAATACTATCCCCATTTAAATTTATTTGTGATCTTCATGTTAAAATATGCAGTATCAACAATAATCAGTTTTATTTTACCCTAAATATTGGTGTGTGGTTTTGCCAACAGCTGCTCAGAAAATTAGCTTTAATTCCCAAATGATAATTAATTGATTATTTTAATTTCAACAATAATTCACTTCTTCATGCATATCCATTCTAATATTTTTAAATATTACATCACATATGCACTTTCTGTAATTATCATATTAATACAACGATATGTATGAATTTCCTAACCAGCATTATGTTTGAAACATGATAACCTATTATGTTATCTGTGAATTTCATTTCTTATCACATTTTCAAACTTCAAATGATCTATCACTGTCTGAATTTAACTTTTGACTATAGAATTTTGACAGTAATACACTTTAATCTGGCCTCTGTGGTGTGAGTAATAGCGTCTTGGTCTTTCATTTGGAGGTCCTGGGTTCGAATCCCAGTCAGGCATGGCATTTTCACACACACTACAAATTATTCATCTTATCCTCAGAAGCAATATGTAACGGTGGTCCTGGAGATTGAAAAAAAAAAATAGTATATTTTAAAATTTACAATTGTTTCCATAAATAACTAGTTGGTGCATTAAATGATGAATTATGAAAATTAATTTGAATAAACAGTTTGACATTGGATACCACAGATGTGCTAATCTATACAGAAAGAATTGATGAAATGTTTATTGCTTTCAAGATGGTTCTTGTTTATTAATCCTTTCAATGTACAAATCGTATTTCTTCACATAAAACCTTATAAAGGTACTGATGGTTGGTAATATTACAATTCATTATAGTTGATTGATGTGTTTAAATTACTTTTTGTTTTAGTTACTCCATAAAACACTGCTATTTAACTGTGACTAAAATACGAAAGAAAAAAAAATTTCTGCTTTTAGATAATTGGACTGGTAAAGGTTTTCCTCTATATGATGCTCTATCAGTATCTGTTTTGCTTTATTCTATCTACTGTTATTCCTTCTTGCTCCTAGGTACTATGCATAAACTATTCCATCCAGTGTAATATCTTCCTCCACTGTCCTTTTTCCTTCCAACCATCAATGCTTCTTTATTATTACTGTCATTCACATTTAAAATATATCACGTAGGGTATCTAAATAAACACATGATTATTAAAACACAGGAACACATTTTTGTTAAACAAATGATAATAAAAAGACATCAAGTATTTACAACATGAACTAAAGTGAATAACAATGTACCATTTTCAATAATATTCTTCTCCACTTTTCTCTTAATACTATTCATTGAAAAACATCAAGGATATCATACTTTCTTGCTTCAGTTCTTTTTTTTTTCTCTATTCTGCTTCTTCTTTCTCTATTCTTTATGTTATATCAAACCTGATCATGTTTAATAGTCATTCTCACATGATTTATGGGTTTTGTACATTCCTTATATTCACTATGCTTTCATTGCAAGTTTTGGCAAACTTTCTCATTAATCTTCCTTTTCATTGAATCATAGACTCTCTAAATCAAACAGTTTTACTTCTTTCAGAATATTACTATGTAGTGTTATTCTGTATCTGTTATTACTTTTCTATTTTTTCACACCATTCTGTTCTGTAAAGTCTGGTTCTTTTTAATTTGTTTAGTCCATTGGTTCAGTTGATTGTTTTACCTTTTATTTGTCTCTTCACATGAATAAATTGTCTCCTAACAACATATGAATTGAATTGTCTCTTGTTCACTTCTAATGTTTCATCTATTTTAATGTTTTTTTTTTTTTTTAATTCTGTTCTGATGATGACAAGTTTACACTTATAAGTTTTATCCCCACATCTATCTCAAATCACTGATATTTTATTGCTATGTGTTTATTGATTTTAACTTATGATATCAATATCTGTTTATTTTTAGGCAAAGGGCTGTTGAGGAGCACGATACTACTGGTTTCATAACGTTAGAAGCTCTTATGTTAGCAAGACAGGAAGAAGAACGTAGACAAGCAGCACTAATTAATAGCACTACACCCTCTGTTGTAGTTTCACCTCCTGTACCTCAGCCGCGACTCTCAACATCATCTCAAGGTCTTTTTAAATGTTAAAATCATCAATAATGTATATTATTATTTTATTATTATTATTATTATTATTGAATCATAAATATTTTTTGTCATGAAACTTGCAACAAGTTTTATTATATCAAATGATTCATGGTCACAATGTAAACAAAACAAATGATATGACTACAGTTGTATTGCGGTCATTAATCATAATGACCACAATATAACAATAATTACCATTTATCATTATATTTATTCAAAATTGAAAAAAAAATACGTTAAACAAAAATATAGTCTCTTTTTCTTTTTTTGTATAGCAACATCTAGTGAACAATGATGGAAACCTTCACTTTGTTAATCTATGAAAAATGAAGCATTGCAAAATAGTAGAAAGAAACAGAAAGAGGTTTTTAGTAATTAAGAGAGTGGAAAAGAATAAATACCTTACAGAAATTGGACAGACACTCAGGGAAAGACATTTAGAAATCATAAGACAGTAATAATATGAATATAAGGTGTAAAAGATCTAACTTATCATAAATACATGGCACACAGATATGTTTAGAATTTAATATGTTATCAAAAATAAAAAAAAATTTTAAAGATAATGTTAATTATAACAATATTATTAATATGAAATTAGTGCAGCTGTAGCCTTTATCCTGAAAACAAAATACTTATTATATTAATATTAAATATAAATTTATTGTACTTGATTTGTCTCTTATCTCTCCCCTCCATCCATCTCCTCTCTCTCTCTCTCTCTCTCTCTCTCTCTCTCTCTCTCTCTCTCTCTCTCTCTCTCTCTCTCTATCTCTCTCTCTGTGTGTGTGTGTGTATGTGTGTCCACACAAATGTTATTAAATGTAACTAGTCTACACTTAACACATGTTGAAAGTAGTTACAGCTCCATAAATTATAAGCTACAACATTGTTAAAACTTATATGTATTAAAGCATTAAAAACTGATAGAGGATCAATATTTTAAAGAGTTCAGACTAGGATACATTCCAAGATCACATAACACATTAGCTGCTGAACCAAACTATAGCTAGGATACAAATAAATTTTAAAAAGAAATGGTTGAACAAGGAAATAGTTTGAAACAAAAAGGAAAAGTGTATTTTATGATGAAATCTACCAAAAAATTTGATTTTTAACAAAAATATGTTTGTTAATGCTATTTATAATAAAATAAATAACTAGAAAAATAACCAGCCATAGAAATTAAACAAGGATTAGTATCAATAATCCCTAATCCTAATCAGTAGCTCTTATCAGTCTTAACTGATACTTCAATAATAAAAAGAATTATGAAATAATAGAAAAGATAAATATGATGCTGCAAATTCAAGCAGGTATAAAACTAAAACTAAACAAATAAAAGGAATTTTTAGTTCAATAAAATACATGATCTCTACTTGAAAAATAATTCACTATAAAACTATAACTAAAATAAAATCGTACATAATTTTAAATAAAAGCTTTAATTAGTTAGTTCTAAGGTTATATTAATGGAAGAAAAATATTGTTCAACTTAGAAATACATAAATGACACAGAGAATATAAATAATTGCAAATTATTTGTGAAAATAATTTAATATTTAAATGTTACTAAAATTAAGGTTATTTAATTTTAAGTATTATATTATGGCATTTTAAATTTTGTTTGACTTACTCTTATTTTACATTTATTTGGGTTGAAGATAAAATATAATAAAACTAAAAAATGTTTCAAATTAGGAATGCAGCAAACACAAAGAAGCAACAGTTCCATTTCTTCATCTTCGTCACATGTTTCAACTGATAACCATAACGTGGGCATTAGTCATCAGTTTAGATCATCGGGTAATAATAGTAGTCATTTGAATAGATGTTCGTCTTCTATGACATCTAGAAATATCACTAGTCTTGATAGTAGTGGTTGCAGTAATAATAATTGTCATGGAATTTCACCTAGTTCAGCAGTCATTAAAGGTGAGTTTTTTTTATTTTTTATTTAAGCACCTCTTAATTGGATTTCTTTATTATATCCATTGTCAATACACCTAATACAGTTACAGTGTGGCTAATGAAAGAAAACAACTGGTTTTGAGGTGTTAAAATCTTTTCACCTACAGGTATAAAAAATAATATTTATGCCAAATTAAATCCTCTTCTGTTTTACATTATTTTATTAAAAACTTAAAACAACAAGAAACGCCTTATTTGCATAATTTTGATAGAGATATCTGGGAGGGAGATATCATTATTGATAAGGCCAACTATTACTGAAATAATCAAATAATCAAAAATTTCATGAGCATAAACATAAAATTGAGTATTTTAATATGTTAATTACACATTTTACAGACTATTTTGTCAAAGAATAGAGGTCAGAAAATATTTTTACAAAAAAAAAATCATATATATATATATAAAAGACAAAAGTATAAAAAGTTTACCACCAAGAGTAGAGAATTCAATAATGCTTCTTAGCTTATGCTTGTTATGTAAAAGCACTTTCGAGGGTTTCCCCTCATCATCAGTTAATAAAACATATCCTTTTTTTAAAATCACACATTAAAAATTTAAAACTTAAAATTGCAAACATATAAAAATATGTAGTCGTAAAAGGTAAAAAGATTAAAAGTTTTTTTTTATATGTGGCTAGCCACACGTACACTATTGTACTAAAATATTGAATTTTTATTTAAATTATATAAATGTGTTATGTAAGGTGGTTTTAATAAGAAAGTTTCTTTTCAAAACCAAATAACAAAAAAACAAATGCAATAACAAAAAAAGAATCGATTTCTCTAAGTTAATTTTATATATATATATATATATATATATATATATATATTTATGTATTTATATTGCTTTACATGTTTTGGTATGTAATTTAACCATTATTAAATGCTTCCAAGCTATAACATATGTTTATCAGTGAAACACCCATAGTACATGTAATAAGTTCATAAAAAATATAAATAGCACCTAAACATGTAAAACCAAGTTTGTGATAAATATGTACTCGAAAAAAAAAATTAATCTAACTAAAGTTATCAAAAGCATGCTATACTTTGTTCATTTTCAAACTAATCAAAATGTTATTATTAACCTCACTGTGAATTTTCTTATCCTCTTTTTTTTCTTTTTCACTGTTTATTGTATCAAATATTAATTCTTAGCGTTTCATCTGGAGGCTCAGGGTTCAGATCTTGGTCAGGATTGGCATTTTACATGTGCTACAAAATTTTCCATTTTCATATTCCATGTACAAGCTTCTGTGATAAATTAATTAAAACAAAAAAAAGAATTACTCATTGTATATTTAAAGGAGGTACACTATCAATAGAATGTTATATTATTAAATGTTTTATCATTCTTATTCTTTTAGGAAATGAAGACAGCAGATCGAGTACTGTTATTAAACCAGTCAAGTCTTTATTCACCAATCGATTAAATCCAAAACAAATGAATACTGCTAATTATAGGTATTGTCAATATAATCAGTTGCAAAGTAATTATTTATTTATCATAAAATCTAGCTTTTCATTTTAAATTGTAAGAAAACTAATTTTAAAAATCGTACACTGATTATAATCAGTAATTTTTATAATTTTCTCCTAAGTTTGAAGCTTATGTAATAATAAGAGGATCCCAAACATAACTGTTAGTTGAATATCCCAGATGAACTTGATGTTGTCACTTGACAGCTTTTCCGATAGCTGACGTGAATCAATAAAATTCTCAAGTAGTTATCCACATGAGGTCATTGTAGGTTGTTTTTGGTGCTGTTGTTTTTTAACTACCTTCAAAGGAGTTAGACAACTTAATAATTGATAAAAATAAAGGTAACAGAGGAAGGATTCATTCAGGCTGAAATCTGAACAAGGAAGATATACCTAAAATTAAGAAGATCATTAACGAAAAGGCCAAATTTCTTGGAGTATGTGATCAGGATGCGCTCAAACAGATAAATAAACAAATCTTTCTCAAGCTGTGTGACATGAAAAGCAAATCAAATTTCCTGAAACAGTAAAGAGAAAACTTCCAAAGGATAGGCCTGAAAGAAGGCTGTTTGCAGTAGAGTTAACTTTTAAAGAATAATTTACAATATAAAAGTTGTTGTGGCAGAAAAAAGAAGGACTGGAAGAAAATTGACAGATAAGAAAAAACAAAGCTGTGCTGAAAAATGAGATTGCATGGAGAAAGTGAAAAGAAACTAGAAAGAAGTGATATTTCTGTGGTCCTAAATTGGGCCTTTTCACATAAAATAATAAAAGAAAAAAAAGAAGAGTTTGAGTGTTGCTGAAACTGTATTAAAGCTTCAGTAGACTTTTAAGGAAAAAAATTTGAATAATTTGCAAGTGACATTTCAACCAAGTTGAATTGTCACTTGATAAAACCAAAATCTGGCTGACTTTTAGCTAGTTCAAGAATGAATTACTCTCAAAAATGGTATAATGTTATATTTAAGAATCTTGAAAAGGTTTATATGCAATCGCTGAAGATTTGTCATTAAACTTTCGCTGAGATTGAGATGACTGCTTTGTCTTGAAATTTGCATCTGTGAATAATAAAAGTATAAAGTAAATTATGAAAATGAATTATTTTTATGTAAAACTTTCCTTTTGTTTGTTGAAGGAAAGAAATTGTTTGTCATGATTTGAGGGAAGAAGTTCAAAAAGAGTAACAGTTTTTTTTTTAAGAAATTGTGACAGAGTTGAAAGTTGGTGCTGTTTTACTACTTGGAAAAAAGTATACTTTTATGTTGTGATAACAAAAGGATTATGCAATAGACTGCAAAGAAAAGAATCAAATTTATGGAGCAGTAGTAGTCATTTCATTCTCTATAGGAATGTTCCAATTTAAATAGAGGTATGCAGCAATTTTTTATCAAAAGTAACTCACGTTACTTTTGATAAAAAAAATCCTGTACACCTGACCTCACACTAGGCAGTTACTTCCTTCATAAGAAAGGAAAATATTTTGATTATGTCGACTAGAAAAAACATTAAAAAACTACTGGAGACTGTAAATTCTGTCAATCCTGTGAAGACTTTCAAAATGTTTCCAGCAGTGAAAGACATTATTAAGTCAGAATGCATGCACATTAAACCTGATAGAGAGAAAGATTTTAATAAATTTCTAGTTATTTTTTTATCTTTATATATATATATATATGTGTGTGTGTGGGTGTGACTGTGACTGTGACTGTGACTGTTTGCATATTCTTTAGATATTTATCTTATTTATTGTAAACAGAGATGGTTCACCTGAGAAACTGTGGATAGATTCACTGAGAGCAAATAATTTGAACAATGCTAATAATAATAATAGCAATAATAAAAGACTAAAAAAAGCTGCCTTATATCAGCCACCGCCTGTTGCACCTCTGGATACAGCAGGTAATAATATTTCTATGTAATTTAGTATTTGAAATATTTTTATATTTTTAATAAGTTCATAAATTTTTTTTTTAAAGAAAACAATCATATATATATATAAATATATTTATGGATATAATTATATACAAGATTGTTATAAAATATGAGGCATGTTTCTAAAGTAAGGTGAGGTTTTTTCTTATTGCAAAAAAAATATTCTGCTCCTGAAATTCACAGGCAAATTTATGACAGGCTAAGTACTATGAGTGATGCTAAAGTAAGATAGTGGTGCTGTTCATTTTGAAAAGGGCAAACAAACATTCATGATGAAGGATGTTTCATTTTGCTCTGGCGGTCAGTAATAATGGATAGTTTGATTGAAAAGGTTGATAAAAAAAAAGAAATTCAAGAAAACTGACGTAAAGTGTAGCACAAACCTCCTGGAACACCTTCATACTGTTTTTTAAAGAATAATGTCTGTTTTATATCAGTTTTGGGTACTTAAAAGAATTTTGAAGATTTTGTTATTCTTTTTATTTTTTCTTCTTACAACTTTTTAGAGTGAGTGATTTAGGTGATGCTAAGAAAATTTCTGTTGTAATGTTTATATATCTTATCTATTTTATATTAATTGAATATCTCCCAAGACAGTTAAATGAATTGTAAGATCACTTGTCTTTGAGAGAGTACAAACGTTCACTATACTTGCAGCATCATCATTCTTAAAATAAATACAGAAAAATATGAAAATATTTTTTTCTACTTTTTCATAAAGTGAAAATGTTAGCAATTAGCACTGAAAAAGATGATTTCTCATTGGGAAGTGAGACAATCATTTACTTTACTGGGTTTCTTTATTTATTGATTAGTTTCATATTATAATTATTGATGTTTGTTAAGATATTCATCTGCATTTGTTTTCTTAGTAAAGTAGATGTTTCCAGCTGTAAATCATGTTTAATATTTTTTTCTGAACTGTATATTCAATAATTTAGATCTTTATTCCTAAAAATTTTGTTAGAATTTATCAAGTATTATTACTGCCCAAAAAAGTGGTGAGCATAATTATTTATTACTTTCTTTGAGATTATTATTTAAATAGTTTATTCATTAAATATTTATTTCAATATTTGTTATTTAAATATTTTATTTGTAATTATGTGAAACTTTTTCTTCACCAATAAAAAACTGTGATGATTTCATTTAGTTCAAAGCATGCTTCACTGAACCCTATCGCTGAACAAGATTAAAAGAACTAAGTATCTGTTTCACAACTAACAATAAATTTCCAAAATTTTAACAAAATTCTACCCTTCTGTCAAAATTATTTTTATGAAGTGCATGAAATAATCTTGGCCAGCAACACTTAACCTTAAGATTATTTAGAAAATATTTTGTAAACGTGTCCTGATATCTCCCACCTGACGTTAGGCTTTTTAGTTGATGTTTAAAAAGTTCTTTACTGATGTTTCTGTAACAAGTTAACACTGAAACAAAGCTCGCATTACTGAAATGATATTTTTAATACAAGTAAAAAAACCAACAAAGGATTGCATAACTTTCCTGGTGAAGCCCTTGACAGATTTTGATTTCAGATGTGCCTCTGGGGTTTTAAATATTAACAATGACTATATTATTATTACTTAAAAATGATCAAATCAGTTATGAAATACAAATAGAAATCAATTTTACAAATCGGTTTCTACAGAGAGTTCCTATATGTTCTGGTGATATTTTACTGTCTGATAAAGAACACTAAATATAGTAACATTTTCCTAATGTGAAAATAACCTTCTGCATGATTCCCTTATAAGAAAATATTTTTATTAAATTTCATATTTTAATATAAAGTTTGTTTAATGATGTTAGAAGAAAATTAATAAAATGTGTTGTGCAGTCTAACGATTTAGTTCCTGGTTCATGTATAATAATTTTGAAGATCCACTTTAATAATTTAAGCAGTACCTCAGATGTTTATCAACAGATTAGAATAAATAAACATCATTTTGTTTGCATAAAAGCTTAAAATTTTGTCTAATAAAACACAATTTGATAAAACTAATGTTTACACAGCTGTTAATATTTAAAAAATTTCAAATTATTATTATTTTGTAATTTTCAAACTTATTTATTTTGTAAAAAATGTTTTTTTGAAATATATTCACCAAATTTCATTACAAGTGATAAAATTTAAAAAAAACCACGAAGCTGTTTTGAAGAAACATATCTGTAACACTCCCTGGCCGCTTATAACTGTAAAACTAATTTAAGTACTTGCTCTGAGATGATACCTGTTTAATGCAATGAAGTGATACCTATGGATGTAAAAAAAAAACCGCATCAAAATCGGCTCAGCCATTTTAGAGAAACACATCTACTGCAGTGTCCCCTAGTGACCTACAACCATAAAAAAATGTCTAAGAACTTGCTCTGAAGTGATACCTATGTAATGCAAAAAACCATATCAAAAGTGGTCCAGTAGTTTTTGAGGAAAATAGTAACAGACACATGCAAACACACACACAACCTCTTACCCCAATAGCATTTACTGTCTCTGTTCCATCACGGGTAAAAATATCCCAATTCATTCTTACACAGTAGGTCTGAAAAGTTACTGAACTAAATCTTTCTAGTTGATACAAGTAGTGTCGCCTCTTGGACAACCAAGGAACTATGTAGTACAATGTCTGACAGAGTATGAGTACAAAATTTCATCACTCCAGCCTTGAGTTATATTCGACCATGTACGTTGTGTACGTTGGCCTTATGTAAACTCACGAAATGGAACAGAGAAGCACGATAAAATTTTGTGTTCAACTTCAAAAATTTTTCATTGAAACTTATTCTATGATACGGCAAGCATTTGGTGATGAAGCTGCATCTTGTACTACAACATATACATGATAGAAGTGGTTTAAAGATGGTAGAGATTCGTTGGATGACGATGAATGAAGTGGGAGGCTGTCAGCTGTTTACAACATAAACATTGTGAAAGGTATGTGTACTCCTGTATGAACAACCTCATCTTACCCTTCGGTCCATAGCAGAAGAGCTAAACATTGGAAAAGATGTGGTACATACAATTCTAACAGAAAAAATGAGCCTCTGAAAGGTGTAGTCTCGTTTCATTTCACACTTCTTGACTGAATAAGAGAAACAGGTACGCTCAAGATTTCATTGAAACTGCTGATAGCAACCCGAATTTTTGCAAACAATTGTAACTTGGGATGAAAGCTGGTGCTTCATGCACGATCCACAAACGAAGCATCAATCCACTGTTTGGTTGAGTCTTGGAGCACAAAGACCAGTAAGAGTCAGGCAGCAACAATCTAAAGTGAAAATGACATTGATTGCATTCTTTAACTTAAAGGGCCTGATTCATCATGAATTTGTACCAACTGGTCAAACCGTGAATTCTAAATTCTATTTGGAAGCAATGAAATGCCTGATGTGTTGCATTCCTTGAATTAGGCTCAAGTACTGGGATTCGGGCAGTTGGACTCCCTTGCATGACAGTGCCCACAGTACACACATGGCAACAGTTTTAACACATTATTACACCGCAATCAAATCACTGTCTTATCCCACTTGCCTTATACACCCAATTTGGCTCCAGCAGACTATTTTCTGTTCCTGAAACTCAAGTTGAAGATGAAAGGCCATTTTTTCGATGACATGTCAGCGATCCAAAAGGCTTGCACCAAGCAGTTGAAGGCATCCCATAAAGCGATTTCTCCAGAGCGTTTGACAGGCTCTACCAGCGCTGCAGCGAGTGTATAATTAAAGAAGGGTTTTATGTAGAGGGCTGATGTGAATAAATTCGTTTATCTTTAAATCTGTATTTTTATTTAATTTAGTTCAGTAACTTTTTAGACTTACTGTGTAAGTTATACATTTTTATTGAAAATAATGTAAAATGATGGACAGAGAAAATGAAGTGAGATAGAGAATGTTTCATCTATTTATTTTTTTTTTATTTATTTGATGTCCTAAATCAGTATCTTAAGTTTGGTCAGCACCTTCGAGGAGGACTCTTTGGAGGAAAAAAGTAGCGGTACTGTGATGTCTCCTAGCTTGATGAGATAAAAAAATCAGGCTTAATGCTAAGATATATATAGCCAAGTGTTTAACCAAATTTTAAATGACATGGGATTTAATTTAAGTGGTCATGGGATTTTAAAGATACAAGAAAAACTGTTGATAAATAATGTTGAATATCCCTCTGCATTCCTAAATTCAGTTTGCTTAAATTTAAATAGAATTTTAAATAAGTAGCGTATTAAGTATTTTGATTGTACTAAATTTCAATTTTCTACAATCACTGCACGAGAATTCAAATTGGCAAAAACCTCCTCCTTTCTTTTAATGTAATTTCTTAAATGCTTATTTATATAAATGTTTGTAGCCATTTTTGAGTTCATGTTAAGCCAGTCTGGAGATAATTAAAATACAAGCCAACACATATTAAATTACATGATTCAGAAATTTCTGTATTTTTTTTTTGTTTTTTGGGCTATTGGAGTCTTGAAACAACAGCATTTTCAAAAATGAGCTAATGCCCAGAATTTTGGCCAAAATCTTCCCTTTATACCTATACTGTACTGCAATTACTGTAGCTGCAATAGATCTAAAGCTAGGAAAGTAAAGATTTACTTACTGAACAACAATTGAATAGTAATTTCCATAGCAGTCCAAGAAGTAATAAGACAGCAGCTGTAGTTACAAAAAAAAAACTTATTCTGAAACTAACATTTGCATAGTCCTTTACAAAATAGTCTCCTTTAAGTGCAACACACTGCTTTTAATGCTTGATCCACTTTTCAAACAAAATTCAGGTCATTTTTTGAAAGCACTTTGCATTTCGCCTCCATGGATTTTATGACCTATAGATTTGTCTCAAATTTTCCCCCTTTCACGTCTTTCTTCACTTCGGGGAACAACGTGAAGTCACATGTAGTTAAATCTGGACTGTATAGTTGAGTGAGGAATTGTTCTAATTTTTTTCTGAGTGACATTGGAGCACGCATTTTCATGATGCAACAGAACATCTCTAATTTTTTTTTCCTGAAGTGACTTAGCATTATCTTCAGCACGTTTATCTACCAGAAAGCATTTACAGTTATACCTGTAGAAATCTGATGCTGTAAATGAATCCTTCATGATCTAAAAAGATGATTATCCTTACTTTACTTACACATCATGCAGCTTTCACTTTTTTCAGAGCTGGTAAAGAAGTTGACGTCCATTGGGAGCTTTGTTTTTTCATCTCAGGATCATAATTGAACATCCAAGACTTGTCAACAATTACCACATAGTACAAAATATGTGTTCCTTTCTAATTATAGCAAGCCAACAGCTCTTCACAAATAAATATGCGATACTCCATTTGGTAATGTGTTAAATAGCCATAGAATCCAATGATATGCAGTGCATTTTGTACGCATCCACTTGTTCAGAATTTTGTGTGCAATGCTTCTTCAGATGTGTTCCTCCATCTACTAATACAACAATCTTCTCAAATGATGATGCTCACTACAACATTATATTCACTGTAACATTATTAATTGATGTGTTTTTTCATCCTGCTCTTGCCAGAGTGAGATGACAAAGAGTGTAGTATCTTCCACACTCTCTTGCCCGACCAAATATGCAGCATGCTAATAAAAACGGCTGCACATGACACATGCTCTTCATTGAATGCTTTGTTCTGCATTTTTTACGTTTTGGAAGCTAATTTTTTTTAAACAGACAAAACTGAATCTGTAATGTTGGTAGATATTTTTCAGGATAGACAACTGCCCTATACATTACACAAATAATTATTGATGCTTACGACTACAGCAATCAACTTGAAGTTAACATGGGAATAGACAATATATCTAGGTACTTGTATACAACCAGGACTGCCACTTTGCATGCTTTAAATTTCACTGCAAGGTCAGCCTCATTATTGCCCTCATATATCAGTTAATTACTACTAGCTACAAAGCATAAAATTTCCTACTTATTGCAGAATTTAAATCTTCACACAGAGAAAACTTTTCTCTGTGACTTTTTCTATCTTATTAATACATTGAGTAACTACTGGCTGGAGTCGTTACAGTTATTCTTTTTTTTAACAAGAATTAAACTTTGTAGCTTGGAAAAGATGCCAAGCCTGAGTAGGATTTGAATCCAAAACTTTCCATATGAAAAACAGATAAATTTCTTTTAAAATGTGATATAGTTTATAGAACCTATTGACTTTCTCATTCAGATAAATTCACTTGTGAAAAAGTTTAATTTCAATATGCTGACTCTGTTTGTATTTAGGAGTAAATAATGATGATTCTCGTATGAGGCTGGCGTTTGAGATGCTATTGGATCAAAGTCAATTACCATCTTCATCTTTAACTGAAGAGAGTAGTCGTTCTGCTATGCCTTCATCACGCCACCGTTGTGTTAAGCCAAATAATGTTCATACACCAGCATCACGTTTAAAGAGTTTATTTACTGGTGGCAATAAACAAGATAATCAGAAAACACTTTTAGGTAAAAATAGGTTTTTGCTTGTTCTTACTTTTGTTGATTCTGTATACATTTATTCAAAATTATTATTTATTTCAAAAATGGAATGATTATGTATTATTAGAAACTTTGGAATGATTGGTGTAGCAGTGAAATAAAACCACACACTTACAAAATGTGAACGTAGAAACTTTTATTTTAAAACGCTGAATAGTTTAAATGGGCTTAAAAAATTATATACTTTTCCATTTAAAATTTTCATCTACTTATACTTGAGCTTGAATAAATTGGATTAGGGAGTTAGCAATTATCATTTTGTTTTATTCAGTCAGATTGTTTTGAGAATTATGTAAACAATCTTAAGAAGTTTTATTATAATAGTTATGCATAATAATTTCTGTAAATTATTTCTTCATTTTCAACATTTTAACACGGTTGAGTTTTTAGTGTGTTGTATATGCAGTTTGGTTAAATTCAATTATTTATAAGGATTTTCCCTCTGGAATGGACTTTTGCTGTCATTTTTCACAAAATTACAGAAGATTCCATTTGTTCACCTCTATCTCTTTGGAACTTATGATGTTGAAGTCAAATATTTAGCTGCAGCCATTTGCATTTTATGCTTACTAGAATCATCTGGTTATGGGAGGATTTACTGACTTGCTAGAACTTTTATAGGTAATTCAAAAAATAAACTGTTTATAATGCTTGTGTGTAATACTGTTGAGAAGAATACATGATTTGTAGCCAAGCAGTTATAGCAAGACGCTTGCAGAAGGGAATAGATGTGTGATTGTAAGTAGGAAAGAAAGCGCCTTGCTAGAATAGCTCTGGTCTGCAGATGCCTTGGAGCTTCTTTCACTCTTGTTAATAATGTTGCTCAACTCAAAGTTAATCATAATTTAATGTAATAAATTATCTACAACACCACAAGACAAAAGAATTGTGTTATATCTAAAAAGATCTTCTGAAAGCATAATAAAATATTTAGGCGATGATACATAACAAACTTTTCCATTTTTTAAGTTAACTCTAGCATTATCCCATGCATTTTTTTTACATCACAAAAAGAGTACCTTATAATCTTATATTAATTAAAAATTGAAATTTATTGAAAATAGTAATTTTAAAAAAATGTAACGGATTCTCAATAGAGGGTCTGTTAGTAGTAGATCGTGTACATTTCTAAAATGTTGTTAGTGAAAAGTTTTTAAATTAAAGAAAGTGATATTTTTGTTTTGGCAATAATTTAGTGAGAAAACCCTCCAGATACAAAAAAAATTACTTACAATAAGCATATTAAATTTTTGTCAAAATTGTACTAACTGTTTTTGAAAAACTAGCTTCAGAATTTTTCAAAATTCTGAAAAATGGTATTTATCATGTAAAAGTAATATTTCAGTATTTGGTTTTTCATTCAGCTTAGCCTGGTTGCATTAAAAATCTGTTTGGATTTTATTTGAGCAGGATCTCCAAGATTGCACAGAGCAATATTCAGGAATTCGTCATCTTTCCGTGGTGGTTGTGGTGGTAATGCAGATTCTGGTGGTGAATCCTTGAACTCGCCACCACTTTCACCTCCTGATGATAATGATTCCTCTGTAAGTTCAAATTATTTATGCTAAGGTGTATTTTATTTTATTTTATTTTATGCTGTTATTTTTATGAAAAAAGATAAGAAGTCTTTTATATAAAAGGTATATGGAAAAAGGTAGCAAACATAAAATTCTTTTTTAGGGGCTCTAAACTAAAACCAGTTAATAAACATAAAGTCTAAAAAATATGGATGAATTTTTTTCTTTTTTTAATGTCAAAGTATGGTTTTATTAGAGTAATTCGCTACCATTCCACATTTGTTACTGTCTGAACACCTGCAAGAATCCTTGTGTTGGTTGATTGATATGTACAAAGATATTTATAAATATTAATGAACTATTTAGGTCTTAGATATAGTAGATCCACCACAGATGCAATATTTGTGCTGACATAAATGAGTAAGAAGTGGGATTATGATAAGAAATTAGTTATGGCATTTTTATACATAATAAAGGCATATGATAACATGAATAGAGAAGTTGTTTGGCAGGTGCTAAAAGAAGCTTTATGTGGATGAAGCAAACATACAGATGGTTAATGCTATGTTTGAGGGTGAGCCAGTGTTGTGTCTGGACAACCCTGGGGAGATTAGATTGGTTGAGCAAGGAAGTGTGATATCTCCACTTTTGTTTATAATGACTCCGGATGGAATCTTCAAGAAAATTAAAAAGGAAATAGCAGACGGAACGAGCAACCATGTTATATAGGGAGAGTCTGAAAGGGATATAGAATGTGCAATAAATGTGTAGAGTGAAGAAATTGTGAAATATGGCATGCATTTTACTGTTGAGAAGAGTAAAGTTATTGTGCAAAACAAAAAAATGGAAATTCAATGGACATAACTATGAATGGTATAAAAATAGAAAGGGTAAAAAGGAGTTTATTTATCTTTGAACAGTTTTTTCTGAGGATGGGAGAATGGTTAAGGAAGTAAGTACGAGTACAGAAGGCAAGTGGATTTTATCTGTATTTATTAAGGTGGATTGTAAGAAGTTTGGTCTGGAGTAAGGAGGTATCTATGCAATGTAAGAGAGTTATGTATCAAGCCCCTACTTGTGCCAATTTTTACCATGTGGTAGAAACCTGGACAGATGGAGGTTCAAGTATAGGCAGCAGAAATGAAATTCAAGTGAAGTATGCTAGGGGAAACAAGACGAGATAGGGTAAGAAGGAGTATGATTAGAGAGAAACTGAAATTGGGAAGCCTTTATTGAATTAATTGGAAGATCTAAATTCAATTAATTTGGGCATATTGAAAGAATGGATAAGAAAGATTGCCAAACAGGTTCCTATATGCGGAGAAAACAAATAGAAGACCAAGGGGTAGACCAAGAATGAAATAGGTGAATACATTTGTAGAGGAAGTGTGCAAGAGTGGAACTGATTAGAGTAATGGAAGAGAGGTGGTACACGGATCAAGGGAGACGAAGAAATTTTATGAAAGGCTAACCCAAGGAAACTTGGATTAAAGGGAACTGAAGATGATGATTTATAAAATACAGCTTAATAAATGATAAATTATTTACTTATGTAAAAGTACACATTGAATTCATTTCTCAAAACTCAGTAGAAGTAATTTGGAAAACTTATTGTTCCTTTACTACCTGTTGCAGTATGTAATAATGAAGGGAAACAATTGATATTTGTAAAAAAAAGTCCCCTTGATCCAAAAATACTAAAATGTTTATTAGAAAATTCTTCAAGTAAACCTGAGTAATAGTAACCTAGTCATGAAGTTTGGTATCATAGCTTGTGTACTAGAGAATTGATGATTTATTTTTTTGTTAAGATAAGGAGTAGGGTTATATACCACCTCTGTCATATAAATATTTCTTATCTTAAAATTGCACAAAATATTTAGTACTTTTTAGATTGGAAAAAATAGTATAAACATTTTTATGAAAATTTTAAACAGCTATTGGATAATGTTTTTTTTTTTTATTGTTATTAATAAAATTTTCCCTCCTAATTGATTGTTTTTTTGTTGTTTATTATCTAATTACTCTTTTAACTTTATTATATTTGCAGGTAAACATAATATGGTTGATCACTTTGATAAAATTCCCATTTTTCATATTTACTATTTCTGTTGCTTACAAAGTAAAATTAATGAGTTTTATTAAATAAGTTTCTTGTGTGATGATCAAAATGATTTCCTTTGTATAAAGAATTCAAACAGTACTGTTTTGCTTTGAAGAAGCCCCGTAATAAAATCCTGTTTGTCATCATTATTAAATATTTATTATTCCTACGTAGTATAATATCAACTTTTGGGGCTCCCTCAAAAAGTCAGAACAAGTTTTTAATATATAAAAATTAGCTGCCAGATCTTATTCCCTAAGTATGAATTTTGTAGATTTGCATTTAGAAAATTAGATATGTTAATTTATCCAAAAGATTTGTCACTTATTCTTAAAAAATAACATTCCACCTTTACCAAACCAGACAGCAGAACTGTTTTTGTATATCTCAAAACAATACTTCGATTTTTATGAAAACGTGGCCTTATCCTCCAATTGCAGTGTTTTGAAAATTGGCAAATCATTTGAAAAATCTTCCCACAATTTATTTAAAATATAGTTAAATGATTTTCTTTTATGGAAATAATATTACTCTGTTGAATTTTTAGTTTATCCTAATATAAATTTATAATTTATAAAGTAATTATCCTAATTTAAATTTAGTTTATCTTTATCCTGTTATATAAATCTTTTATCCAGTGTGTATATAAAATTATTTTTGAAAGCACTTCTGAGTTGTGGATTATTTTTGTAGTATTTTTTTTTATATTTAATATATTTACCTTAATATTATTTCACATTTTTTATTTAAATTATTAATATGAACTTGAAGTATATCTGTTTTTATCTTATAATTTGTTTTTAATTTTAATTTATCTTATAATGATCTGATCCATATAGTGTGTTTTTATGTTCCGATCAGAATAAAAATTTATTTATTTATATCATTGTTTTATTGAAATGAAAGGGTATGCTAATTTATTGTAATCACCTAATCAGTCTTATGACTGTGATGCATGTAAATCACCTGAGATTCGAGACACTAATCAGATTACTTAAAGAGAGCATCATTATTCTTTGAGAAAAAACAATCTCTGTTGTGAACAGTGTGGTGTTGTAAATTAGTTTGAATATAAACTGCATTTTGGTAAGCTAATTTGCAACATTATATATGATCCATTGAAGAAATGTCAGAAAACCACTTTAATTCTCCCTTTCTGTTATAATTCTGCCATGATATCCTTTATAGAATGGTTATTTCATTTTCAGGAGTAGTTTGTCTTGTGTAAGGTTGCTTACAATCATAAATGACACTTAAAGTATGAAGTTTCTTATATATGTTATTTTATGATTAGTTTTAAACAAATTTAAAAATATCTGTTATAAATAGCAATCTATAGTCAGAAAACTTAGTTTATTGGTACTGATAACCGAAAATACATTGTTGAATTATGTTAGGGGAGAAACAGCTAATCTAATATTTAATTTTCTGGTTTTTTATTTTCTTTTTAATTTGTTTTTTATGATATACGAGGTGCTACCCAAAAGTTCGGGGAATTATACCATAAAAATAAAATAGCTTACCATAACTTATAATTTCCACTGTCTCCTTCAAAGTAATCCCCTTGGGCATTGATATAGTGATCCCAGCGTTTTTCCCATGATTCCATGCATCCCTGGAAGTCTGCAGGTGTTCGAAGCACGTTCTGCGTTTTTTCCTGAATCTCCTCAATTGTGTTAAAACGACAGCCTTTCAATTGAAATTTTATTTTTGGAAAGAGAAAAATGTCGCACGGGGCAAGGTCAGGCGAATAGGGTGGGTGGGGAATCACTACCGTCGTTTTGGAAGCCACAGATGTGAACGTTTGCACCTAATGCTTTCACGTAACCACTTCAAAACTTCACAATAGAACATCCCATTGACAGTTGACCAAGAGGAACAAATTCCTTATGAATAATGCCTTTGATGTCAAAAAAACAATCATCATGGACTTCACGTTGCTGCGAACTTGACATGCTTTTTTTGGCTGCGGTGAACTTGGCAACTTCCACTGTAACGACTGCTGCTTAGTTTCAGGGTCATACCCATACACCCATATCTCATCACCGGTTATGATGTTGGAGATGAAGTTAGGGTCATCTCTTGCTGAATTTTTCAATTCACTACAGACAGCTACGTGATTTTGTTTCTGGTCACTGTTCAGCGTCTCTGTACGAATTTTGCAGCAATGCGTCTCATGTTCAAATTGTCTGACAAGATGCGTTGCATGGACCCGTATGACATTTGTACGATTGCACAAACATCATGGATTGTTTGTCTATGATCTGCAACAATAGCCTCTCGCACTTTCGCGATGTTTTCCGGTGTTGCGCTTGTTGATGGTCTTCCTGAATCCTCATCATCATCGACTGTTGTTCATCCATCTTTGAATCGTTTGTACCACAAAAAAGTTTTACTTTTACTCATAGCATGCACAAGTGGTGCATGCTTCCACAAGCATGCACCAGTTTTTTTAAGCATGAAGAAAAATTTGATGCAGGTTCTTTGCTCCGTAAAATCTGCCATTTAGAACTTTGCCGAAGCAGGAAAATACAATGTTACACAACCGCACAAAAGTCAACAATGCAGCCTCTCACCGTCACAGCTGTTGGAACACTGATTCATAAAGAGTCTGTTAGCCACTTCTAGCGGCAGCAGGTCGTACCAGCAATGGTTCGCGTGCGAAATTCAAATTCCCTGAACTTTTGGGTAGCACCTTGTATTAATTAGTCATAGTGCAGTTTTACATTACTATAACTTTATTAGTAAAACTGTTGTAGATATGAAACAAAGCACTACAATATAGAGAGCATTTTGAGATTATAGTCTCAGATGAAATATTTGATTGAAAAATGTACTCACACAGGCTGTATACTTAAGAGTGAAAATCTACTTAAGAATGTATACTTAAGAGTGAAAATCTAATAGGTATACTTCATTAAAGATTCTGAATTACACTAATCTATATATTATCATATATATAAGTTGTAAGTGTATTTTTTTTTCATTTTTTTGAAAGAAAGTTTTCACTTATGTATACAATTAGTGTTATAATATGTAATGGTTTTCCATTATGTTGTTTAGGATGTTGTACATTGTCCGTCCAGCAGCCCCTCTACTCCAGATTACCCAGGATTGGAGTACCCACCTGTATTTGAACCAGGCACATATAGTTTGTCAGATGCATCTACGCTTTTATCTTGTCGTAATACATCAAATCAAGACAATAGTAGGTGATCAAATTGTAAAAATTTTAAAACATAATAGTCGTTGATAAGAATCCAAGATATTTTGTATCTGTATATTATTTTGTATTTTTAATTATTTAAGCTATTATGAAAATGTAAAATTGTGAATTATTCACATGTTTATACATTATGTTCCTTATTTATTTTTATTATTTTATTATTATTATTGTTATTACTACAATTATTCATACAAATTATCTTCATTCATCCTCTGAAGTAATACCTTACGGCGATTCTGAAGGCTAAATAGAAAAGAGAGTGTTGTTCACACTGTTTTATTATGAAGTGGACTTTATACATAATGTGTGCTATTACAACTAGTAGGAACAGTCACCTATTTGCTTGAACCTATTTACTCTCTTAGAGATCTTAAAGTCTATTTTGTAAGAAATTTTAATATGTATACTTGTTAAAACCACTCCTTTATGCATTTTTTTAATATTCTCTTGTGTGAAAATAACAAAGATTTTTTTCATTTTTCCCCATCAGTGATAGTTGCTGAAAAAAACTTTTGACTGCCATCACAATGGTTATTCTATACTCCCAGTTGTATAATTTTGTAGCTGCGTTCCCACATGAAGTGGATAATACACCATGTATGTGTTACTTTTATTTTCTGTTTTTGTTATCTAGTATATTTTTATTTATGAAAATATAAACTGTTGCTCTAACAAAAAGAGTTTAAAAATATAAAAAAACTATACCTACCTCCAGATTTAGTTTTATGAATTTAGTCAACATGTTAAAAGTACTACCGCTATAACTTAGCTTTAAATGCCTGTGAACTCCTTTTTTCCCCGGTGAGTTGGAGGAACCCCATTTACAGGCAAAGTGTCGGGCTTGCTAACAGGTTCTTCAGGATGTTATTAAGAATGCATATGTATGCCTCTGCCTTACCAACTAAACCTCTTACCTCACCAACTCCCCACCCGAGACCAGACCTGCAATTAAGCGTTACACAGCCCCGGGAGGTGTCTTCAAGCTCCAGTAGAACCTTGCAGTTTTATTACCTGCCTCCAACCCCTGAGGTGAAGTTACCAGGTTTGATTATGTCATCTCTGTTCCCCCACTCCAGGAGCCATGGCTGCAGTCTTTTAATACTTAGGGGCTCCAAAGTCGCCGTGCCTCATAGCCACTGCCCACCTGTGCATGCATGTGAACAGCAGCTTCGCAGGGGGCTGTCCATCACACTCGCTTCTCGTCCTTTCTCCCACATCTTAGTTCTTATAAACCCCACTATGATATCATACTCGCGTTCTCTTTGGAAAATATTATCAGCAGTGAGCATACGTAGTGTCTCTATAAAAACCCACATTTCTGTCTCCCATCTTCTGCATTCAAACATGACATGTTCAGGGGTACCCATCTCCCTGTAATAAGAACATTCAACCCTTGCCTTCCACAAATATATACTCTGAATCCACCGTGGCCTCAGTAATTGGCAAAGCCAAAATTTCTGCTTCCCGAATTTTCCTGATCCACAGCCCAAGTTTTTTAATTGTACGGTGTGCCCATTGTCCTTTATTCAACACATCCCAGCTGGCCTGCCATTCCCTGAGCATGTCCAACCAAGCAGTAGCCCTCTCGACGCCCCCTCCAGGACTCACATGCATCTTCGCCAGTTGTTGTAAAGGCAATTACTAATTCTGCCTTTGTACACATGGAGGAGTAGGCAGATGCCACCTGTAGTGTCATTCGTCATTCAACTCCTTCTAACCAGCATCTATTTTGTTCAACTTATGTGCCTTTCTCTAATCAGGGACGACGTACAAAAGCACTGAATTAACTACATGTGCAAATAGCCAGCACTTTGGAGAGCGAGGGTCCAATGTATTCACCAGTGGTCCACATAAGCTCTTTACTAACCTGCTGGCTTTTGCACGTCTCCCTCACGTGGATCATGAACATCCTCCTTCTGTTCAGCCATCTACCCAGATATTTGGCTTCTGTTAATTGTTGAACCGGGACACTGTCAACTCGGAATAACACTGATTGCAGGTCTCTCCTCCCTACCATCAGTACAAATCTCGTTTTCTCTCCAGAAAGCCCGAGATCCCTACTCGCCATCCACCTGCTGACCATGTCGATGGCTGTATTACCAGCCTTGGCAACCCCTTTTTCCATCCTTGCTGTCACTGCGAGGGAGAGGTCGTCTGCAAAGGCTACCAGTGTCTCTCCTTTTGGATATTGAAGCCACAGCACGCCATCATATGTCAGGATCCAAAGTAATGGGCTCAGAACTGGTCCTTGGGGAACCCCGAACATAACTCAATAGTGTATCGCCATCCCGCCTTGGTGACAAACTGAAAATCTGTCCTGGAGATATCGCTGAACCAACCTTCGCAGATATCCAGCTACTTTCCAATCCAGAACCATAAAGATTGCCTCCCAGCTCAGGGAGTTAAATACATTTTGAACATTCAGCAAAATTTTAAGACAATCCCATGTTTTAACATTAACCATAAGCTAATATTTTATCTTGCCCTAGAATGGGGTTAGTTACACTTGAAATAGTTGATCATGTTGTAATATTAGCTATATTGTTTTAAAATTTTAAATATTATTGTCATACTTATGCTAAGATATCAAAGAAGTAAGCATAGCAATAATTATTTAAGTGCATAAAATACAATAGTTTACAAAATTAAAAATTTAACATATCTGGTGACTGGTTGCCATATTTTGACAGGTTGCTATAAGTTAAAATGCTATTAAATCATTAAATTTTTTAACACATTGCCTGAGGTACCGGTTAAGTATGTCCTGTATGAGCATTTATTATGAAATCTCCTATTCTTCTCTTGATTTCCCTTCTGTGCAGTGAAGTTGGTAAAAAAAAGTTAAAATTAAACTGTTAAATTAAATCTGTTAATTTCAACAATTAACAGACTTCGGTGTGATACAAATTTGTAGGATTGGTTTGGTTGGAGCTTAAATAAAATAATCTTCTGTATATCTCTTAAAACTGCTAAGACAGATAGTTCTATCAGTGACTGACAGATAATTTTAGAATAGGTAAAAGCCTACAAGATGCATATGTCCTGTAATGTACTATTGGAAACACGAATACTGGACATTGGGGACTTGTAATACATGAAGATTGCATGCATTTAAAAAATACCACAGCCAGTGAGTTAAAGAATCCTAACTTTTATACTGTGGTCGGAATTTAAAAAGAGGAATTTTTATTTATCATTATATAATGAATTCTTAAAGGAGAAAAGCCTCAGTTACTGATTACAAATAATAAGATATACCACCTAATGACAACTTGTTGGAATAATAGCAAGAGATATGCTAAATTAAAAAGTACTACAAAAGATGATTAGCTTTTTTTGCTTGTTGGAAGGCAAGATCTATGAAAAGGTTTAATTTAATTTTACAGGTAGATCAATTGTTTGCAATTTTGAGTTGTATTAATGTTTTATCATAGTTCCTTACTGTGATTTTGGTAAATCTAAAATGCATTTGAATAAGAATGATAGAGGTGATTCTGGTCTCACTTCAGATAAACTAATTATATTTTTATAGGTAAATTTAGGAAATTGTACAGAATTTTGCCAAAATTAGCTGCTAGGTAGATGATGGCTCAGTTGTTTAATTACCTTATTGATACATAAACTAGCGCAAACTTTTGAAAGTTTTTATGATACCAGTACATTTTCAATATGGCAAAAGCTAATTGATTACAAAATTTCTTGTTATATTATACTACCAAAAGCTTATTCATCTTCAGTATTGTTTATTTAAAATTTAAATTAATTAATTTTAAATTATGCAGTAGTAGTTAAAATAAGTTGTTGGTTCCTAAGCTTCTTAAGTGCCTTTGGATTTACATTAAACCAAATCTGTGATAGGAATTGTAAAGTAATAATTTTGCAAAAAACTTATCCAAATGATTATTTATGTTAAGAAAGCTTATTTCTAGTATTGGTAGAATGGTGGTATGAGGTTATAAGACGTTTATGTTTATCTCTTATAAGGCTTATTATGGTACTCTAACTTGGCCGTTAATTGACTAATACAACTTTTTGAATTGCAAAAGCTGGTGGTAATTTTGTTAACTTTTAATGTAAACCCTAAGATTCTATTATAAACATCTTTTGAGTGAATTTAGATATTTTAAACCCTTCCATATGTCATTATTCTTGCTCATTTACTTTACATGATGAACATTAAAAAAAATATGCCAATTTTTTTTTAATTGTCATCTGATTTTTCAGTCATTTAATAAAGAAAAAACAAATAAAAATATTTTCATTGTAAGTACAATATATATAAACACCTTTATTATTACATCAAAAAAATTCTTAAACACCTTGTCAAAGAGTTTGAAAGCATTTAAAAAGCTTATTAAAATCATGTTAACAGTGCTGGCTCTGTAAGGTTTTTTCAGCACAATCATAAAGTTTAAATACTTATTAAATAATGTAAAACATGTTATAATTTTTGCAGTTCAATGTTTTGATTATCTTGTGTTTTTGTGTGTTTGTATAAAATGATTAATGGATTAAATGTTAGTTTACTGTTTTATAAATTTTATTATTAACTGTTATTGTTGATATATTTTATATAGTTTGTAAATATACTTTATTGTTATAAGTTTTGTTATAACATCAATATCTAAAATATTAAAAATGTATTGTAATTAAAAATAAAAACACTTTCAGGTTAAAATAGCAAATTTATAGGACAAAATAATTTTTTATTTGGACATAAAAAAACAGAGGAAGAAGTTATGGAAATTTGACTGTTGTTACGGTTTATATTTATTTTTAACTGGTGTGCTCTGATATAGACAATGCACATTTATAAGATATGTATAACAATTGGTTTTATTCTAATTTAATAGTAGATGTTGAATTGCATAATGTATAATCCTGCATTTATGATTGTAATATATATTGTTAAGTTGCTGAAGATTGATATATAGCTGTAATTTATTTTCATAAAACCTCTCTAGAATGTGTGTTGCATAAAACTTGTTTGAATTGGTGAATGTGTGTCTAGAATGTATGCATGTGTTTCACATGTTATAAGTAATTTCTTCAAAGTTTGATCCGAGTAGTGTATCTTGTTAATATGTATATAATTCATCATCAGGTGCTTGTTATTGACTCAAAGTGCTGATGTGAGTTAGTGATTTTTAAGCTTTATTTTTAGTTTAGATTTAACTTAAAAAAACGATCTGAAAATTATAGCCATTAATTTGTTGTTAATTAAAGTGTACATTATTTTTATTATCCTGTTACATCTAGATTTTATTGTACATTACATCAAGAGCATGTAAAGTAGGATATTTTTGAGTAGTTTAAAAAAAATAACTGATATATTGTTGAAAACAATTAAAAGAAAGTTTATGCCAAATGTTAGAGTTTTTGCTTTCATTTTTCTTATATATAAAATAAAAGTGATTAAAAATGTATATTGAATAATTATCATATCCTTAAAAGGGTTGTCATATTGAAATAACTTTCCTGAATCTCAGTTTATCTCCATTTGTTTATTCTAGGCTGCAGAATACATCTTTTAAACTTATTACTACTATTCATAGAAACTGTGATGGACGAATCACAGTTTGAGTATCTTCAGTATTCAAATGGTCATATATTTTTTTGTCTTATAATTTTATAAACTAAAATTATAAGACTAAAAGATATTCATACATGAAGTGGTATCAAAAAATTCCCAGATAAGCTCTTTTTAAGGAAAAGTACTTTATTTACCTAAGTTTGAGCATAATTTCCTTTAAAGTAGTCAACTTGCTCAATAATGCCACAGGTCCAAGCATTCCAGCTGGAATACTGTTTTCACGTCCTTTTTTTAAGTGAAGGTTATTGAGAATAACCTACGATTCACACAGTATCGGCAACAATCTTAAAGCTACAATCTTTCTACTGCATACTCGCCTTCAGAAAAAGGAAAAGTCCATAGGAACTAAATCTGGTGAGTAAGGTAGGTGTAGAAGCAATAATGTTTTGTTCTTAATAAGAAAATTACAAACCAGGAGTGCTCAATAATGATGAATTGTCATCATGGAGTATCCAGTTCCTCACATGCCACGGATCCAGTTGTTTTTGCTGATCTTGAGAATAAGATCGTCTATTGTCAGTCCAAACATGGGGAGCTGAATTTTTTCCACATTTTTGAGAATGCTAGTTTTATAGTAGAGAAGGTTTTTGGATTGTTCATCATCCTCCAGGGATGTTCTACTTTTGAGCCATGCATGCCATTCAAAACATTGTGTACAACCCATTGCCTCATCGCCGTAAGCATGCAGAAGCAAATTGAATGTCTCTACAGCCAATTTTCCTAGCTTAACGCAAAATTTCACATTGGTTCTTTGTTCCAAATTCTTATCCGTGGTGTAATTGCTGACTTATTACATGCACTTAAAACACAAATACACCGATTTAACAACTTCTAGTGCAACAGATTGTACAGCAATGTCATTTAGCATTCTGCATTATAAAGTTGCAGCTCATGAAACTCTGTGATATCATCTGTTAGGGGCTCTACAGAATTAGTCCGGGAACTTTATGATAGCATCTCATAAAGTCAGCTAAAAGAAAAGATAAAAAAATAAAAATGTATTTAGAGAAACTTTTAATTTAGTTTTTGCCATTACAGTTATTTTAATTAAAATAATATTTGTTATTAAAAATTTGTTATATATTTTTGTTTAAAAGAAACAAACTTTCAAACACAGTCGTATCCATTTATTTCATTGTTTTAAGCTAACGTTGGCTGAAAAGTTGTCTGAGTAGTATTGGTGATAGTAAAATATTTTAAAGAAAATTCCTTTAAACTATATTTTTCAAATACTGGGAAATTGTACCGGTTAGTAGGCAGCTTTTGGTTCAGGCCATATTGCAAAAACAAAAATTACATTGTCAAATGTGATTTTCATTTACTGTGCTGAAGGCACATTGCTGTGCATATGGTGTGATACATAAGATATTTGAATTTATATACTGGTGTTACCTTCAATATCTCAAATGCTAAAAACTATTTTGAGATTCATAGAATAAGATTTAGTTTATCTCTCGTTCATCTATCATAGTTAAAAACATTGTCATATCTAAAACATTGACTATAAAACTCCACTTTTTTTTTCTTTTTTATTTGAATAGGGTTAATCCTTTTAAAGTCAAGACTAGTTTGATTCTGTCAAAGTCATGGTATTCTATCTTACATCTCTGTTATTAACGTTTTCAGATCATGTAGCCATTAAACTGGCTATGTGCGGCGTCAGTTTTAAAACGCTGTTACAAAATCATTTTATATGGGATCTAAGTCGGGTATTTTTTTTTATATTCACAAAGGAATCAGTTTTATTATACAATTTGAACGATGTAAAATGTTTTATTTAGACTAGAAAGAATATGACCATTTTTTTCTCAGAAATGTGCTTGTGTGTGTGTGAGACTTGTGTATTATAATTGCTATGAGGGTTACAAATTTATTTGTTATTTACAAAAATAGCTTATCTTGCTAGCAACATATTGATGTAATAAAAGACATAATAAATTATGATATACGGCATACAAAAAAAAGAAGGTATTTGTGGTCATAAATACGTCACTTTTACTTGAGGTCTATAAATATCTTTTCTGACAAATGGTATCGGTAAACATGTAACACATAACTATTCGTAATGAATAACACTATACAGTAAAAATTGTTTTTTGTCAATCAGAATAGCCTTTTAAGTGGTGGGAATTTTTATAAAACGTAGTTTTCTGAATCTCTTTCGCTTTGTTACTAATCTGTGATTTATGAAACGGGGTTTTCATCATATTTTTCCCAATTTTCAACCGATTTGCTTGAAAGTATTATTTTTTAAATCAGCAAACTATGTTTCATAAACACGAAGCAAAAATTTTGCTAATAAAAAACGCGGTAAAAATGCGCAAAAAAATTCTGCTATTAAATTATCGTAATTTTTGTACTCTTTCAATTTTTGTTGTTACAGGCATAAAAAATATCCAATCGTAACGGGTTTTTTTTGGTCAAAATCTGTTAAATCTTTAATATACTGTAATATTTTGAAATTTTTTTTTCAAGAGGGTAGCATAAGACTATGAAGGGAGGCAATCAGATACAAACATATTTTCACGGAGCGCTAATCAACTGCGGATCATTGTGATGGGAAAAGGTTTTAAGAGGCTTTTCTTCACAGGATTCTAAAGAGTTTAGAGAAAACTTAATTGGTTGAAGTAGTAATTTAAATGAGACTACAGGCAGATTAAGGAGAGCTAAAGAAGTAGTAAGATATTTTTATATTGGGCATTTCTAGTTCACTGTGACAATGGTAATAATATCCTTTCGTATGTATTAATTTTACAAAAAGCCACTATTCTCCAAGTTTGTTTTATTTTTCATTTTCTAAAATACTTACTAATACAAGATTTTTTAATGTGTACTATGAATTTAATACACATAATAAAAATAAAATTAAGCAAAACAAACAACTTTTGAATTGTTTATATGTGTAAATTATATTAGTTTTCACAACATTATTGTAAAAAAAATATATATATATTGCCGTCATAATAATACAGATGTAAGTCAAATGATTTTAAAATATAATGAATAATAAATTTTTTAATTCCATTTTTAAACGTATGAAGAAATTACATAACCGGTTCCTAGAAAAATTAAATTTCTTTGACAATATCGTCCCCACCATGCTAAAATAATGAGTGTGAAAACTCAACTTTTCAGAAGAGCAAAAAAACAGTTTCAATGTTAAATTTTTAATTTGTCCCTAATTTTTATTCACTTTATTAAAAATTGGTCTGATTCCTTACCTCATTCATTGTAGATTATATACATTGACATTAATATTGTTGTAAAAGTAAATTAAAATAAAAAATGATACTTGCATTAATGCGACAATTTTAATCTGTTAATAAATTGAGAAGTTTAAACTATCGATGTACCATATTCGTCAATTTTTTTGGTAAACAATTTTTCTGCATTTTGTCAGCTAAGTTTATTCTGTTTAGTGAGGAGTATTGATAAAGGATTCCGGGAATCTGTAAATAATTTGAAGTTATTCAATGTATTGATAAGTTTATTACAATATTTTAAAAAATATGAAAATTTAAATAGAGGTACAAAATATTAAAACAGAATAATAATTATAAGAAGTAAATATACTAGAATATCCAAAAAGTATTAAAAATATATCAGAAAAAATAAAATTGTAAAAAATTACAGTTAACACAATTTTACTTTAAAAAGCTGTTTATGTATAGGGTAAGACTTTTCCATTTGTGACAATAAAGTATAACATAATATTTTCATTTTTTGAAATAATTTATGTAAGTATTGGCAAGTTTATTAAAAAATAAGTTAAGTAAAAAAAAATAAAAATTAAATCCAATAAAAAGTACAATATAACATGATTATAACTGATAGTTAAAACATTTATTTATAAAAACCATTGTTTTTCTTCTTATGTTTTATCTTCTTTCTCATCATCTGGCTCGGATAACCTGTCTTTTTATTTTCCGCCGATGGCAAGTTTTGGTAAAAAAAGTGGTACAACCTGGAAATTAAATATTGTTTGCATAGGTGCAATAAATCTTTTTTTGCAACAGACATCGCATTACTGTACGTGCAACCGCAGTTTGATTTCTTTTGTGAAATGGTTGTGACCCAGCTTTTTTTTGCGGCTGTGTGGTGAGTGTTGCTTTCGCCTGTTCCTGTGTTTGGGCCTCAGGTCGCGTTCGCGCGGGGTGTATAATACGTTTTGCGGCACGCTGCCGTGTGCGATAACACGGCGCGGGCATGCGATGCTCGTGGGATGGGGTTGTGCAGCGGGTGTTTGGTGCGTGCATTCAACAGGTGAGTTAGTGTGTTAATTGTTTAGTTATGAGTGTTATTTTATTGAGTTTGTTATGTCATGTGCCGGTGGCTGCGCTCCCTGATTGTATGCCCAAAAGCAGTTCCAGGAAGCGTGGTGGAGGGAGGGGGTTGTTTAGTCGGTAGGAATCTGATACGGATCTCCGGATTTCTTATACAAGATTTCACTTCCTCCTACGTAAATACCTGTGTCGCTCTGCTCCGGCGGTGGGAAGGGAAAAAAGGTTTGATTTCTTGTCTTTGTCGTCCTTTAAGTTTCAAAATTAGTTGTTTTGAATCGACTTCATCATCTTGTTTTTACCTATTTTTTTCTGAACTGATTTCCGGTATTAAAACCAAATGCAATCGTTTGGTTTTAAGTAAATCGAGCTACAAATTCAGAAGTTGCTTCATCCTTTGTTTTCTTGAAATTTATTTTATTATCCTTTACCATTTTTTTATTGGTTATTCGGAAATTTGTAGGATTAAAATTCAGGAAATCATCATGCGATGATTTGTTAACATCTAACGGACGAGGCTTTACTCGAACCAATCTCATTATATGTACCCAATCTTCTCGAATATAAATAGATACATGCTTCGCTCTCAATTTTATTTTAAAGTGGGCTGAGTCACACCCCATTTGACCGTATTCGGTTCAAAATAAACATGATCTATAATTTGTAGTTTTTATGGATGTTTACATCATGTAGAAACGTGTACTACCTGCATGTTGCACTAAAATTGTAATTATTATGTTGACCACCACAACTGTCAGACATCGTTTTGACATGAACAATATCAGGTTTCGACATTGTATTTTTAAAAACGTATGAAGAAATTTTGTTACTGCCTCGGCTCCCTTCAGTTTTAACCCAAGTGTAACAGTGGACGTCCGTGTTTCCTAAATTGTATACTACCAGCTTTCGAACATAAAAGAATGGCACAGCAGCGCCTTTTGGTGTGTATAAGAGAGCCCGAAGATCAAAATTGGATTCCAGAACATAAGTATTTTTTCTGCTGCTGCTGCTTTGCCTTCATCTCTTCGATTCCTGGCAGCTTCTTTTCTATTTATATGCTCCTCGTAGTTTTTGTGTTCATTTTTTTCAGACTCGCTGCTGCCATTGAATCTTAAGCATGTTTTGTATAAGTATTTTTTATTTAGGCTTATGAAATTTGAATGTTTAAGTTCTGAAACATTACACCAAGTTTCAAACAACAAACCCTTTTTGCTTACATTTATCTGCGTACATGTTGTACATCAGTCTTCTGTTGAGCTGTGCATGTAAATAGATAAATTCACTTTTCGCCGACAATAGTGAGATTCTAGGGATGGAAAAGAAAGAATGTGTTTTTTAATGAAATTTATATCATCACTACACAAGAAAGGTTTGTGCGCCCTGTTCAGGCTCAAAAAATCATTTAATGCCACTTTTTTTACTCCTTCACCGATAACCAATGTGTTCAAAAAGAATTCCCTGCATACGGTGTGTTTTTCATTTTGATACAGAAAAGAGTATTTTTTTTTTGTCAATGATTTTCTACAATTACCAGTGACAACTTTTCTTTTCGACTTAACCACTTCAATATGACGAATGAAAAACTAACGCTGGGTTTATGCTGCCTGTAATGAGTGAAAATATTTGCATATTTCGTGTCTCGCTTCTTTCAGAATAGAATCAGATGGAGATTTGTGAAAAGAGAAGTATTTATACTGTTATACTTTGAAGTATTGAAATATTGCAGTCGTATGTTTAAAACGAACCACAACACGTACCTCTAAAGAAATGTTTGTGGTACATTTGTGACTCTGCAAATAGTGTCTTACAAGAACAATAAGTATTGTAAATTCACGAATGTGAGTTGTTCGTTAAAATACAGTGTAAAGATTGCGTCTTGGGGATTTTTGTAATAGTGTAAATTATCGATTAATTTATTCGTTAGTCATACGTTATTAATGCCACAAAATAGACATATTCAAAAAAGTGATGATTTAAACTAGCCTTCCTATAAGAGATGGGCATTGGATAATTTTCCACAAGATGTGGGACATTCAGACTAGTAGTAGAATCACAAATTTTAAAAATGCGATTTTTCACATTCGTTATTTTAGCACGGTGATGACATTTTGTATCGACTAAATTTTCTTCTGGTGAACAATACAAATTAAAACTCGCTATAGGACTTTAGCTTTTCTCGACTAGTAACATTTAATTATCAGTTCCGGAAAAATACATATCCTATTCTCGCGAGTTTCAGTGATATCGATTAACGTTGAACAATACATAAAAGAATCTTCTAATAAGTTATTTTTCCTACAAACAGGTTCCCTTTTGAAAATTTTTAAAGTATAAATCTAAAAAAGTACATATATCACATATTACTCTGAAAGCTTGCAAAATGTGGATATAGTGGGTTGCATAAATATTGAATATTATATGGAATTGGATTGGTTAACAAGTGTTGTTTTTATAACTTTTTGATTATGTAATGTTGATAACCCATTTTCGTGTGTTTCATGAAATTGAATTCTTGTCTGGATGGATGATTGTCAGTCTTTGTGTCCGATTTAATTGTATAAAATATAGTGTTAACAACATTCAGAGACGGTAGTTATCATATCTGTCATTAATCGTTTTGTTCCACTTGGTAAAAATAATCCTCCTCTTATGATTGATATGTTAAAAACAAGGATTATGATTGGTTGGAAATTACTATCTTATCATCATTCAATTTCTTTTTCAGTTTTGATTGGTGGGAATTAGTGACTTTTTGATCGGTCAATTGTTTTCGTAACTTTGATTGGTAAAGAAAATACGGTATTCTGCTTGGTTAGTTACTGTAGTAATCTGTGGGGGCAGCGAAAAGTTAGTGTTATATTTGCGATATGAAAGAATTAATGTGCAATGCTATTGGTTTGTTTTTATCAGCATTGGTATGGGAGGAGTAAAATGAGGAATGTGTCATAAAACATTGACTATTTTGGAAGAAGTCAATGCTGAATAAATTTCACAGAATTTTAATATAAATTAAAACCAATGAATACTGGAACTTAATAGTTTATTGATTCTTACATAAGCATTTGCCATAAAAATATCTATTGAAAATTTATAAACGTTTTACGAATGCCCGTTAAAATATACATATATTTGAAAAGTAAAATGATCAAACGTTACCTGTTTTGAAATTTTAAAAGGACTGAATATTTACTATTGGATTTCATCAATTTGTAAAATTTCAGATTATTACTTTCAAAACATACCGATTAATTCGTTACGTCGTTTGTTATGAATATAAAATCCATAACATTGGCAAATAAATTGCGGTTTTTAAATAGAAATAATTGATGTAGTTTTAAAGTATTTTATGAAGTCCATGTGATTAAATAGCTAAACAATAATAGTAACCAGTATTAATTTATACTGAAAACAAATATATATATATATATATATATATATATATATTCTTGTCTTTAAATGCATCCTGAAATCATGCTTTGATTCTTCTACGACGTGACTACAGCTAGTAAATCACCTCAAAAAATCCGTTCTGATGCGTTTATCTATCAGATGTTTTTTTTATATAATTAAGATTCAGGAGATCACTTACAAATACTGAAATTGTTTTATATTCTAGTTTTCATTTTCAAATTATTTAGTCAAATTTTTAACTTAAAATTTTAAAACTCCATGGCAGAGTGGTAGTGTTTCAGTCTTTCATTCGGGTTAGAATTCCGGTCAAGCATGGTGTTATTACGCTACAAAAAATCTTATTTTCATATCCTAGCTCAAGCTGCAAGCTTGTGTGAGCAATGTCATCAAGCAACAAAAAAAATTTTTAATTTTGGTTAAAAGTTTTACTATTAATTCAGATTTTACAAATTTATGATAATTTTATAGAAAAATTTTCTAGATAAAAAAATAATTGGTAAATGTAAATAAGATGCTCTAAGCCACAAATTTTAACAGTTTTTCAATAAAACCTTGTACAAAAAAAAAGACCTTAAAAGGCCACCTATAATTATAACAACATTTTTTAAATAAAAACCTTACGTCTAAATAATGAAAAAAATTAGATTTTTTACTATTTATGTGATTATAATGGAAAACGATTAATCTGCAAAAGTTCTGTTTCATTTTAAACAAATATATATCTACACCTAATGGCTTGTTATACAATGTAATGTAAACATATTTATACGAAAATAAACATAGCTAATTGAATAAAAAGATGAAAGATGAAAGTATTCATCTGCTTAGAATAATTTCTTTACTGTGGTCGGTATCCCTAGTCTCAAGATAAAACACGACAGTCGCTCTTCTATGGTTTCAAACTTATCGGCCAACTTTGAACGAATGAATTATCAGATTGAGAAATGGAGTAGCATTGTTCATCATCCTGTGTTTTTTAGCACTGGTATTGTTTTCTGATAAATGTGCAATTTACCGCATTTCGCAAGCCAGGAATATAATTTTCTGGGGTATGAAATATTCTTCATTTTTTCGTGAGTGAATATTTTTAAAATTAATTATTTTTTTTTTTGGAAGAGAATGTGAATTTTTATTACTATTTGTAAATGATAAAAAATGGTTATTTTGTCGGCTTCAAAAGAAAATATCATGGAAAGTGTCTGGATACAGAAAGAGGAGACTTCACCTCATCTCGCTCCACACCTCACAACTTATTTTTAAAGGATAATCTAGCTCTAACAACATTAGTACACCATAAATGAAAGATTCATTGTTTCTAGTTGAGATTTTTTTTTTTCATCCAATGTTAACTTTGTCACACAGAATTAACTTATTCAGCTGCCAGTATATATGTTATAAAATATTTATTATATGTTATATTTATTTTATTTAAAATTAAATAAAGCATGTCAAATAATAATTCACAATTATTATAGGTAATAATTAAATACAATAAATTAGTATTTATGCTGTGATCATTCTTAAAATAACTATAATGAATAAAATTATTTATAATTAATATGCAGTTGATTTTATATCTGAAGTTAAAATAATAAGATATTTGGTAATACTCTACAGTTTTGTTTTAAACTAACATTGACATCATATCATACATTCAAGTTATTATTCTTGAATTCTATACAAATAATATTTAGGTAAGAGAAAGTATAATGCATTTAATAATTTATTTGTCAGTTATAAATTTCTGGAAGTTTTATTAGATGGTAAGCTCTCTTGGGATGTTAAAATTAATTTTGTATGCGAAAACTTAAACCATACTGGTTTCCTTTAAAGCTCCTTAATAAAACACCACACATGTATTATTAAACATTTATTATGTTTATAATTGAAGTGTAATGTCCTCTCTTGAGACTTTATGAAAGAATAATTATAATTACAAAACATTACAATTACCAAACATTAAAAGGAAGGTTTTTCCAGCAATTTACTTAAAATACAATTAAAAGACTTTCTTTAACAAAATCAATATCAATCTGTTGATGAATTTTTAAAGAATACTGTTTAAAAAATATAACAATATTGCATCCAATTCAAACTGCAATAATATGTGCTCAAATAATTTTCATCAACTTCTGAATTGCAAATTATTTTTTATATTTTGTACCTTTGTGTTAATTTTTATAAAATGTCGCGTACTAATATTTAAATTAGTTAATATGGACTTCAATCACATCAATTTTTTATATTATACCAAGTTGTGTATTTTGGGATGTTACTGTGATCAATTTTTACCGTGGTTTCCCTTGACCCTCAAGGCAAATGCTGGGACACTTTCTTTTTTTTTGGTGTAGTATAAATACCGGTTTCTTATATGATCTATGTAATGTATCGGTATGTACAGATTAAAATAAAATATTTAATGATTTATTTTATTCTTTTTATCAAAGGTTTATTCATAAATATTTATTGACCTAAAAACAAGATCTTAGAACATTTCTCAATCTGTGTTTTTTTAAAAATATTATCAAAAAATTGGAGTTCGTAAGTTAAACAATTAAAAACTTATATTTAGTTTTGACTGAACAAAGAATATTTTTTACTTGGCTCAAAAAAGAAATTAACAGACAGGATACCTCTTCAATCCTCATTTTCCTAGTAAGCTTCTATGAGATTCTTCTTAACCTTTGGTCGGCTCAGGATCGGGATCTAATGGAGGATATTCCGTTTGATATTTCAAAAAAACAAAATTAATATAGAATTATAAAAAATTTAGTAACTGAACTACCCAAATTCAAAATATAATATAAATACCTTATCTTTAAAGTAAAGACAGTTTTATTGTAAAAAAATTATTCTGAAAACCTTATAAATATTTTTTTATTTATCTTAAACATCCTAATTGTAATTTTCTATATAATTGCCACATGAATTAAGACGTTTATCATAGCGGTACACCATTTTCAATATACCCTCGTCGTATTATTCTGCCGCCAGTGGACAACAACTTGTCCAACATGTGGACATGCATTATCGTGCAGCAGGATGTGCCGTGGGTCAGCCGCTCACGTCGCCGATTTTGAATGGCGCGCCGTAACTTACGTAGAGTTTCGCAGTTGGTTTCTGCATTTTTAGTAGTTCCACGTGGTATGAAATCAATGATTAGTATGCCAAACCGATCCCAAAATACTGTGGTCATCAGTTTGCGTCCAAATGGTTGTGGCTTGACCTTTGTTGGTGTGTAATACGAAATCCATGTTTCATCGCCAGTAACAATCGAATTAAGAAGCTCATTCCTTTTTCTGTGTAGCGCATCAAAAATTCCAAAGCATATCCCATTCGGATTTTTTGTGACGTTCTGTTAAGACGTGCGGCAACATGCACAAATCTTTTTGAAGCCTAAATGGTCATGAACAATGCGAGGGATAACAGCTCTTGAAACATCAGGAAAAAGAAGGGCCAGGTCGAAAATCGTTGAGCGACAATCTTTTCTGATGTCTTCACCGACGCGTTTCAACAAGTCCTCGGTGATTATCGAGGGCCTCCCCGAACGTTCTTCATCATGCACATTAATTCGTTATTTCTAAACCTTTTACACCATTATCGGACATTTCTTTCATTCATTACATTATCACCGTACACAGGAACCAACTGCCTACGAATTTCAGCCGGCTTAACATTTTGCTGGTTTAAAAAATGTATGACTGCACACGTAATAACTCGCACGTAATCAAAGATACTACAACGCGACAACTTACAGACAACAATGCAGTGTGTACATTACTAGAATGACCATGAACGACACAGGTTCACCAACTCTAAGGAGAGAAATTTCCCGGCTGTCTTTAGTTAAGAGATATCCCTCATACATCTTTTGGTTCTTTTCTGTTATACGGGCGCAACTACATTTTTTACATTTGGTGATTTGAAATTATTATTATTAGATGAAAGTGAAGCAGTTATTTTCACGATAAAAATTAAAACATTCGTTAGTTTCACTGTAGTTAATATTTAAGGTTAATTCGATGAGATTAGTGAACGAAGCGAGTGTTAGGTACGTATATTTAATCCACCGAGTTCCAGTCTGGCATAGCATTTTCATACATGCTACAAATCATTCATCTTATCCTCTGAAGCAATATCTAACGGTGGTCTCAGAGATTAAAACAAAAAAAACCACCGAATTGGACTAGTGATGAACTATTCAACGCAAATCAGCTGATTTCGAAGTCGAGAGTTCTAAGGTTCAAGTCCTACTAAAGGCTATTGTTACTTTTATACGGATTTGAATACTTTTTTGGGGGGGACGAAGGTGGAAATGCATTTACGCATGAAGTGCCGGACTCCTGCTGATTGTCTAATCCAACAGACTACCGACTAAAACCACCCCCCTTTGGAGTAACCCTACGCATCCCGGAATCATCCTGAGGCATTACTTTGAAATGTGTAGACCCCCTTACGAACTCACTCATACCAACAACACGTCTCGAATGCTCAGTCATAAAAGTGAAATCACAAAACTAGTAACAAGTTGATGTATCGCGACTTCAATAGCAGTCTGCGACTCAACATGTTTCTATTACCGTCAACCTTATTGATAATTATGGATAAAATCTTGCCTCCATCTCGCTTTTCTTTTTCATGACTGCCCTGATAAACGTGGCCACAACAGTCCAGGACGTCTCACTTCTTAGCATTGTCTCTCCGATACTGTCCAGGGAGATGGGACCCACTTATTGGACTACCTGCAATCTTAGAAGCTCCCATCTAGGGCACACAAAAAATGTGTGCTTGGCAGAATCGACTTCTACCGAGCAATACATGCACTCACGGGTGTCTCTCCTCCCCCTCTCAAACAGATAGGAATTAAAACACCCGTGCCAGCTAAAGGATTTGAATTCTAGATCGTGGATACCGGTGTTCTTTGGTGGTTGGGTTTCAATTAAGAACACATCTCAGGAATGGTCGACGAGACTGTACAAGACTACATTTCATTTACATTCATATATGTCACCCTTATTCATCCTCTGAAGTAATTACCTTATGGAGGTTCTGGAGTCTAAAAAGAAAAAGAGAGAAGTTATGTATGGTTTGGTTATAAAGATATTGTATGAAGTTAGTTCAGTATTAGGAATGGTTAGTTATCTTAACTTAAGTAAGTTATCTTAACTTAAAATTAATATTTACCTTACCCTTCTTTATCAATTTCGTACTTAGTTTAATTATACTAGCCAATTTTATTGCATTAAATAATTTAAATGATTGTAGATATTAGTAAATATTGAGAATTTGTTGCGGGGACCATATAACAGAAAAGCTCCTATCTTTCTTAAAGTTAACTAAGAAGCGTAATATAAAAGCACTTATTTATCCTCTCAATGGTAATTTTAGACATAAGACATGTTTTACAACTGCATAAATTCTTTTTATGATAAGAATTGGATCTTATAGCATATGAAAAAACCAAACTGGCTGGAGATACGAGTCTCTTCATTCATAAAGGTTTGTAGTCTTCCACAATTTTAATATTTAAATCAAAAACATATACATTAATAAGTAAATAATAAATATTCAAATAAAACATTTTTAGTAATAAAGCCACCATAAAGTTTACATCTCAGAGATTCAAAAGATTGTTAAAACGAAAGTACTGCAAATGCATAAAATGTTTAAATTTAATAAAAACCCCAATTATAAGAAGATTAAAATCTCTACATTAGAGTTGATCTTTACTTAAATATAGAAGATTAAGTAACATATTTTTGTTGTCAAAGAAGAAAATGAAGGAAACAAGATTTTTGATGGCAAGATTTCCTAGCTAGAATCTCCTTTACGGGCTTTAAAAAAACTAAAAAAATATTTTTAGTTTTAGAATTTATTTTTCTAAATTTATTTATATTTCATGTTTATTGTTATGAATTTATGAAAAAAACAATACACATATATGGTTAAGTTATCTTTTTAATAATAATTAGATAAATAATGATAATTAAAAGAGATTAATTTCTTTTGTAATCTCTTTTATACTATTTGAAAATGGTCAATTGGTAAAAAAGTTTGTAAATTAAATGTTGTTTTTTTCTTAAGAAAAGTCATTAAACAATGTCATTTATATAATTTAAACAATATAATTCAATAACTAGTAAAGGTATTCTGAAATTATAGTGGTACAAATGAATAAATGTAATGCCCAAAACTTTCACTGCCTCTGAATTAGTCTCGTGAAAAGAAAGCTAGATCGTGCCATCATCGATTTACTGTCTGAACAAAGATAAAGAAACAAATAATACAAAGCATTGATCAGAAAGTCGCCTTCAAAAAAATATTTTTATGGTGACTTAAGAGTACATTCTGACCCCCCTCCCCAGGGAAAGACACCTGCTTTGTGAAGATCCCGGTCGCCATACCACCTCTTCCGTTTCTTGTCCTGATGGGCATTACCGGTGGTCGTATTTTAGACCTTCTAAACCTGATAATACATCACAATCATCAGTTTAGCCTCTGTAAGAATATCGCTGATACAAATGCATCGGCAGACATTTCCATCAATGTATTAGTACAACTTACTATTGCATTCGTATGACCTTTCTCAACCATCTATCACTACTTACAAGCCTCAAATTAACCGATTTGCAGAAGTGCGTTCACTGCGCCTTTCTCTAACACCAAAGGTTTCACACAAAGTCTCTTCCTATATCTAATTTCAATTAGACTATGCACTCAGATCACAACTTGATTAAGTCTTAAACTCCAAAAATACATCATCATACCAAAAAAAACAAGTGTTGATTGCAACAATTACAATTTAATTTTGTCCTACAATTAAATTTACTCAAAGTACACTAACTTAAAAATCCAGAAACAGATTCAGAAATGTAATATGGCTCTAATGAAAACATAAACTATCTCTCTCTGCTATGGTCAGCTTACAGGATCGAGGTCAATGCCACTCTCCCACACAGCTCCAACATAGAGTTCTCCACATATCCGTTCTCATCGTAACAACGAATATCTCAGCTAATCGGGGGATCGATGCTAAAACGCCTGTCTTGGCGAAGTAAGCACTCAGTCACCCAGGTTGCTATTTTGTCTGTACATAAACAGCATCAGAGCACTTAGCCATGCTCCACAGGGCTAAGAATCCTGGTTAGAAAGGAAAGGAAGTAAAGCGGGAAATTATGTTCCAATCGCTTTAGGTTTTCCAGTTAATGTGCAGATCAAAACCAGAAATGATCTTTGTAAGCTCTTTAACTACTTTGGTTCGTTCAGCTTCATATCTTGGGCAGACATGTAAGACATATTGCACATCATCAATGGCCCTACCCTCTGGACATATGCCTGAATTAGTCAAATTAAAATTGGCCAACCTATCTTGAAAAGCATCATGTCCAGAAAGAAACTGTGTAATACGCCGATTGAGGGATATACACATAACTACCTGCATACTTCTCACATCAGGAAAAATACCATTCTTAAAACGGACATCAGACGATTCAGTCCACCTGACCTGCCATAAAGAGAAAACTTGGTTGTTTATCTTTTATACGCCCAGAGGTAAGTTGGTCTACCTTCTTAGCACCATAACATTATTGGCACTCACTCGCAAGGATATCAATGGGCTTAATAGCAGAAATAACAAGGGCTGCCTCTCAAGATGCGGTCTGAGAGGCACCATTGAAAGATAGCAATAGGAGATGGTAGGCTCTCCACGAAATATTCCTATATCATTTATATCTCATTTGATGAGCCCAGACGGATGTAGCATACATCATTGTAGCTTCGTATACACCCCTATATAGAACACAGATGGTTCTGAAATTAAAACCCCAATTTGAGTAAACTGCTCTCCCAACACCAACGAAAACAGAACAAGTCTTTTTGGCAGAATATTGAAAGTGCTTCTTGAATACAAAATTCTCATCAATGATAACACCTAGATACATCTGCAGTGGCACATTTCTAAGAATATCCCATTGTTATCCGTATACAGCTAGTCTGCCCTTAAGCAACATCATTGTAGTTTCTCAGGGCTAAACACCATCTTATGACAAAAATTACACAGCTGGAGTATCTTGCAAGCATGGGCTGCCCTGAATTTGATCTCTTCCCTAGAATCTCCTTTAACCAGTAATTGCCCATCATCTGCATATGCGATGACACAGCATACACTGGGCAACCTCAACCCTATCAAAGAATAGAATTCAACAGTGGTCCTAAAACACTACCTTGCGAACAACCTCTAGAAAGCATTTTTCCTACTTCTGAGATGTCGTCTCAAAGATAACACATTCAGTGTATTCTGCAGCTGAAACAGGACAGACGACCACCACAAGTTATTAAAAGCCCCTGATATATCCAAAAAGATACCTAAGACATACTCAGACTCACTAGAAGAAACAATGTTCATAAGCTTAAGAATAGCATCTTCCATGCCCATGCTGGGCGAAAACCATACTGATCATCCATCAAAAACTTCCTAGAATTCAATCTATCAGTAATATGAAGATAGCATACCTTCTTGAAGAACTTTCTAATAACTGGTAGGGGCGTTAAAGACCTATAAGAGGAGTTCACAGTGGGATCCTTGTCACCACCACTAAACAACAATTTAAGAACATCTTTTCCCCAGCCAGTAAAAAGCATCCTATTAAAATTCTAGCCAAAGTACCAAAACAAATTTCAACGGAACATACAAGGATCTCCATTGTGATTCCATCAAAACCCAGGGCTTTATTCCTACCAGAACTGCAAATTACCTGACACACCTCCAATTTCTACAGATAAATATCAGACGAAAAGCAGCAACTTTCTTTCGAATTTTGATGATACAAGGTTTCATTAGTCACAACATCATCCAACAATAAATCATTCAATAGAATATTTAAATTCTCAGCTTTATTAGAAATAACACTGTACAGAGTCAAGAGAACCGACAAAAAAATATTTTTCTTATGCTTATACCATAGGACTCTATACACAGCACCTCAAGGATCCATATCTCTGGCTTCCTAACAAAGGAAAGCCAAGAATCCCTTTTTGATGTCCTGACCAAATAAAAATATTCAGATCTCTGTTGTCGATAGTTATCTACCAAAACTGCTCAACGTTCAGAATCATTCTCCTGCTGAGCAGTTCTCCACAGACAGGCAATTCTTTCTCGACCCAAACTATAAGGAATTGAATTCTTAATGGCTTCAATGAAAGCCAGAGGATATCTTTCTGCCCGGTCTTCCAATTTAAATATCCAGACTTCGGTTAAGACACGAAGTCTAGTTGAAAGAATGTTAACAAATTTATGTCAGTTTGCCTTCCTGTGCAGGAAGCACCCCTGCTGAATACGGACAATATATTTGTAAGCATCTTGCAGCTTCCTAACCTACTCAAAGATAATTAATCAATGATCACTAGAACAATAATCAACAACAGACCAAGCATCAACCCTACCAGGAATATTCCTACCAACAGTAAGATCATTATTCGTTCCAGCAAACAATATCCTTCTACCATTCCAGCATTTGTTGGTAACACACTGTAAACATTAAAAAATTTATATTGCACAACAAAGCCAACTAATTTACCTCTGTCTGTGACTCCACTATGCAAAACAAAAAACTTAGCATTTACATCAGCATCTAGCAGTATAGGACAGTTACAAACAAGACCAAGAATTCTGTACCACTTTTCTAAATGTTCCACAGTGGGATCTTTATATTGAAAATACAAATTAACAACTGAGAAATCAAGACCATCATAACAAGTTTAGTAGCGATATCATGAGTATCAGAACCAGCCTCAAAAAGATAAAATCCAATGTCCTCCTACACAGAACTGCAGATATACTGTTACTCTCAGCATAAAATTTTTACCATCTATTAAAACCTAGCGGATCGCCCTGTCCAATATATCGATGTTGCTGAAGAATTATATCGAGGGACCTCCTTTCAATATTTTCACCTAACTCGACCTAAGCATATAAGCAACTTGAGAATTAATCTTTCTGAACTTAACCATACATCTCAATAGTTCTCAAATAACAACTACACTCCTTACCATTGACTTAATGCTCGCCATCCTTGCACAACCTTCTGCAATTTACACAAGTTGGAGTTTAAAACCTTTTAGGACACTCTTCACAGTTGTGACTCTCATCACCACAATGTGCACAAAGTTAAACATATTGACAGAATTTTGCCCTACAACCAAGTCTACAACACTTAAAAATCTCTGAATATCAATCTATTCCTTGACTTTACAAGAGGAGAAATCCACAAACAACCTACGCTCAGCAATAAACTTATTAAACAGAGGAGGCCCAACTTCAAATATACCATGATATTTTTGGGTATCATGTCTATAAGTTTTAAACAAAAATGATGCCCTCAGACTTGAATGCTTCATAAAATCTGTGTTTTGCTCCAATATGAAAGACACAATCTTCTCCTTGGACAGGCAACGATCTACAACACAGACAATAACTCCAGGCCTACTTTTATGTTTCTGATTCACCTTGATCCCCAACATTTTACTAATTACAGAGTCTGAAGTGACTCTTAACTGTTTCTTTGTCATCCGCTATGACAACAAGACTTTTCCTAGTATGCTTTATGCTCCTAATTTTCAAATTTGATCTCTTGTCCTGAAGGGCAGTCTGAAAGTCCTATCTAATCTTTTTAATTATTTTTGTGGAGCCCTTCTTCTTGTTTTGTAAGATGACCTTTGGTCCTCACCTAACCTTCTGCTTACCTAAACATCTTGGCATAGCTTTTCCACTATGCCCTACTAGGTTATAAGATACTATTTTTAAAAATAAATAATTTAATGTTTGTAATTGATTTTTTTTCAGCTATAATAATAATAATAATAACAAAAAGAACATAAAACACTATGAGTAGTTTAAGGTGGTTAATAATATTTACTGTAGTTATACAATCTGTATTTACTGCAGAACAATTGTCAGACAATTTCGAAAACGTTGGTCTAGAAATTAATTATTCTTCTAAAATCTTAACATGTTGTTCTGGTAATGACAAAATGGAGACTGTAAAAAGTAATGTTAATTACGAGTATAACTTCAAAAATGTGGATGAGTTATGTGATTCAGTGACAATAAAAAAAGATTGTAATCAAACAAAACGTTATTTCCTAACAATATATAATATAAAATCTGCAGAAATGAGTAATGGCATTAAAACAATAACACATTTTTCTAATGAATATCTTAGTCGGATATCAAAAGCTTATGAAAAGAGAATCTGTGGCAATTATTTAATGCGAGAAAATCAAATTTCAATAGATTATTGTAAAAATATTGTCAAAGAATATAAAATGTATATAGATGATAATCTGCTTTACAAGGTTAGTATATACAAATCTATATACGAGTATATAGATTTAAATTCAGTACTAGATACACATTAACTGATAATAATTTGATTGTTTCAGTATAATTAATTTTTATTGTTAAGCTCTGGTACAATTACAATCATCTAAAGGTTAGCTCAAATTTGTGCATAAAATGAAATTTTGTAATGTATTAAAAAATGCCAAGCCTAACTGGGATTTGAGCTCAGAACTTATGGGTGAAAGACTTGAGGTGATAGTGTTTTACAAAAGAGATCTGCAATATTCTAATATAATAAAACCTGTACGACATATTTTCATTATATTCAATTCAATGGAAACTTCAAATTAAAAACAAAATACTTTTATAGGAACACTGAGATTGTGAAGCTTAAATTCTCAATTTGAATGGCATTAAAAAATGAAAATCGTTATCTTCCATGAAAGGCTTAATTTAATTTACCTCACTAAAAGATTCTGAATTCTGATTCTTGATTTTCAACTTTAAAATGTAAATGATTCTCTTACGTAATGTAATCCAGGATAATTTCAGATTTACAAGTTAATGACGAGTTTAACTTGTCATTAACTTCTAAATTACTTGAAAAGTAATAGTTTGTGAGAAATATATTACTGAAAATAATATAAGTGCTCTGTCTGTAGTGTTAGATGCTCTTACGAAAATTCCATATATTTATATAAAATTTATAAACATAAATAACAAAATAATTTAATTTCTTCTTTTAAATTTGATTTAATTTATTACACAGCACGACTCAATAGATTAGAAGATAAATTGTTATGTATGATATTCAAATAATAAATACATAACAAGTGGTATTTTATATTTTCTTATTTTTAAATTACATCATATTAAATTTGATGTGTGCTTTGAAAGTGAGCTTTAATTGTAACTGGCCTTGTAAACTTTTTATGAATTTTTAATAAATTTGTTTATTAATTTTCTATAGCAGTTTTGAAAAATAATATCGTTCATAATTAGATTAATATGTTAATGAAATAATTTGAACAGCAAATCCATTCTGTTTTATTGATTATTTATATTAAATTTAACTATCTAATCATTTTTGAGTCATGAAATGAATTTTAGTTTTTGAATACAAAAATAAATTTAAATCGTTACAATATTAAGATAAATTTCAAACGATTATATTACCTGTAATTGGATCTTTATTTTCAATCCCAAGTCTGAAAACAGAATTAGAGTTTACACAGTCTGCAATCAAGATTAAGCATATTTTATATATCAAACATTATTACTACTAAGGTTTTTTTGTTTTTCATTAATTTAATGATAACACTGATAGATGAAAAAAACATTTTTTTTCTCAAAGTATGATACCATTTCTTGAATTGCTTTTTTGTGTACGTTACAGTTCTGTAAATACAATTTTTCTATCACTCTTAGTTTTAAAAAAATTAAGGGAAAATATAGTTAAAATATGTAAAACTTATAATTTTGCATGGCCATACCTGTGTTAGAATGATTTCGCTGAAGCTTTTCTTTTATAAATAGCCTGAGGCACATCCTGAATTAATGTTGAACAGTAATCGGCTAGCATATTAGTTTTCCATTTCCATTTATAGCGGCTTTCCATCAGCGAAATGTCTTGGTGGAAACGCTCACCGTGTTTGTCACTTACGTCTCCGAGGTTGTCCGTATTAAAACCCAGATGTGAGTGGAGGAAATGTATTTTCAAAGACATATTGCATCCCCTAGCTCTGTATAAAGTGAGAAGTTGATTAATATCGTGGTAATTTTCGGATTTTTGTTTGCCGAGAAACTTTTCGCAAACATTTTCAAATGAAACGCAAACTGTACTTTCTACATTATTTAACATTGAATTAAATACATCATCTTTGACCAACTCTCTTATTTGAAGACCAACAAATATTCCTTCTGTAATTTTTCCTTCACTTACATTCAGAAATTTCTGCCTGATGTACAAAAATTTGGGACTATCCTTCATCGCTTTTACAAAATTTTTCATTAGTGCTAGCTTGATATGGAGAGGGGTAAAAATATTATTTTGGGTTCAACTAAGGGCTCATGAATAATATTTCTCCCATTTGGAGTTAAATTGACTCGTTTCTTTGACTCTTTGGTAACATAATGTTTATCCCTAGTTCGGCAGTCCCATTCGCAAAGAAAACACATGTACATAGTATAGCCTAACTGAAAGCCTAACAAAATAGCTGAAAATTTTAAATCACCAAATATGTCCCAGCTATGTTTTTTATTATTTTTTTTTTTAAGAACATCTTTTATCAGATTGTATGTCTCTGTCAAATTAGTACCATAAACGATTGGTATCGAAAGATATTTGTTACCGTTGTGTAGTAGAACCACTTTTAAACTATATTTGGACGAATCTATGAAAAGGCGACAGTCCTCAGGTTTATGAACTTATCCTAAGTAAAACATAAGCCCATCAATATTTGTGCAATAAACCAAATTATTTTCATCAATAACGTACTGAGAAAGTTCTTTATGTCATCTTCGAAAGTGCGAAATTTTTGTATTTTTTTGAAGTAAATTCCAGCCTTACAGTCTTGATCCTAACAGTTCAGCTTGATTTTTTGATAAATTAAAAAACTAACCAAGTCATTTAATTCACCTTGTGGTATAAGATGTGGCTTATTGGAAGATAATTCAAAAACAAAATTATTGTTGTCTTCTTCAGTACTACTTGATTCTTCATCGCTGCTTTCGAAACATACATTCACGGGTGGCTCAGGAAGTGAAATAATTTCACTGTGAGGTACAGGCCTGATTGCAGATTGCAATGAAGTATATTTTAAAGCATGTTTAGATTTTTTAGAAATTCCAGACACACTTGTTAAACAAAAGTAACAATCATCATCCTTTGCTTCACGCCAAACCATAGGTACACCAAATGGCAAAGCTTTCCATGTACCTTTCAGCCATCTAAATGATGAGCCACGTTTTATCCTGATCAGTAATTTTACACTGAAAGTACAAATGATATGCTTTTTAATTAAAGATGTAATGTTTTTTCTCTTTGATTTTACGATAAACTCACCACATACATAACAAAAGGCAACCACATCATTTACACAGTTTCGAGGCATTATGACACTGCACTGTTACTTAAGACAGTAATAACACTGAACAAAATTAATTCATTCCTAAATCCAGTGCTTAATACAAAAAACACTGCTATGTTTTCAGCTACATGTTTTGACCTGCACAGACATGATTAATCTTATCCATGAAGGTTCACTCTTCATTATTAGATATGATGTTATAATATATGGTGACTCTGATATGATTTAATTCTTTGTCTAGTATTGTTTATTTATAGCTTACAAATTATGTTAACAAAGTTAAGCAATAAAAAATGAGCTAACAAAATACAAAATAGGAGCTTAAAATTCTAACTATTCATTAAAAAATGAAAAAAATCCTTTAATTAAAATTAAAAAAATTTTCAAAAATGGTGGGTGATATAGACTGAGTTCATATTCATTTTCAGCATCAAAAAAACAGATTAAAATCATGTATCGCATGTTGAGGAAACAAAAATTATGTTTATCAGTGTAATTCAAACTCAAGACTATTGTCAAAATTTAAATATGGTGTGATTTAAACTCGAACTGTTCCCTACAATGTTTATAGATAGAACGAACTCCTTGCTTTGTTTATGGATAGTTATAGTGTAGTATTTTATCATTTGTCTCAAGAAAAAACCTTATTAATTTTGAAGTCATATGTGAGAGTATGCAATGTAAACTGATCTATGGCCCTTTTGAGGATAATGTTCAAAATTGTTTATATTTTACATGAAGTATAGGTTGAGTTAACCTCCACTGAGTTGAATCAATGCATTTAATGTTGATTATGAAGAACTGAGACACATTAATCTGTTATTTTAAGCTATCTGTCTCAGTCTTTCTTATAGTTGTTGCACATAAAGCATCTGGGATGCTTATAAAGCTATCAGATTTGCTCTCTCTGAGATTATTGATGTTTGTTATACGATTAGGCTCTGTGATAAAGAGCAAATGGGCTATGTGTAGGGCCGAATATCACCTGAACTTTTGTGAGATTGACACTCTTGTTTTGAGAACTATTACACTTAAAATCAAATCGCTCATGGAGTGAGAGTACCCTTTACGCAGGAAAGTAAAATATGTGGTTGGGAGGTGTAATGGATGGAATTTGGTTTCAAGAAGATCACTTGTATCTTATCAAAAGAGTTCATTTCTTTATTTCATTTTTACAATTCATAGTTCTGCCAGACTAGTCTGATGGCAGAACAATTTTAATATTTACAAATACAAGAATTTACAAAATATTTATCATAATTTTCAGTTTACAAAAGAAGAGATTACAATTGATTAAGAATTAAATAAATATAAAGTTTTATAAAAGAAGAATTAAAAACTGAACAAAATGTTAAATAACAAAAACAAAGCAAAGTTATGAATTAAATCAATTTAGAATTAATGAGATAGCTGTCTTTGAAATCAGTTACTAGATGATTAAGGACATAGCTAGAATAAAATAAAATACTCTCATGTTTGAACAAGCATGCACACACATGTGAAAACACACACATATATATATATATATATATATATATATATATATATAAACATTATAAGCACTTAAAATTTATTAATGCTCTAAAGAAAAAATTAAAGCAAAAGTAACATCTTCCTGAAAAGTCACTGCACTTAAATGGAATTTTGATTCTATGCACCTTAACTGTTTCAAAGTAAGTTTATTTTAAAACATGTTCAGTGAGCCTAATTCTTAAATTATAGTAAAATATTTGTTTGAGATGTAAAGTATGGAGAAAACTGTCCACTTCATTAAATAAGTGTGGTATTAAATATTTTCTTAACAATTTAACTAAATTACTAGTATCCTACTGTAATAATATTTCAGCTTCTTCTATGTTTTTGTGGGAAGTTATAAGTAGTTTATAAAAATAAACTAAATTTTGTGCTGTTTTAGAACTGGGGAAGGTGTTTGAATAAGTGGAATAAAATAAAATATTTGTAATTTTGTTAAAATGTAGGTAAAGAGGATTCTGTACAAAAACAGGTTGCAATGATAAGGGTAAAAAATGAAGAAAGGCAGATTCTGATTCACGAAAGAGTAAGACAAGGATGTATTCTTTTACATTGCCATTAAATATGAACGACTATATAGAAAAAGCAGTATGGAAATTTAATTAAAAATTTGAGTGTGGAGTTATTATTCAAAGATAAATATGTAAGACTGTCAGATGATATAGTTCTTTTATTAAAATCCAAAAATAGAGTTAGAAGGGCATTAGATTAAATTAATTTTACAATGGTATGGATTCTCTCCTATGAAAGAAATTCAAAATAAATAAGGATAATGTGAAGTGTATGAAATATCACAGAAAGGAGTGTATTAAAGAATTAAACATTAAAACAGGCAATAATATATATAAAAATTTACTGACTTTTGTTGTGCAGGTAGAAAAATTGTGATGGATACACAGAATACTGAAGTGGGCAAAAGCAGACGTGGAAGAAGAGCTTTGTCCTTGTATCAAATTAGCGTATAAGAATTAGAAAGATATTCTTAAAAAGTTTTGCAGGAATTGCTGTGCTTTATGATAGCAAATCATCTGAAAAGTAGCAAAAGTAAGATAAAGAACAGAGACCTAGGAAATATGATTTTATAGGGAGATGTTGAATAGGATGGGTAATTAAATATGAAATGAAGATTTCTTAAGAGGAATAGAAGAGAAAGGAAATTTGTAGCAAAGAACTAAGTCAGTAGGCTGTTTTGATTTCTTTAATTTATTGAAAGCAGATTTAAGAGATGAAAGAAAGTTGCAGGAGTTAACTAGTAAAGTAACTGCAGAATAAGACATACATACAACCTTTAAATTTTATCCTAATGTAATGAATTTGGTAAAAAATAATGTGACTACTTAAGTGCAAATGAAAGCCATTCAACTCAAGCAGTTTGAAGCAGTGATGGCTGAACTCCCATTAATCATTACCTTAAAAATTACTTCTTTGGTTTGCCATCAGGCAGCCTGAGAAGAGAAAGGGTTGAAGCAACTTGTGCATCTACTTCTTTGTAAGATTTTAATTTCTCACTCTCTATTCTGCATCTTATTCTCTACCTGTAATGAGTTTTGGGTATACCCATCGGTGGCACACAGGCTTGAACGTGCAAGTGCGTTTTCTTTCATAGCTGCTGGCTGCAGTGATGGGAGGCTCCTGATTCGCAACCTGAATAACTATCATGCTGACACTTATTGTCTTGCTTCAAACCGCAGTATATTATTGGCAAAATATTAAGCCTACAAACTGACTGCTTCACAATAGCATAATATAAAACCTGTGTTTGGTTTTTTTTTTTATTTCTCTGTTCCATCAAGTCTCTTATGACCTACAAAATCCATTCTGTATTCCTTAATTCCCTACAAACGAAAAAATATTACATAAATGTTCTTCTACATGCATAATACTTTCTAAAATTTATATATGGTATAGATACTGACAAATAACTAAATATTCTGTAATATTATAATTCAAAGAATTTTGATGGCGATGTGTTATTATAGCATTTCTTTCTACTTGATGGAAGATAGAAAATTCTTCACTCAACAATTTGGATAACTAGGGATCTCCATGGAGTGGATAACCATCCCTAACTGAGAGAACTTTCTTTTTAGGTCAACATGTGTAAATGATAAAGCTAAAAATAAGTTAGTATATGTGTTTTATTTTTAATAGTATTTTTTCATAAATGTGTTTTTATAATACTCAACATGTGACCTTACACTGGGAAAATGCAATAGTAGTTAACTGCTAAAAATCATTATTTACTATTAATAAATAATGATTTTTAAAACTTCAAAATTTAATTTTTTGAAGAAAAATTACATAGAATTTGTTGCATCTACATAGAATTAAAAAAATATATAAAATTAATCACTGTAAATAAATTAAGTTCTTCACTTTGTTTCAGTTCATAGATATTTGTCTTATCAGATTCAAAGATTCAGAAAATAATTGCAAATGTTTAATAAAATTATTTATAAAAAGTAATTGGAATCCTACAGATTTCTTTGAGCTAACAACAAAGGTCATAGATGGTGACAGCAAAATTGATCCATTTACATTTCTATTTAGAATAATTATAGTGTTACACTCCGATCTAAAGTTATCAGAGGTTGAAGAATATGCCAAAAAATATTCTCTAAGTTTAAAAGAATTAATAAAAAAATATCCTTCTAAAGATTTTCTTAACAATCTAAAATTTTATATAACCTACACAGAAGTAGAACCAGCTCTTCCAAGACCTTACTATCTTCTATCAATCAATGGAAAACGTTACAAGTACTACTGTAATAACAAACATGTTTGCTGTGATCTTGATTCTCTCTATGCGATGTCAGCAAATGGGTATGTAGGAATATGTTTATGGATAATTGTATATAATTTAAAAATGATCAACAAGAATTATATTATTCACGTCAGCTGTAGGAGTCCCTACAACATTTTTTTATTCACTAATCATTTTTTAACCTATTCCTAGTCCAGAAATTGAAGATAAAGATATAAAACACTGGTAAGCAACCACCAGCAAAACCCTTTTCTACAGGCACTAATATAACAGTCATAGTTTACATGCCTACTAATTTTAATCTCCCAACAGATTATGGGTTGTTGGTTAGATGAACGTTTACAGACTGAATAGATATTATAAGATATCTTTTGGATAGAATATTTCTCCTCTACTGATAAATTACCCTTTCTTACATTCACTTTTTCAATATCTTTGATCCTTGATTTTTAAACACACAGTTTTAATAGTATTATTATTATTTAAAATATCCAGCTATAATGTATAAAGTGTATTTTTGAAATAATTTAAATTGACTTTTTTTCAAAAAGATCTCTAGAGTGCCTTTATTGACTATAATGCATTATAATGTTGTATCAATTATGGTATTAGAAACCGCTTTATTTTGTATGATGCACTGGTTAGATTATGAAATATTGTTTATTTATAATATGACTGTTAATTAATTGACTTATTAATGCAGTAATTTATTAAAATGGCAATTGTTCATGTTGAAGTGAATGAAGGCATGATAAAGAAAAAAATAATCAAACTCAGAAAAAATATATGTACATTTACGAAATAAATATAGTAATCTCATCCCACTTAACAAAACGATTTAGGAAATCACTAGAAACAACAAAATCAATAAATAAATATAATTCTAAAAAAATAGTTTTTTGACAAGTATTCTATACACTTTGGTAGAACTACAGTAGTTTTTTTAAAAATGGATTTTTTTTCCTGTAGCTCTGTTTTTTATAGGAAATAAAATTTAATGAGAAAACAGTCATTCACCATTACTTTAATCACCAGTAAGTACTATTTAATCCTTGTTTTCATTTTTCACTTATAGTTTGGGCCTACAAAATACATACAGACATTTATGTAAATAGATACAGACATTTTTTATATTTTGTGGATAAGTATTATCTAATGTATTTATAAACATATAAATATATGAAAAATTCAAATCATTGGATCCTCATGAATAACAAATATCAAAGAAATACTCTTATCTCCATTCCTTTTTTTTTGTAAAACAGTGGCATTTTTTCAATTGTACCCAACACCCTAATATCAGTGAACTGTTTATAACAATTTGCCCTGCTGATAAAAACATTTATTGGTCTACTAAAATAAATTATTATTCAAGAGCATGGAAGAATTTCAACAGTACAGAATTTTTTTTGTCAAAAAATATATTTTAATTTCATGATCCCTTTGATATTTGTAAAAATGTTTAATTATTTGAGTTATTAACCTGTTAGTCGATTTGTTTGATGTATTAAATATGATAGAGACACCCCCTGAAATTGCAATTTGAAAACTAATGAATGGATCATTAATCAAAAATATATATTTTTTTTTCAGTTACACACATACACTGATTTGAGTAATATTATAAGTGAAGTGTGTGTGTAAATAATTTATTAAACTGCAATATACCGTGCGTTACGGACCGATTCGCCGAACTTCAGGAACTGATTCAAGACATCAAAATGAGCAAAAACGTTCATATCGATATAAGTTCTATTTTTGTTTTTCTTCCGGACGCCATTTTGTGATTTTTAAAATTATTTCTCAGAAAGGGGTAAACCTACTTAAATGAAAATTGGCAGATTTAAGACTAGTGTCTTGTTCTACAAAATAAGAAATTTTGAAAACGTCACCTTTCAAATGGCGGCTATTTTAATTTTTTACTCTTCAATATCTTTGTAATTATTTATTTGATCAAATTTTTACATTTACAAAATTTATTAAGCATTTTATTATGAACAAAATGATACTTCATTTGTAGAAATCCATTGACAAACAATCGAGTTACTGGAGACAATTAACCCGGAAATACATTTGCGCACTATAATGCAAGGTGATAATTTTTATTATTATTACCGTAATTTATTTTTACTAATTTACTATTATTATTTATTATTAATAATTTTTATTAGTGGAGAGAATAAAAACAGGAACAAATTATCAGCTTGCATTACGTTGCGCAAAAGGACTGACGGGTTAATTGTGTGCAATAACTCGTTTGTTTATCCACGGATTTTAACAAATGAGGTGTCATTTTGTTCAAAATAAAGCGCTTAATAAATTTTGAAAAAGTAAAAATTTGATCAAATAAATAATTACAAAGTATAGTAAAAAATTAAAATAGTCGCCATTTTTAAATTATTGAAGGTTTTTTTTAATTTTTGTTTTATTTTTTATTTTGTGGAAAAAGACACTAGTCTTAGATTTGCCAAATTTAATTAAAGTAGTTTACCCATTCCTGAGAAATAACTTTTTTGTAGAAAGTCACAAAATGGTGTCCAGAAGGAAAACAAAGCAAAATAGAATTTACATCGATATAAAATTTTTACTCTTTTTGGTGTCCTGAATCAGTTCCTGAAGTTTGGCGAATATATCCCGGAGCATTCTGTGTAACTATATATTTCAGTTTTAATACTCTTAATTAACTGATTAATTATTATTTGCCTTGTGACCACTTTCATGGTGACCGCAATTTCATCTGTCAGTTACTAACACCCGTAACATAAAGAACATTTTTAAATTATAGAGTGATACTGGATGTAATTTCAGATAAATTTTAATTGAGATTTTACTGAAAGTATAACCACCATTGCTATAATTTATATAAATGTTTGATTTTTTATGGAATAAATAAAGATCCACGTCATTAAATAATTCATTGATCAAATTATTTCTCCATGAAAGCATTAATGGGAAAAAGTATTAAGCAGCACATAGTGAACATTTCATATTATATACACATGCCCCAATACTGCATAATTAGAGATTGTTTTAAGTTATTGTAATGGTGATATTCATTGTAATATCTAAAAAACCTTAAAACTATGAATGAGAAACTATCAGTTATATTATACAAGATCACCTGTTTTTTTTACAGAAATTGTTTTAACAACGAGAATATATTAATAATCGCTTTTAATGTTTTTTGTACTAATAAACTTCAGTGGAAAGATGATATAATAAAATACTTGTTAGAAACGGCTAAATGTAGTGAAACTACCAAATTTGAGACTATTCTGATTCGTGCTTTACAGATAAATGAAATAATGAGAAATATTATGTCTTTAATTGTCAAAAACAAATATCAAACATTGCATACACTTTCTGCAGAGGAACAAGCAAAATACATGAATGTTGAAGAAAATAAACAAATAAAATCTATCATTGATTTAAATCCTAAATTAGATTCAGAAATATTTGAGAGTTTAAATAACTTAGTATATCATTCTGAATGCATTAGTATAAGTTTTTATCAGATAATAATTAAGAATGTAGATGATGATGATTATAATAAAAGAAAAGAATTGAAAAATAAAATTGACGACTTTGTAGAAGTATTAAAACATATCAAAGATCCTGAATTATGCACATATTTTGAATTTACTGAATATTTGGAGAAAATTTACAAACCAGATCCATCAAATAAACAAGAAAATGAAGATTGGAGAACAGCAATAAATCAAATTGTCTTACACTGGGGCCATGTTAGAGTGATGACTGATTTTTTGAAAAAATCACTAGAAACATATAGTTTATCTTTATCTGACATTGGAAACCTGCTATCAACTGTAACCAAGAATGAAGAGGTTTTAGATGACTCTTCTAAGAATGATGTAAGTATGAAAACCTTTAATTCAGTATTGCTTAAGTTATCAATAAGTATATTGAAAAAACCATTCAAAACAGATTTTCAATTTGATATTTTATATTTAATTAACATCTAAATGATTCATTTTCTAATATTTTTTGTTGTAAATTTTCACCAGACAATGGTTTAGTTCTTCTTCTTTTGATCCCTAGCTAGCATTTGGATCGACTTATAAGCCCGTATGCTGCTGTGGCTGTCAATGGGTGTCTTATTTCACTAATAAGATGCTTCCATGCATGGCCATTGTCCTGGCCTCATTATCGTTTAGCCTATGTTTTTTATATCATCTTTATCTGCTTGATCCACGTTTTCTTTAGAGCTGTTCGTTGGACTCTCCAATGGGTGGGTCATTCATCTCAGAGGAGTTTGTATGGTAATCGGTCTTCATTCATTCTGCAGACATAACCAAATCATCGTAGTCTTTGTTTTTGAATCTGTTCCTTGATTGCTGGCTGCTGTTCGCAGCAATAGCGGATATCCTCATTTTGGATGTGATTGCGAAGTGAGACTGATGATCCGACATAGGTACCACATTTGGAACACTTCAAGTTTACTCAGGTCTGATTTAAGTAGTGTCCATGTTTCTGTTCCGTACAATAAAATTGGCAGGATCAGGGTTTGGAAAAGATGAATTTTGGTCTTCAGCATGATGTTGCTATGTTTCCACAACCACTAGTTCAGGAAAGTAAATGTTGTGATTGCTTGATCATAAATGTTGGATTTCTGCCATAACTGCTACTTTCTTCTCCTCGACCAGTGAGCCCAAATATTTGAATTCTCTTGCACTTGTTCAATTTGCACACCATCCTGTTGGACAATGGCATGAACTGGATGGTGTGCAAATGGTTTAGTTAATATATTGTTTTCTATAAACCAAAAACTGTAAATAACAGAGGTTGTGACTTTTAAAAATATGTGATTATTAACATTTTGCGTTTATTATAGTTTTAATTTTCTGATCATAACAAATAATTAAGGATTAAGATTATGAGCATAATTTGAATGTAAAATTTAGTAGTGGTTCCTTGGTTAACTCGTTCATATTGAAAGTCTGATTAATCAACTTTTTAATTTTAATGAAGTGAAAAAAATAAACCATACTTAAGTCAGATCCAATTGGTTATAATTTCAAACATGAAAATAATTCCCAAACAACTGTTTTTTTTTAATGAATAAAATTTACAATTAGAGAATTAAAAATGACCATCAATATCTGTCATGGAATTGTAGCAATCTCAGCCTTTCATCCATGGTCCCAGGTTTGAATCCCAGTCAGGCATGTGATTTTTCATTTGCTACAAAATTCCACTTCCATTTTCCCACCTACAAACTACTCTGTAAATTTTTGTGGTGAAATAATTCATCAAGCAAGAGAAAACAACAAAGAAAAAATTAATATTTTTAAACATTTTTTATTAAAAAACATGCAGTGGTTTTATACATTAATTGTGATTCAATTAATTATTTAAACTGATTGGGAATTGAATGATCGTTTTTACTGTTGACCTTTTTGAAATAAATCATTAAATGGATAAATTAAAAAAAAATAATCAATGAAATGATGAAATACAATATACACAAGGTGTTTTACTGTAAATGATGTAAGCTAAAATGAAAAAGGTTAATTTTATTAAGTATTTAAAAAATATTAACAAATAAAATATTATAATGTTTGAGGGATTTATTAAATAGAATAATTTACACTTGGTTATATCAAAGTGAAAAATGATGCTCGTCAAAGAAACTGAGAGCCATTTCTCATCAAAGTAAAGAATAAACCTTCACAAATGTAACAGTGTAGTATATGAATTTAACAAAGAAAACAACGAATACTTAATATCACAAGTTAATTATTAGAGCTCTCCTTGACTTTAAGTGTTCTTTTTCTATTATCATGTATTAGTTGTACAACCAATATAAAATATCAATATTCTACTTTCAGGTTTTACATCTAGAACATATTTACACATCATTTAATATTAAGAAAATTTGGAGACAGCTCGTAGTATGGAATTTTAATAATGAACAGCATGAAACATTCCAGCAGTGTTTTGACAACAGACATGTTACTACAGCAGAATTAAATAAAGAGGTTTTGGAATTACATTTGTCAATACGTATAATTTATAATAATTATTGCAGTAAATCTACTTCAGTCCATGCTCCTTACTGAATAGCAGTCTATTTACCAGTTTTAAATGAAGGAATTATATTAATTTCTCATTTCCCTTTTCCATAGAGAAAACTCCTTGATATTTAACTGCCATTGTACACTTGAGAAGAATAAAAGCTAGGCACTACCTCATTGGACTAAGTTTAGGACACCTTTACCAATGACCAATTTTTATATTGGTATAAATATTGGAACTGGAAGTCAAATTGATATTGATACTGATTTATACATAAATAAATCAATCACAATCATTCCAAACAGAGGAAATCAGTATTTGTTTTTGCTGTGAGCAGCAATATTACATTCTCTATGTTTTCAGATTAATGTGAGGTACATTCTTTGTTTATTTAGTAACTGGCATGTAAAGTTTTGTGGATATTTATTCATTTTGTTACAAAAACATTTTAAAGAGAATTTACTTATTAGGAGAAGCAGGTAACAGTTATTTTGATGAACACTTCAGAACCTCCTTGCAAAATATGATTTTTGGCAACAAATAAGGAGTTTAAACACATTATTACTTGCTTAGATATTAATCAAATATATGAAGAATTGAGGAGATGTATCTTATAAATATATATATATATTTATAAATGTATGTTTGTTTGTCCTGTATGCATAACTATGCCATTCATTCAATTGCGATGATTTGGAGTTGTTGTAGAGGCACGTCCGCAAAGGTTTTAGAATTAGTTTGAACCCGCTCGGTGGCACTGAGGTTCAGATATTTCGAAAAATTGTATTTGTAATCCGATTTGGCTCATATTCATAATATGTGTTTCTTATGTGGAAAAAAATACCTCTGCAAAAAGTGGACCCACTAGATGGCACTGGGATTGAGATGTTTGGAAAAATAGTATTTATGGTCCGATTTGGGTCATATTCAGAATATATATTAATATATTATATAAATATTAACATATTAATATATATAAACAAATTTTTTTCAAAAACTACTCACTAGGTGGCACCGGTGTTGAGATATTTATGAAATAAACAAATACACATACAGAGTTCTTCTTTTATATATATAAAAGGCAATGTTCATATATGTGTCCACTGTACACTAAAAAATTACTGGACTGATTTATACACGGGAAAAAAGGTAGAGAGGGAAAAAGAGGAAAGATAAAATAGAAGGGGAAAGGGTAAAGGAGGCATGGAAAAGTGGAAAGAGGAGAAAGGGAAAATTGAAAAAGGAAATGGGGAAAGGAAAAGGGAAAAGGAGGAAATTGGGATAGAATTAGGGAACAGGGAAACAGAGAAATAGGGAAAAAGAGAAGTAGGGTAAAAGTGAAAAGTTAAATTTTGTGAAGTTCCGTAATGTTCAGTTTTTAATGTTTTATCAAATTTTCAATTGTGTTAATTTAAGCTATATATGTGTTCTCAAATCAAAAAAAAAATTATATATATATACTCAAATCTAGTAATAGCAAGCATAGCCGGGTCAGCTAGTATTAAATATATTATAATGGCAAGATCAAGTTACCTTCCCCCATCATTATTATGTATACAAATCATGTCTTTTTCTCTGTTCTTGTTCAAGTTAAATACAGTAATTTCATGCATTAATGACTATCTGATTGCCATTAAATTAATGAAACCTTCATAAATAAATTTCTGTTGTGAAATACAGGCTGCTCCAATTTCTGGCTGGGATGCATACTAAAAAAAAATGTTTATTGCAGTGAACAAATTTTAGTTACTCAACAAACTAGAAAGAAGAAAGAGGGAACTAACATTGAAAATTATGGTTCATTATGAAAATTTCAGCATTGAATATGCTATGAGCAGTATTAGACAGATTTCATTAGAAAGCCACCTATTGTAATGGGTACCATGACTCGACTTATGGAAAATTTTGACATATCTTCACGTTTCACATCCCCTAGATCCCAAAACCACCATCATTTCAAAAGTTTTTATATATGTATATATAATTCACTTTTTTTGTGGACCCGATAACTGCTGTAATTTTGTGCCAGTCACTTTCAAATTGATACATAAAATATAAAGACCCAAAATCTTGGTTGACTTCGTTAGTGGGCAAAATCGGACCATGGGAGTGGAAATGGGGAGATTTTTTGAAAAAACAAATTATCACTATTTATCTTTTTTATTAAGTAAAATATCGAATTCATTTAAAGTTCCTACTATTCTTTGGATAAGGACCTAAAACATATAAAGGTAAAGTTTTTTGATAACACCAACCATTGGTCCAGGGAGTGGAAAAAATAAGGTTTTGAAGACAAAAAAAGTCATACCTCCCTTAATAGGCACAGTATCCAATCTGTTTAAAGTGGTCATTAGTCCTCTAAATATTGCCTAAAACTTTTGTCTGAAACAATTTTTGATATGACCAATCCTTACGGCAAGGGATGACCAAAATGTTGCTGGAATTGTAAGAAGATGGGGCTTGTTGTATGCTAAACATGTAAAAAATTTTTTTCACATACAACCATTGTCACAGTGAGTAAATTTGAAGTTTTTCTTAACTTTAAGGTGGTAATATTTTTTATCCCCTACTTAGCATCGCTGAAATCTACCTCTACTTTCCGGCGTTCTGAAAGGGATTTTTTTTTATTAGAAAGAGATCTTATAGGAATTGGTACTTTTTTATTACAGAATAAGTATTAAAAGCAACATTATAAATACTACTAGAGGAGTGGTCTCCAAAGTGTGGTATGCAAAGTTGCATACTCCACTTCAGAGTATACTCCCAAGTATTTGGTGATACTTGGGATCACCAAAGAAGTAGAAAAAAAATATAAATAATTTGATTTTTGATTTAAATGTATACATATATATTACGAGTATATGGGGGTACAACTTATAATTATTTTTGTCTTAGGAGTATGCAATCAAAAAAGTTTGGAGATCACCGAATTGGTATATTAATGGACCTTTTGACTATATAATATTATTATTAAACAAAGACATGTGTACACCTATAAAAATTAGCTGTATTGTTCACTATTATTAAGAATCTAAATTAAAAAAAAAGAAGAAGAAAAAAGATCTTCCCAAAATTCAAAGAGAATGTAAAAAAAATTTAATGTTATAACTGCATTAAAAAATGCACACTTCATTATTTAATTAACTTAAATCAAAACAATAACCTCATATCCTAGTTTAATGTTAAATAAAGCATGGTTCGCTAGCACATTGAGAACTGTAAAAACAACAAAATAAATTTAACAATATCCTGTTACATACCTTTATTCTAAAAATAAAGGCTATTGTGCATTATAGATATAAAATTTCTTTGTAAAACATCAATGACAATCTAATTTAATAAGTTATTTTGAAAAATCATTATTCAAGTGCAAATCTTTTTTTTCTTGAAAATAAACTTTCATGATTATTTAATTTCTTTGAATGATAATGTTTTTTTTTTTTTTTAGGTATTAGAATATTTTGTTGAAATTGGTAATAAATTTTGCAATTTTAATGTATTAATTGTACTCTTAAAATGGACTGAAGAGGAAAAGATGATTTTAGAAAAAAATCAATATAAACAGTTATTGGCTAGAATTTGTGTTAATGAAGATGGTGCCACTTTTACAGAAAATGATGGGATTTAAACAATAATAGACAGTGTTACTTTGATAAGAAATGACACAGCCTTTCTTGTAGTAATATTTAAATAAGTACAAGAAAAAGTGTCTTTCTTATAGTAAAATTCTACAAAATTCATATAAGCAATAAAATGAATGTAATATTAAATATTTTATTATTAATCCAAGGTTTTTATTTTCTTAATTTACATTTCTGTTTGTTGTTATGTATGTTGTGAATTTTAAATAAAAACTGTACATATTACAAAACATTGTAAATTACATTTATTATATTTAAATTGTTTGCTGATAATTCTCTAGTTAATTTAGTTTTTCCCAATTATCCTTATTGTCTGGTAAATTATTTACAAAATGAAATATATCAATTTCTAATAATTATTATTGGTTAAAATCAATGTTATCTAACATCTTAATAATCTTTTTACTTGTATAAAACTTATGCATTTTCCAAGTAAAATTAAATTGTATAATTTTAGGTGTGCAGTACTATCAAAAACATTATAAATATACCAAACACTTTAGGTTTACTATTCTCGAAATGACAATTTATTCTATGTCCTTTCACAATTCAATTAATCTACCTCTCCCATCTTGTTTCTGCTCTTGAAAAAAGGGTTCCCTGTCTTAAAAAGCAATTTTTTAAAGAATCTTTTTATTGTTAACTCTGTCCAGGTTTGTCAAATAAAAAATACTATATTTAATCTTGGCATTCTGACATTACTGTATTTTTGTGACAATCCTTACTTCTGCATTCTCCTCACATTACCTTTTTATATTGTCTAAAATTCGTGTAAGAAATCTTATCACCACTGTTTGTAATCCACTTTCTTCCTGTCTTTTTCTGTAAGTCAAGCCATGGCACCAAATGCCATGGTTTTGAAGAACACCTTATGTTATACTTTGTTACTTCATACTTATTTATTCCTGTCTTTTATTTTTTAAATTACTTTTTGAGAAAAATTTTATAAACATTAAATAAATTAAAAATAATTTAAAACAGAAATGAAATTAAAACTATTACTTGCATTAAACCAATTTTTTTTTTTTGTTATATTTTAAAATAAAATTATTCGTTATTTTGAAGAGAACGCCAATCCATTTACTCTATAGTATTTGACCTATTCTTATCTCAAATCAAATTTTATTTTTGCTTGATAGTTTTCTGTAAATTAGTGTTAATATTAGTGTCATTTTGGCCCACAAAGATTAGTATGTATGTAACTGTTTTATTGAAGAGAGCAGTCAATATAACTTTCATTTTAATATTTTGGTATTTTCCAGTATTATTTGAAGTAAAGTTTCAATGATTTGTGAATTCCTCTTTTCCACCAAATTTAAAGTAATTTTCTTACATTGTCTATCAAACCACTACTACCAACTAATTAACATATTTTTTAAATATATTCTTTTTGTTAGCCTTAAAGCAAGGTGTGGGAGATTTTATGTTGTTTGCTACTCAATAATTTCATTATTACTAAGGTTAATTAATAAATAATCTTTCATTTATTGAAATAAATTCTAATGATATTGGAATTATCCTAATTATTATCATTATCCTAATTACTTTGCTATTATTCTTGGATACTAAATTTATGATCAACTGGAGATATAAAACATTTTGTAGGGAGATTTGTAATTATGGTGTTTTTGTTTTTGTATGGTGTTGAGGTTAAGTATTATGAAAAGTGTGTTTAGCCGGCTGGATGGAATAATTAATTCTATTAATTAATTTATTCACTAATATTGTTAATATTTTAATTTAAATAAATTGATGGATAGTTTTTTTTAAATGGTTTGTAGTACTTTATTAAAGCTGATGGAAGCATAAAAATATAGCCCTATCTCATAAGTTGAAGTATTGTGTTAATTTGCATGAGAATAGTTCTGATGTCCAGCTTGATAAAGGTGGATATTACTTGTTTTTTAAAAGTAAGTCAGTATAATAGTTGTTTTATTCTTTATATTCATAAAATATAAACACAAGTACAAGTTAAAATGTTCAATAATATCAGTACACAAGAATCATATTTATGAGATTCATAAAACTATCTGAAAACCATTTTCGTACCTCAAAAATTTTTTCTAAGTCTTTTAGGGAATCAAAAGAGATATCATTATACTTCAAATAGGGATACGTTAAATATAATAAATATTTATTATTGATGAAAGGCTTACTGTTTTATTTAAATGCTTCAAATCAAAACAATACTGTTTGATTTTGTTGTAAATGAAATCAGTTCGATCATGCAAAGAGAATCAGAAGTCATCTAATAAAACACCTAGAAATTTCCCTTTACAGACATCAAAAATGATATCATTAATGTTGAGAATTCTGTCTACATGATTACATCAAATAATCTATGTTACTCTGTGAATGAGAAGCACAGTAGAATGGTTTTATTCAGATTTAAAGTTAGATGGTTATAATTTATCCAATGAATAAATTTTTTAATCAACTAATGTTAAAGTCCTTCTAAATAATTATCTTCAGGTAGAAACAGTTTGAGTCATTCAAGAGTGAAATATAAAAAAAATAAAATTAAGCCAATGATTCCATCTCAAAATGGTCTATCTTTCGGTATAAAACCACTACTTTGTGCATATTCAAATTCAAATTAAAATTCTTTTATTTCTTTCACTTTTACAAAATTAATAATTAATGGAGTAATCCTAATACGAATTATAATTGTACTCTAAGATTATCTATTCATAGTCTAGAACCAATATTAACATTGTTTTATAATACAATTTAATATTTATTATTTAACGTAATCATACTTAATTTATACAATTTATATTTGGAATTGAGTTCTGTAAAAGATAAAGATTAGATGCCACAAGGATCTTGTTCGTTTTGTGTTACCATCCCTTTTATATTAATCTGTTTAGTTAGAGTAAGGGGGAAAAAAGGAAACAGCTTTATTTTATATAGGAGAATTAGGTTTCGTTCAATTCATGATTTATTCTGGCGGAAACTTATCTTATCTGCAGTTAAGTATAGAGAAGGTTAATCATCGTCAAATATTTATGTATACCAATAAAATTTTCATCCAGTGCTACCCATTAAGTTATATATGTAAAAAATCTATTACTATGTTAAGTCCAATAATATAAAGCATTATAATTAATTATATATATATATAATCATAAATCATGTAATTACATGGAACATACTTTCAGTGTCATCAATATTAATAATTAGCAAGCGTCTTAATAGCTTTAAGAAAGTGTTTAGGTTCCTACTCGTCTTTATATCATTAGGAAGCATGTTATACAATCTAGAAGCAGTACATGAAAAGAACTTCATATAACTCGTCTTATTTGCTCTGGGGACATATACATTCCTTTTACTTCTAAGTTCATACTCGGTTATCATACTTTCTCTATGACCACTTCTGATAAAGAAAATTTTCATTACTTTATAAATATATAAATAATGTAGCGGTAATAGACAATTCCCTAAATATCGGCAAAGACTGAGCTGTAGTTCTTTTTTTACTTATCATTCTAACGAATCTTTTTTGGATTTTGATTATGGAATCTAAATTTGTAACATAAGTTCCTCCCCAATAGCTGATGCCATAGTCTAGTCGACTATCCACAGTAGCAAAATAGAGTTTTCTCATGGTTATTTTTGGGGATAGTTTGTTTAAAAAATAAAATATCCTAAGGTAGCTTAATAGTTTTTCTTTACTAGCGCAATATGATTCTTCCAGGTTAGACCACTATCTAACACAATGCCCAAGTATTTACAAATATCACGTTGTTCGATCTCACTACATTCTAAACAATCAGATTTATTTATCACACATTTTTTACATTTATATTTTATTGTAAGTGGGAATTTTGTTTTCCCCTTAAGCAGAAGTTGATATACAAGGTTTTTTCAACGCCCAAGATCATATAATGATTTGAAAACCATAACTGTAGTGCGTCCAAATTTGACTGCATGTCCTCAGCCACTTCTATCCAGGTGTTGCGGACATAACACAAGTCAGTATCATCTGCAAACGCATATTCATTACCTTTAAGCCGGGCCGAACAGACACTATTTACATATATTATGAATAGTATGGCTCCCAATACGGATCCTTGTGGGACTCCATATTGTATCCCAGCAAAATTACTTAAACAGCCTTTTATTCTCACACACTGTTTACTGTTGATCAGATAGCTCTCAAACCAATCAAATGAGACACCTGTAATACCACTCATCCATGCGTAGAAGGACATTGTGGTCTACACAATCAAAAGCTTTTGTTAAATCTAAAAATAGACCACGCACACATTTCTTATCATTTATGCCATGAAATACTTGGGTAGCATAATTTAAGAGAGTCTTTTCATATTGCTCCCAGCCATGAATCCATATTGGTTTTTACTAAAAAAAGAAGTTTTATTGAGGTATGATATTAATCTGTTCTTCACTATTCAAAGTTAACAATCACTATAGGGTTTAAAATATTTCAATTTTGTAAACTTTGTAACAGAAGTAGATGACAGATACTGTGATATCAGAAGAAATATATTCCCATATTAAAAAATAAATAATAAAATCAAATTGTCTCATTTCTGCCAAAAAAGTTTGTAATTTGTATTTATCTTAAAATCTTTATTGAGTTCTTTATACTACATGGTACGGTGACAATGCTATGTCAAGCTGATTTCTAAAATTTAACGTTCTAGAAAAGGATTTGTTTCAGACACTTAGTTGCTAATGTCTACCTAATCTAGCAATTTTACTCAGTGACTTTAGATAGGCGTAACATAAACTTTGTTGCCATTCTCTTCCTCGTGGAAAGGGAGTCGTTAATGGTTTTTAGTGATTTTTCTGCTAGTTCTTCATTTTAAGTTTCCAGAAGTTGGATGTCTGATGATTCAGTTACGTTAAAACCTTCATCTTTAATTTTATTTACTAATAACATAATTTCCAACATCAAGTCAACAGAGCTACAGGCTCTATCTATTAAAGCACAATCTATTGATAATTTGTGCTAGCAAACATTGATCGTCGACATAAGGATTATTAGTATGAATCTGTCTCAAATCAGTTAACATTTTTATCCTATGAATGATATTCCAGCAAATCCACCTCCAACGAATACCTCTCCATCAACAATAGTACTATAAAAAGGGGAGTATGGAACATAAACTGTACAGTACTACTGAGATTTTTACAGACTCAAACAAGCAGAACATCCTTTTTTTAATATGTGCGTTGTGACGAACAGTATAGCTTAATCTATAGATGCTCTTTAACGTAACGTTTACAAACTTCTCTTCTGAGCGCTTCAACATGTTTCCTTTATTTGTAACATCGAATCTCATTAACTATGCGTAACGAAAGTTTATGTCAGTCTGTAATTACGTCATCATCTGTAAAAAATAAGCGTTACCTTTAGACTCGCTGAAGATAAATACTATAATACAATATGTTTTAAACGATTACATTTCTGAACATGGATATTAAAAATGGATTATCTTCGTAAAATAAGTGAAATAATCTTGAAATGTAAGGTAATTGCCTTAAATTTGAATGAATTTATGAACGTCCAGATAATAGAATTTTATATAGATATAATTTTCGATAGACTTAATGTAATGCGAAAATTTAAATTTTACTTTGGTTATGAAATTATTAAATTTCGTAGAAATTGAAATTCGGATAAATGAATGGCCAAAGTCCGGTTAACTGAGTCACAAAATTAAAATCTTTTATTATATATAATTTAACTTCATATTTGTATATATATATATATATATGTAGAGAGAAAGAGAGAGAGAGAGAGAGAGAGAGAGAGAGAGAGAACGTTTTGGATAAGGAACTGATGAATGATCACTTGGCGATTCGATACTGCATTGGACTGGAGAGTCCAGTAATTCAGGCTACGGGTGGTAAATGGAAACCGTCGACGTCACAGACTCAATCTTTTGCCAATGCCATGATGGAGCGAGTGGAAGGAATGTAGGACTGGCCTCTAAAGGTCTTCCTACAAATTCTTTGTGAAGAAAATAAAAACTAAAACCGAGAAACGGTGGGGATAGACGTGAAGTCTACTGGTGGATTAATGAAATTGCGGTACTACTACTGACTCTTGCAGCGAGGAGAAAAATGCAAAGAGCAAGATGGAACCAACCTGTGGAGGTGGCAGAAGCTGAGCTCGCATACAAAACCGCACGTGGAAATCTTAGCGCCACAATCAAACAAGCAAAGAGAAGAGGTTCGGAAGAAGCAGTAGGGGGAACTAAATATTGACCCGTGGGGCAGGGCGTATCGGGTTATACTAAGGAAGTTTGACACGCCGCCGCCCACATTATCCACAGATTAAGCTCAAAAAACGATTACAGAATTATTTCCAATCACGGAAGTGCCCCGCGTGACCACAATACAGGAAGACAGAAGGTTCACTGTAGAAGAATTACACGAAGTAGAATATATACAAAGAAGATCCGGATCCAGACGGGATCTCGGGCACCCTATTAAAGGCGTTAGCAAAATCACAAGGCTTCTATTAGAGGTAATCAACAAGGCGTTGACTTCAGGGAGTTTTTCTAAAACATGGAAAGTGGGTAAATTGCTGTTGATCCCAAAACAGGTGAATGCAAATCAGCGATAATCATACAGACCGATATGTCTATTACCGGCGATCGGTAAGTTATACGAGTGTCTTACATAAAAAAAGCGATCGACATAGATATTTATTTCAAAATACGGTTATTTTGATGCGAATGTTTAACCGTTATCCTTCAGATTGATAACGGTTGATTCCGAGATATCATTACTTTATCAGCAAGTTTCCAATACATGATGATGAACATCATCTTTATTTAATCTCAGATATTTTTATCTGACTCTTAGTCTAAATTTTATCTTTAAAGATAATAATTTTGTCTCCTCACGATTAATTTTAGAGAAGGAATTCAAAAATGAAAAATTAAAGCCCTATATAAATTTTATGTGTAGGCTTATTTTAATACGCACTTAGTATTAAAAAAAAAGTAATGACTTCATCACTTTTTTTCATAAGGAAAAGTCTTCAAACCGCGCAATAATCATAGATTAATAATTACAGGAAAATGCTTTCAATGCAAAGGCGTTTATACAAACAATATTTATTTAGTTTGTATAAATTTTCCGTCTATATGCCTGTATTGTGGGGGGGGGGGGGCTTTATCCACATATTGCGCATTATTATTTTATAAGATCATATTTTTTTAAATCTGTGTCTTTTATTATATGGTATTTCCTCACCTAGGAATTATTAAAGAAAACTTATTAATTCGATGCAGTAACAGTTTAAAACATTTTATAAAATTTTGATCAGGTTCGGCCACTCAAGTAGATAAATAATTTTCTGAATTATTTTTATAATTATACGTCCCCGAACAATACTTATGAATACACAAAAAGGTAAACGTAAGTTTAATTTAACCGAAAGTTTTATTTGTTTTTTCTTATTGTATTATTTTTATTATTATATTATTGTAGTATTTATTTACTCAAGGTAAAATCGGGCGTAATTGTGGCTGCTGATTATTGAACAGTACTCGTGACAAAACTCGGTAAGGTAAGGAATTTATATTAATGAGTCGTAGTTTGAAATTATATGATCTCTTTTCCATCCCACATACACACACGCACATACACACCGCCATGCATACCCCTGGAAGAAGTATTTTAGGTCGTTCAGATTTAAGAGAAAGGATGCTGAGGTGTATTAAAAAGTGAGGCCGGATAGCTGCAATATTTTTTTCGTTACTAGATTCCACGGGAGCAGTTTTTTTAAAGAAGAATATTTGAATATTTGGTATTTAAATTTCTTAATTTGAAGTTTCTCTCATTGGTCAGAAGACCAAGACAATTTTTTCTAAAAAAAAATTAGCTGGGTCTGAAAAATCTTTTTTTACAACTTTAGAAAAAATTGTAATTCTACTTTTTCGGAAATAGTAATACTTTTAGGGGTACTACTAATTCCGAAAAAGTACTATTTGAATATAATACGAATTCTATAATTGAAAAGAACTTGCAACGCTTCGATAAAACTGAGATAACAATTTTGAAAAGTAACAAAATGAAAATAAATTTAAAAGAATTTTTATGAAAGTATACCTACTGTAATATTAACAAACAGAAAATTGGATTCTGTAAGCACACTTTTTTATGTTTATTTAAGTGCAAAATTTATTTCGTGTATTATTGTTTACAGGTTCACGACTGATTATTGTCAGTTTATGTCTATGATGAATTAACTGCAAATGAAAAATTACAAGGCAGAATAGGAATGAAATCCAGAAACTTACAGATTAAAATCAAACAGGAATGGTAGTGATACGTAACTTGATTACTTAAAAAGATACAACCCAGTTAATGTCTAACAAAAGAACATAATTTAAAAATATAGCAAGAAACTTTTGCTCTGCTGCCATTGTAATACTTTTTTTTGTCTTCAGTCATTTGACTGGTTTGATGCAGCTCTCCAAGATTACCTATCTAGTGCTAGGCGTTTCATTTCGGTATACCCCCCTACATCCTACATCCCTAACAATTTGTTTTACATATTCCAAACGTTGCCTGCCTACACAATTTTTTCCTTCTACCTGTCCCTCCAATATTAAAGCGACTATTCCAGGATGCCTTAATATGTGGCCTATAAGTCTCTTCTTTTAGCTATATTTTTCTAAATAGTTTTTTCTTCATCTATTTGCCGCAACATCTCTTCATTTGTCACTTTATCCACCCATCTGATTTTTAACATTCTCCTATAGCACCGCATTTCAAAAGCTTCTAATCTTTTCTTCTCAGATACTCCGATCGTCCAAGTTTCACTTCCATATAAAGCGACGCTCCAAATATATACCTTCAAAAATCTTTTCCTGACGTTTAAATTAATTTTTGATGTAAACAAATTATATTTCTGACTGAAGGCTCGTTTCGCCTGTGCTATTCGGCATTTTATATCGCTCCTGCTTCGTCCATCTTTAGTAATTCTACTTCCCAAATAACAAAATTCTTCTACCTCCATAAGCTTTTCTCCTCCTATTTTCTCATTCAGTGGTCCATCTTCGTTATTTCTACTACATTTCATTACTTTTGTTTTGTTCTTGTTTATTTTCATGCGGTGGTTTTTGCGTAGGACTTCATCCATGCCATTCATTGTCTCTTCTAAACTTTTTTTTACTCTCAGCTAGAATTACTGTACCATCAGCAAATCGTATCATCTTTATCTTTTCACCGTCTACTGTTACTCCGAATCTAAATTGTTCTTTAACATCATTAACTGCTAGTTCCATGTAAAGATTAAAAAGTAACGGGGATAAGGAATATTGTAATACATTACCTGTTAACCGTCAGTCGATTATGTAGATCGATGTAATATAATTTCTAGCTTTCATAAGTTTTCCTGTGTTTTTCTTTTAGGTCAATGAAATCAAAAGTTCCATTCTTTCGATTTGATATATATGTGTTTCATGTTTTAATAAATTTGAAACCTGTAGTTGCGTAATTAAAGAGGAACTGAATGAGAGCAGTCCGCTCGCTCGCTCATCTCCACTTTAATTATACAAGCATTTGCATTTTGGATTTATTAAATTATTATAGATTATTAACATCGACACTGATGTTATATCTCAGTCATTAGTACGTTCATTAAACGTTAACTACAATTGTAATAATTCTTATAGGCTACTTGGATAAGAATTGCAAGTAAATCCTGAATACGACATCGTTCACAAGAATAACATATACACCGTGCCGTATTAACTTGAAGGTGAGAGTTATCTCACCTGAGTGAGAGTGATAACTTGAAGTGATCTCTCATTATTTTTTCTCGAGTATGTGGTCGCAATCAGCATGCATAGCCGACCGAAATTCAAATGATACTCGGCTCTAAAACGAAACACCTTCACTCTGTTTAAATAGAGTCTGATTATATAATGAACATCATAATTCTTGAAAAAACCGACTTCGATGGTGGTTATTACTCAGATTCTTTACTGGTGTCACTACGGTAAGGAAAACTGGGACAGATGGTCTGAATCACCAGATTAATTATTCTTGTGTAAGTCTTGTAATACTTCAACTCAGCAAACGGAAGTTCTGTTTTTTTACTTACTAAACAACGTAGATCTACATCATTTTTTTTCTAAACAGGTATAAGATTAGGTATTTTATTTTAATTGTCGTACAATATTATGTTACGTTTAAATATAGATGTAGATGACGAAATGATAAATTATTCTGTTAATTATTGTATTTCCAAGAATGAATTGTGCGATAATAATAATTGGAGAAGAAATACTGCTGAAAAAGTTATAGATTCATAACTTTCCGGTCAGGTTTAGAACTTTTCATACGCAATAAAATCCATTTAAAAAAAAAAATAATAATAGGTGACTAATTTAATATTAATCTGTTGTGATTAATACGTATTTTAAGAATTACCATGTAAAGTAATTACTATCTCCGTTATTCACTATCTTTCTATGACCGCATAGATTAGACAGCCTTGAATCATACACCGGTATTAAACCTTTTATTTTAACAATTTATTTAACTTTTCTATACATAAAATACGTCCTTATATTCATTTATCATATCCTCCAAATTTTTAAATTTATTATTATTTTTTTTTAATACGAGATGTGTATACCTAATATTACGGTTACCTGTAGCTGGTGAATTGGTTCCACCATCTATAAAAATTAAATTGATTCAAAGTCAAAAATCGAAATCGTATCTTTCATTGTTTTATATTTGATACCCATATATGCATTACACATATGAGCAGATAAACAATCGAAATTACGATCCTCAGTATATCGGTCAAATTAAAAAAATATATATATATTTTACCACAATGTACACAATTGTAGACGATGATCAAAATAAGTAACACTGAATTGTGTGGAGTCAAGAGGATTCTTTATATATTTTTTTAGAAAAACCATTACGTATACGATTATTAGTTGAAGCAAAGAATCTAACCCGAGTCCTTAAACTTATGAGTTTTTATATTTTATTAGGTAATATCCGAATAAGCATTATGCATGCGACTGAAATCCAAGCTTAATCGAACTCAAAGTTTCAGTGTATTCATGTATTTATTTATAGATGATGCTTACATTAAGTTGAACTACGAAAGAATCAAATCGAGTATAAATCTATTTATTTCTTTTTTCGAGCATTACACATGAATGAAATTATGTGATGTCGATTACCGAGCAAAGGAATTCATTTTAGGAGTAATTTTTTTTTATTTTTTTATTGATTATATAAGGATAAGCTCGATGCACATGGACTAATATCCAAACCGAGAATCAAACCTGAGACCTTCAGTATAAATTTATTACAAAATATGTAAGTTAATTAAATTTTTATAAAAATACTCGTAAAATTTTTATTGAACAACCGAGTTAAGTTTATTACATTTTGTATCGTTTGGTTTTTAACGACTTTTCGAAGAAAAGTACAATATTATTTTTTCGATCGTATAATAGGAGTTTGGGTGAAAATGCATTTCTTTACGTTTTGAGATATGAGGAGTACGAAAATACCTTTCACTTAAATAGGAGTTTCCAATTTTTATATATATATATATATATATATATATAGGCCCTCCTCTATGAATCATGAGACCTTGCCGTTGGTGAGGGGGCTTGAGTGCTCAGGCCAGAACAGAGTAGCTGGACCGAAGGTGCAACCATATCGGAGAGGTATCTGTTGAGAGCCAGACTAAGGAATGATTCCTGAAAGAGGGCAGCAGCTCTTTCAGTAGTTGTTAGGGGCGTGAGTCAGGACAACTTAAACGGCCGTATCAACATCACTCAGTCCTCTGAGTACTGCGCAGCTGAAACCAATGGAAAACTACAGCTGCTTTTTTTCCAAGAAAATGTGGCTCTCTGCATTTTCACATAGCAATAATGGAGGCGCCTTCCTTGGTAAAATATTCCGGAGGTAAAATAGTCCCCCGTTCGGATCTCCGGGTGGGGACTACTAAGGAAGGGGTCACCAGAAAATTAAAAAAATAACATTCTACGAGTCGGAGCGTGGAATGTTAGAAGCTTAAAAAAGGTTGGTAGGCTAGAAAATTTAAAAAGGGAAATGGGTAGGACGAATGTGGATATAGTAGGAATTAGTGAGGTTCGGTGGGAAGAGGAAGGCGACTTTTGGTCAGGTGATTTTAGAGTAATTAACTCAGCGTCAAATAATGGGCAGGCAGGAGTAGGTTTCGTGATGAACAAGAAGATAGGGAGGAGAGTGGAGTATTTCAAAACGCATAGCGATAGAATCATTGTAATAAGGATAAAATCAAAACCTAAACCGACAACGATTGTTAACGTCTATATGCCTACAAGCGCCCATGATGATGATGAGCTAGAGTGTGTATACGAAGAGATTGATGAAGCAATTAAACACATAAAAGGAGATGAAAATTTAATAATAGTTGGAGATTGGAATGCAAGCATTGTTAAAGGCAAGGAAGGAAATATAGTGGGTGAATACGGGCTGGGCAAAAGGAATGAAAGAGGGGACCGACTTATAGAATTTTGCACGAAGTATAATTTAGTAATTGGCCAACACCCAATTTAAAAATCATAATAGAAGAATATACACTTGGAAAAAGCCAGGCGATACTGGAAGGTATCAGATAGATTATATCATGGTTAAGCAAAGATTTAGAAATCAACTCGTTGACTGCAAAACTTACCCTGGAGCAGACATTGATAGCGACCATAATTTGGTGATAATGAAATGTAGATTGGGGTTTAAAAATCTGAAGAAAAGATGTCAGATGAATCGGTGGAATTTAGAGAAGCTTGAGGAAGAGGAGGTAAAGAAGATTTTTGAGGAGGACATCGCAAGAGGTCTGAGTAAAAAAGATAAGGTAGAAAATGTAGAAGAAGAATGGGAGAATGTTAAAAAGGAAATTCTTAAATCAGCAGAAGCAAACTTAGGCGGAATAAAGAGAACCGGTAGAAAACCTTGGGTTTCAGACGATATATTGCAGCTGATGGATGAACGTAGAAAATATAAGAATGCTAGTGATGAAGAAAGTAAAAGGAACTATCGGAAATTAAGAAATGCTATAAACAGGAAGTGCAAACTGGTGAAAGAAGAGTGGATTAAAGAAAAGTGTTCAGAAGTGGAAAGAGAAATGAACATTGGTAAAATAGACGGAGCATACAGGAAAGTTAAGGAAAATTTTGGGGTACATAAATTAAAATCTAATAATGTGTTAAACAAAGATGGTACACCAATATATAATACGAAAGGTAAAGTCGATAGATGGGTGGAATATATTGAAGAGTTATACGGAGGAAATGAATTAGAAAATGGTGTTATAGAGGAAGAAGAGGAAGTTGAGGAGGATGAAATGGGAGAAACAATACTGAGATCTGAATTTAAGAGAGCATTAAAAGATTTAAATGGCAGAAAGGCTCCTGGAATAGACGGAATACCTGTAGAATTACTGCGCAGTGCAGGTGAGGAAGCGATTGATAGATTATACAAACTGGTGTGTAATATTTATGAAAATAGGGAATTTCCATCAGACTTCAAAAAAAGTGTTATAGTTATGATACCAAAGAAAGCAGGGGCAGATAAATGTGAAGAATACAGAACAATTAGTTTAACTAGTCATGCATCAAAAATCTTAACTAGAATTTTATACAGAAGAATTGAGAGGAGAGTGGAAGAAGTGTTAGGAGAAGACCAATTTGGTTTCAGGAAAAGTATAGGGACAAGGGAAGCAATTTTAGGCCTCAGATTAATAGTAGAAGGAAGATTAAAGAAAAACAAACCAACATACTTGGCGTTTATAGACCTAGAAAAGGCTTTCAATAACGTAGACTGGAATAAAATGTTCAGCATTTAAAAAAAATTAGGGTTCAAATACAGAGATAGAAGAACAATTGCTAACATGTACAGGAACCAAACAGCAACAATAACAATTGAAGAACATAAGAAAGAAGCCCTAATAAGAAAGGGAGTCCGACAAGGATGTTCCCTATCTCCGTTACTTTTTAATCTTTACATGGAACTAACAGTTAATGATGTTAAAGAACTATTTAGATTCGGAGTAACAGTACAAGGTGAAAAGATAAAGATGCTACGATTTGCTGATGATATAGTAATTCTAACCGAGAGTAAAAAGGATTTAGAAGAAACAATGAACGACATAGATGAAGTCCTACGCAAGAACTATCGCATGAAAATAAACAAGTACAAAACAAAAGTAATGAAATGTAGTAGAAATAACAAAGATGGACCGCTGAATGTGAAAATAGGAGGAGAAAAGATTATGGAGGTAGAAGAATTTTGTTATTTGGGAAGTAAAATTACTAAAGATGGACGAAGCAGGAGCGATATAAAATGCCGAATAGCACAAGCTAAACGAGCCTTCAGTAAGAAATATAATTTGTTTACATCAAAAATTAATTTAAATGTCAGGAAAAGATTTTTGAAAGTGTATGTTTGGAGTGTCGCTTTATATGGAAGTGAAACTTGGACAATCGGAGTATCTGAGAAGAAAAGATTAGAAGCTTTTGAAATGTGGTGCTATAGGAGAATGTTAAAAATCAGATGGGTGGATAAAGTGACAAATGAAGAGGTATTGCGGCAAATAGATGAAGAAAGAAGCATTTGGAAAAATATAGTTAAAAGAAGAGACAGACTTATAGGCCACATACTAAGGCATCCTGGAATAGTCACTTTAATATTGGAAGGACAGGTAGAAGGGAAAAATTGTGTAGGCAGGCCACGTTTGGAGTATGTAAAACAAATTGTTGGGGATGTAGGATGTAGAGGGTATACTGAAATGAAACGACTAGCACTAGATAGGGAATCTTGGAGAGCTGCATCAAACCAGTCAAATGACTGAAGACAAAAAAAAAAAAAAAATATAAGCTTATGTATAAAATTTGTGGCTCAAAAATCTCAAAAGGTATTAAAATAATTTCTTTGAAATTTATACATGCTGTAGTAGTATATCTGAAGTTGTGCATGTGAAAATTTGATGATGATTGGTTCAGTCTTTTTTTAGTTACGTTCAATTAATCGAAAACATTTGAGCAGAGCAAGTTAGAAGTGTGGTTCGTTAAGATACTACAAGTTTAATCTGTAACGTTTTTTTTATATATGTTTTTAGTATTTACCATCAGATAGTAGATAAGATTGATAATTTACAAAAACAAAATTTTAAATATAAATATTTGAAAAAATAATTTTAAATATCGTAGTTATTTTATATAAGAAAATAAAATAATTTTTTTTAAAATTATTTCGATCAATTATAGTAATAACAATTTAATTATGTTGTAAACAGAAAATATATTTTAAATTAAATTAGAAATAAAAATAATGCCTTTTTTAATTTTCCCATATTTTTGTTAAATTTTAGATTAGAATGACTTAACCTTTTCAAACAATATAAAATAACGGTCTTCTTACGCAGACCTAAACAAGGATTTTTTTGTATCTAATACACTATTTCTTAAAATAAATTTTTGTATTCTGTCATATATAGACCGGTCGTTCTGTCGGCACCGGTAATTGTAATTGTTAGCATGCTTCCTTCTAAATCAGCTGATATCAAGTGTGATTTTCGAGTTAAAATACGTGTGTTAGTTTGTTCAGCTCGGATATAGAATATTCCTTCAAGTTCAAAATAAACAGCAAATGTCATTTTCTTTCTTTTCTTGAAAGAACTTTCTCTTTCGAAAATTAATTTTAACAGGCCACTTAAACTTTTACATAATAATGATCTACGTATAGACAATGTGGTAGTGAACTTGAGCGGTTATACTATTTGTTTACAAGTTCATTTTTTTCTTTTTATCCTCTCCGGGAGGATAGAAAGAAAAATTTCTTTTTTAGTTATTGCTTACCTTTCTTTTTTAGGTATTGCTTCAGAGGATGAGATGAACTTTGAACCCGGGACTTCCGGATGAAAGGCCAAGACGCTACCACTCATGCTACAGAGGCGGCTTACAAGTACGTATTGTTTTGCTTTAATAAAAAGGAGTTTACAACAAAAATGAGAGAGAGGTACGATTATATATTTTATTTCTTAGTTGTTATTAACATATTACATTTGTTATTAATGTGGGAAAAATAAACGCACAGTGTTGTTATCGTTATTATATATATATATATATATATTTGTTTTATTTGAGGAGCATTAGCTACTGTGGTCTTTAGCTCTTATTCCTGACAAAAAAAAGATTAAAAAAATGTTTTCCTTCCGTGATAAAAAACACTAATGAACTAATTAAGAGGTTAGTCTTGTCGAAAAAGAACATCTAGAAATAGACTTATGATAGAACATTAAAATTCACAAAGAAACAAAAGTTGACAAAGGGAATAAAGGGCCCTTACCATTTAAAAACACACAAAATCCATTTCTGACGAAATGTCAAAACTATCAAAAACACTGTATATCATACAAATATTAAAAACTTATCTTTTTATTAAAATTCTTCTGTTAAAGCCTCATTTCTCGATGGAGAAAAACTATTTTGTTTTATCCTCTCTGTTTCTATCTTTGACGGCCTTGTGCTGCTATCCCTAAAATGTCGATTCTTCAACTTCTGTGTAATGCGCTTGACTATATTTGCTAAGGCTGGCGCCAGTTTAGATATCACATCAATTGGTTTAAAAAATACTGCAGAAGCGACAGCAACGTAGGCATAGTTGTGACTTTTAGCGATCTGCTAGGCATGATTTTTCTGGCTTCAAAGTAGATTATTGTCATTATTTTAGGTTTCTCAACATAGTGGTTATTCAGATCATGTGATGGGAGTATGTCACATGTTTTTCAATTATACTATTTAAAAAAAGTATATTTTCAATTATACTATTATTTTATTATGTGACAAGTCACATGTTTTTCTATTATATTAAATTCCTGACTATTGCAGTTGTTTTTAAAATTATGTCTTTCTGTATGATGGTTTGAATATGTACTGGGAGATCTAATTTCTTCAGGTATCATGTCATTGGTTTTGCTGTTATGCCTGTAAACCAATAATATGATCAGTACTATTGTTATTAAGTTGTGTTTTTCAGCTTTGTTGCAAGAGGAGTATATTTCTCTATTTTCTCTTTTTCTTTTAATATTAAATTATTGTTGTTAGGTATAGCAATACCTATTACGCACATATTTTATTCTGATTTCTTGATTAATATAATGTCTGGTCTGTGGCATGTAATTGTTTTGTCTGTGAGTATTGATCTGTCGCATTGTAGTTTGTAGTTCTCTAGTACATTTTCAGGTATGTACTTGTAGTTGATGTGTGTTGTGATAAGTCCATATTTAACTTCAAATTCTTGCTGAATTATTTTCGCCACTGTGTTGTGTCTTTAAGTGTAGTCTGTTCCAGTGAGTGTTTTACAACCTCTTGTTATATGTTCAATAGTTTCTTTGAATTGTAGGCATTTTCTGCACACTGTTTCTATGTTCCTTTCATGATTTATTTTCTGTAGTTTTTCGAGGTTATTACTTTTATCTTTTATGGCTAGTACAAATCCTTTATTCTCTGGGAATAGTTGTCCTGTTTTGAGCCATTTATATGATAATGTTTAGGTCATGCATTATTTTGTAGTGATTACCATGGACTGCTTTTCCTGCCCACAATTCTTTCTTATGTTGTGCTGTGGTTGTATGATTGTTATGAGTGTCCTTTTTTTGTAAATTGTGTGGTGTATATTGCTTGTCAGTTTTTTTAACTGCTTTATGGAGTTATGTGTTTTCTATTTGCTTGTTGTGTAACACCTTTAGGTCTGTAATTCATCCTCTTCCTTCTTTCCAACTAATTGTAATTTTTATTATTATTATTTTCTTTAAGTATATGGGCATCGACTTCTAAGGTCATAAGCCATTGTCACATTGTTTAAAACTAAGGAAGATTCACCAATAATGAGTAAATAATCACCCTTACATATACATCAGGTATATAGGGTCCTTACATTTACATAAAACATAAAAATAAACTTAAAATATTTAAATAAAGTACATAAATTGCTAGAAAATACCAAATTGAACAAAGAAACCCTATGCTCAGTTATAAAGAGCCTTCACATATGGGTTCTGCAGTCAAACACAACAGAAATTGTTTTGCAGAAGGCTAACTACAAATGGGTTAATAATCTGCTAGCATGAATGTTAGTAACTATTATTTCTTTGTTACCGTTTTCCAAAGCAGCAATACTTAATCATTACCTCTTTCTACACATTGGTCTTCCTATGCCAGTTAGCATATATTAATTTATTATTCTTGTGAAACCGATTCTGAGTTTTTATCAACACCATTTGTTTCAGGCAAGTTAGTTTTGCATTACTTTTCCATTTTTTGTATATGGTAATGTAATTTCTATTGAATTCAGTTTAGGGTTCAATCTTCTCTATTCATTGCCACACAGATAGGGATTATGTTTGTATTGTGACTATTTGTTGCCATTCTGGCAGTTTCATTTGTTGTGATTCTACCTTGCCCTGAAGTCCATATAAATATGCATCATTGTATCATTCAGTATAATACATATAATGATGTTTATGATAAGAGCATCCTCAATGTTTTTTTTTTTTTTGACCAATGAATTAATTCATCACAGAAGTACATGGAATATGAAAATTGAAATTTGTAGCGTATGAAAAATGTCATGCCTAACTGGGATTTGTACTCAGGACCTTCGGATACCAAATCTGGATCCTAAGATTTGATTTAAGCAGAGATTGCTTATAGAAATTAGCTCTGTTGTATAAAAACTGACCATATCTGTGAGAATAAGGTTCACCATTAACGTACATAGTGCACTCAACATAATGTTCAGTTTTAGATCCATCAATATAAATTGTTCGTAGCTACTGAAGAAAATTGCTGTTGAATGATCACTGCTAGTTTGTCTTTTATTTTTCCTTAAAGTGTCGTATTCTCTTTTATTTCCTGGTACCGTATTCTGGGTGATCTGCAACAGGGATAACAAAGTTTGTATGAAGCAGTCAATGAATAAAAGTTTTATAATTTATGTGGTTGGGATAGGCACATATATTTTCTGCATCTCTTAATATAGTAAAATCTCTCTTCTATAATGTAATCATATTTTTCCTACATTTGTCATCAGACTAGTCACCGGCCTTGTATGGGGAAGCACCTGTGGCATACTTAATTCCATTATTTTTTATGATATCTAACTTTCTTAATGCGATTTTTTTAGCAGATGAATAAGTAATGCATCCGTAATCGAGGCTTAATTGAATCTATTCTTTATAAAACTACTGTAATATTTTTATCTGAGCCCCAATTGATATTTGAAAACATTTAATAATATTGAGGGCTTTCTTGCGCCTAACATTCAAATCCTGTATGTGTAAAGGGTTTCTAATAATAGATCTAAGAACTGTACATTATTTTTGTACTGAATTAGATGGCCATAAGTAGTCAAAAAAGAAATACAACGTGGATTTCTTTTTCTACAGAAATTTATACAGTACATTTTCTTTGGTGAAAATTTGTAACTTTTCAACTTCATTGAGGACGTTTATCGCTCGTTACAATCTAAACTTCGCCATATTTGTATTGTTACTGGCATATATGATTGCTAGATCTTCAACGTAAACGCTAATGCTGATTTCTCCTGGAATGGGTAATATCAATTTATTAATGACGATTGTAAATAAGATATCAGTTAATGATGAGCTTTATGGTATGGCATTTTCTAATCTTTTTTCTGATGTTCCAGACATGGGAATGATCTACCTCATGGCATTATTATTGCTTTTCACAGTCACTGATTCAAATTAATGGCTTAGTCATGTTTTGTCAAGGAGTCCTGCAAAAAATTATGACGGTAACTTTTCTAGTTTACAATTATGGTGACCTCTAATCTCACGACTCATAATATTAGTTGCTTCTAAAATCACTGTCTTTTGAAGGAGAATTATCACATTATGATTGATATCTAGTTACATAAGGCAGTTCTTGAGATTTACAGGGATTTTCCCATAGACCTATTCTAGCATTTTTATTCTTTATTTTTTTTTTTTTTTGAAGGTTGGGATCTAAGGCCTAATCCTGTTTATTTCATTCAATCACTGAATTGTAATTTCAACTATAATTCTTTATATACTGCAAAAAAATTTCATGGCTCTTAGAAACTGGTTTGGGCTACATCCAGGTGATCATTTGCAAGGTCTTCTGTGATACTGCCTTTCAGCCCATATCTGGATTTGAGGTTGGTATATAGGTTTTATTCTTCAATTATGTATTTGACCATTAGAGGGCCTGCACAAGAGAAAATAGACTATTGCAGTCCCTGAAGAAGGCAGGGTGAAGTTATTCTCATATACCCAATTCATAGCCAGCTGATGCAGAATTGTTCATGTCGGCTGCACTTATCTACACCTTGCTTGGTGGCATGTAGTTTTATTTGCATCTCAGCCCAATCCTGCTGCCATAAGTTATAGTGGTAATTGAGTCTGCAATAATGATAATAATAATGGTTATTATTATTATTCAGAGTTAATCTTGGATCCAGAGTTCCTGTGTACAGGGTCAGACATCATGTAAATTTTTTTATGAAACAAAATAATCATTGCAATAACGAGTATTAATTAAATTTTCAAAACTAACATTCTGATGATAAAAGACAACAAAATTCATTATTTACGACAACTTATAATACATAAAAAACAGGATTTTAATTTTTACAATTTAATATAGACTTAAAAAAATTTGAAACAAAAAAATTTTATTACATTTAATAAGTAATTTTAATTTTTAAACAATGTCAGTTAATATTCAAGTGCCTTCATTAGAGGCAAGACACAAAAGACCGAGTCCCGATTGCAGGTAGTAGTGGCTGGGGACGGCATAGACAGACCTGGCTGCTCTGTCTTAGTGGTTAGAGACGAGGCACCTCCTAGATGCTTAATTGTGGGCCTAGGCCTTGGAGGATGGGAAAAAAAATAAAAAACTAATCATTTTTAAACAATGTCAATTGATATAAAAAATAGTATAGCGTGTCATTGAAAATACAAAAACAACTATAAAAATAATAGTATACTATACATAGAGTAATAATAGAGTACAGGAAAAGTAAAGAAAAATATAAAAGGTATATATGGTAAGGAATATGTATACCACAGAAAAATGAAATCACTTCCATGCAAACCATAAGTGAAACCACTTCCAGGTAAAATCTTATCTTAACAAACTACTGACATTACATTATTATTCATTAACAGAATTTTGTTTTAGGAAGTGAGTTACAATTGCATTATGTTAGATTTAAAACAGTAATTGAGAAAAATTCTCATACAATTAAAAATGAATTTATTAGTTATATATGAATTATTATTATTATTAATACTACCAAGAATTATTACTAGTGAAAATAAGTTACCTTGTGAAAAATGGAATAGTATTGCATTAAAAAACCCGGTTAAATATGAAAATAAGAATATATTATCGGATGGTGTATTATACCCATCAAATCTGACGTTTAGTGATGGTGATGAAGTGAGATATTGTCATTGTTTTGAAAATATTTGCCTAAGAAAATGCTGTTCGAAAGGTTATTCAATGAACAAATTAGATAGTTGTGTAAAGAGTAAAGCAGAGTTAAATCTTAAAGACATAAAGAATTATTCGCTGAAGGAATCCATTATAGATACAAATAAATTCAAAATTATCATTTACCCAATAGAACTCAGTTGTGTATTTGGAACATATAATTTGGAAGCTAACAAATATGTCATAAATAATAACGGTAGTATTACAACATATTATGATAATGAAACAGTTTTAGTTGGTACTGATGAAAACTGTTTAGAATGGCATGAAAATGCTGGAAGGATTGTATCGATGACATGTTACGATTTCATTTATTATGGGGAACAAGTGTATACCGATTTGGTATTTGTGACTATATCGATACCGTTTCTTGTAATTACTTTTGCTTTATATTGTATTATACCAGATTTAAATAATAACACTCTCGGCAAAAATTTATTAAGTCTGATCTCAAGTATTCTTCTATTAGATTTCACATTTATTATTCAATCATTATTAATTCTCAATGAATATAAATGGATTGCAAAGATTTTAGGTAAGATTTATTTTACTACATATATAACATACTCATATATATTATATTGATTAATAATAATATATATATTTAGTTGAAACCATATAACTTATAAAATTGAGTTTAGATTTTTAATCTTTATGTATTTGTATATTAATGATACAATTTAATATGATTCTGTACTGCAATCTTGATACAGTTTTCTTTATATTAAATATCTTGCAAAATAGATTTTCTCTTCTCTAAAATGTTTTTCATTAGGGAATCATCTATAATCTTGCTGAATATTTATTTTTTATATATTCTCTCTCAAGATGTAATAATATTGTAAGCACATGACATTTTGAAAAAAATATTTTGTTATTAAAAAAGAAAAAAATTTGTGTTCTTTTATGTTGATAAGAGAGTCATTGATTCAGTAGTACTGTCTAAATTAAATAGAATTTTATGTATAAGAACTATCAGTATCTGAAAATAAATAACTAGTTTAGTTGAGGCCATTAATTAATTTTAAAAAACCCAAGTTATGTTATTACTAAAATTATTGATAAAGTAATTAGATCAAAGATAAATTTAGAATATAAATATAATATAAAGAATGGATACGAATTAAATAAGTTAAAAATTATCAATAATGAAATTAAAATGATTAGCTTTGATAGGTACTCAAATATACCCATTGATTACACAATCTCAGTAATAGAAAATAAATTAATAAAAGGAGATGAAGACCAGAAATTTATAAAAAAATATTATAACTGTAATTAGAAATATATGTAAGCAGAAGTATTTTGAATTTAATGAAACCTGTTATACACAAGAAAATGTTTTACAGATGGTATTTCTCTTATCTGTTATGTCAGAAATTCATCTGCAGGAATTTGAAAATAGAATAGTATTTGGCATAAATCAAGTACATAAAATTTTGTTATGGGTCAGATACATGGATGTATTTAGTTATATATGAACCAGTTATAAATAATGAACATGAAGTAATTTAAAAATTTTTTTTAATTTATTTTTATTTTAAACAAACAATTTTTACAAATTGTAAAAAGCTAATAGAGTTATTATGTAAATTTTAAACAGTTTAAGAATTTATAAAAGATGTCACTGAGGATGGGTTCAGACCCGTAAGCGTTTTGATGAAGTAAAAAATTAAAGGTAAGAGTTTTTCACTAATTCTCTGCTTTGCAGAGGCTGAAAGAATATTATATTGTGTGTATAGATAAGTATGTATAGAGGAAAAAAAAGAAAAAATGGACTATAAAAAGTTTAACCTAAACTAGTTTAGTATCTAATCTACTTATTTAGTATATCGTTGTGGATTTTTATTTACTTCATAATGTTTGAGTCAATTAAGATATGTTCCATTATTGTGTAAAATTACAAAGATGTTTGTTGATACCAGGTCAATAAATATTAACTCTGTTGTTATGGAGGAGTTTTAAGGTTCTTTTTATCTTTGAAACTGTATTCAATTTGATTGATGCAGAATGTGCAGTTGCAGTGGTTCAGATTCATACATTCCAATCAATGGTAGATTTTATAATAGCATTTTTTCATATCTGTAAATATTATCTTATAAAATTGTTTGTATTTTTTTTTTTCAGCATATCCAAGAGTGTATGGTATGTTAGGAAATTTCTTCTGGTTAAATGTGATGTGCTTTGATATTTGGCTAGTATTCAGGTAATAATGCATTTCTTTATTTACTAATAGTTTTTAAAAGAATTAAATATTGTAAAGGCATCATAGTGGCTTATGACTTTTTTTATTGTTCATTTTTTAAATGAATGAAAATTCATCTAAGTACTCGATCCTATTTTAGGATTTTATTGTTACCCTAAATTAGCATGATATTCATGTTACAGTATATTCATTTATGTGTTAAACAGAAAAAGTAGTCAAACCAAAAATTTGTCATCCGACAACAGTTATTAATTTTGCATATAAAAAAACTGTTACTATTCTAAAATTATTTACTTTCAAAAAGAATTTGCTGAAAAGTAGATGTGAATATTTTTTTAAACCTTGGATATTGGACACATGATGGGCTTGCATTTTACAATACTCTCACACCAAAGAAGTATGCAATTATTTGAAATTTTGCTTTATCATTTAACTACACTAACAGTTATGTAGTTCTGGATAAAAAAAGGTAAAACTGATTTTGTGATTTGTGCTGCAACAGTTAATTAGTTTTGCAACTTGATTTCTGTTTCTTATTTTAGAGGCAATCAATAAAAATGTAATGTAATATGAATTGATGAATCCGGCTGATGAGCTAAAGAGATCAGACAATTGCAAAGTCTGTAAGGGAGTAGTGGACTTATTAACAAGAATTATTAAATCAAGTATACCTATCTTCTGCATATTTTTACTGGTTTGTACCAATTTGCTTTTTAAGTCATATTTTTTACATTGTCCGATCTAATTTTTACCCAACTAGATCTGTAGGAAGAGTGATATTGTATTTAACTGCAATGTTTGTTTGTTCCCTTCTGTAGTTTCACAGATCCAACGAATTACAATCAACTCTTGGGTAGTAACAGGTCTTTGGTCTGGAAGTAACACAGACATCATAAATTGCCTTACCTAGAATAACGGGGTGCTACACTGAAGGACAAATTTAAAAATTATGCTATTTTAAAATCTTAATGATGGTCTCCATAAAACAATAAAAAGAACACTTTTTGCCTCTTGTAACTTTTTTCAAAAAATTTATCATTATTGAGATATAAGTGAAAAATATGTTTAGCAAAAGGAAGCAGGAATACATTGCAGCTATCTTAGCAGATATATATGTTAATGATATATAATGTATATGATATACATTATCATTCAAATTTAAATATAAATAGCACAATGTTACTTAAAAAAAAAAAAATTAACCAATCTAGATGATGACTAGCATTTTGAATGGTAAAGATATGTAAACAGCAAAAAAGTATTAAAATAATATAATTACTAAAAAACAAAAAACCTCGACCACTAATTGTACACATCTACCTAGAATAATAATGAAAAATGAACAAAAAGTATTCAAACAGTTTTCTTTCTTTTCTTACATTTTATGTTGTAGTTGAGTGCCTGTGTAGGTTAGACAAGATGGTGCCTTTGATGGTCTCCACTTTGTTAAGACAGACATAAAATGTAGAAATAATATTAAATTTCACATCACTGATTAGCTTTACAGTATCCCAAAAAATGCCTGTAAGAAAAGAAAGAAACACTTGCTTAAATATTTTTTGTTTGTTTTTCATAATTATTCTAGGTAGATGTGTCCAATTAGCAGTAGAGTTTTTTGTTTTTTTAATAATTATTTAATTCAACTTAATATAGCAAAATTCTAATTCTGACAGAGCAACTGAGATGAGTTGCAGAGCTTGTAGGGAGGGTAGTTGGGTGCAATGTCTCTAGTCTCATAATTTTAGATAGAACATGGACTCGCTTTCCACAGAATGGACTCCACACTACACAGAATTAACACGCTAATCCTAATTTTTTTTAGAACATTACTGTTATAATAAAATACACAAGTATCACATAGTATTATCATGTATTTTTTTATGTTCTTTTGAAGGGCGAGGTAAAAGTTGAACCATTAAAGTTATTCTAAAAAACCATAAAAATAAATAGCCTCTTCCTCTGAGGGTTGCAAATCTTTTAAATTGTAAATTACTCGTATTTATTCTACTTAATCTTTGGCAAAAGAAATAGAAATTGTATTTTTAATTTTATATTTTCTTATTTATTTATAGATATTTTATTATATAGCTACTTGTTTACTCTCAAGACTAAAACAGCTTCTTTTCTTTGTTGTACTCATAGTGGTTACTCTCAGTCATTCCATAATCTAACAAAACATCAGCAGACGAAAAGATTTTTGAAATATTCAATATACGCATGGAGCATGCCAGTGGTAATATGTACTGTACGTGCCTTAATAGGTAAATATGACTAATTCTAATTCCTTTTAATCTTTCAAAAAATGTTATCATGTAGAATACATATGATATCATTACGTATACAATTTATCACTTTTTAATTAATCACTTACAATCCCCAGAAAACAGAATCAAACAAAAGGTCTCTTAACTTTGAAATCCTACATCATTAGTAGCTGCTTATTTTTTTATAAATTAAAAGGTTTTATGTTATTATTTAATATATATGATAGCTATATCATGTTGTCTAGTTTATGTGTCTCAAAAATTATTAACAAAAATCACCTATATATGTTTAAAATACATAAAATACTAAGCATTTCTAATATATATTTTATAGTATCGTTTTTATAAGTATTGTATAGAAATATATATTGGTAAAACAAACAAATCCTTTAAACAAAGATTTTTAGAACATTTCAAAGTGTAATAGATAACAGAAAGAGTTTTTCATTTTTTGAAAACATAAGCATTACACGTAAACAATAAACTAATAAAGAAAACAATTTAGAAATTTATCATTTTTATCTTACTACAAAGGTAATATGTTACCTCAGATGGTATTTTTATATAACTGATGAATGAATGGATTTGAAAAGTACCTTTTATGTAGATTGGGAAATTTACAATGAACATACTATTAATTTGATGTTTTCATGATGGTATTTATTGGTAATTTTATTTATAAGAGGCTAAAATCATATCTTTGTGGACATAAACCGAAAGTGTTTTACGTCGTTCAAATTTTGATAGTTCAATTGAAAAAAATTATTCATAGTATCTTTCAGTTTATAATATGCCCATCACAAGGATGAAAAAAATAGCAGTTTAAATAAAATTAAAAATATCAGTCATAATCATCAACAAAAATAAAAACATTACAGAAAATAATTATTTACAATATTAACAAAACTTTTAATGCCAACCTCCATGGCTGAGTGGGTAGTATCTCAGCATTTTGTATGGAGGTCCCATGTTCGAATCTGATTTAGATATGGCATCTTTTCAAACGCTATGAATTCCCACCAGGCTAATAACCACAGCTGTTTATGCCTGCTCTTTCATAATAAAAAGAAACTTTTAATAATAATTACGGCAAATTAACTGAATAAGTGAAAAATGTGATATAATAAAATACATAGCAATAAATGTTAAGCTGTAAGAGATAGAAATAAAATCATAAAATTTATGATTTTATTTAATACAAATAAAAGTGCAAAATAAGAAACAGAAAAACACAATTACTCTTCAAAAAAGGGAATAAAAATAGCACACAACTATAAATAAAAGAAAAAAAAACCTGTGAAAATATTCAAAAAACTGTTAATTGTACGATGGCATAAAAAATAAGTAATAATTGATTTTTTTATAGGATTATTAATGAAAACAAAACTGATTACTGTAACATTATTTATTAAAAAAAGAGATGTGCTTGAAACAGAATTTGATGAAAAAAGATTTAAATAAATATGACAAATTTAAAAAAAATATTTTTGTCAGCACTCACAGGATAATAAATCAGTACAGTAAACAAAAATTAAAGCAGGTCATAATAGAAAAAAATCAGCAAATCTTTTCAAAATATGACTTATCAGTTTTATAAATTAATATTAACCATAGATATGACCTGCAGCTTGTGAAACAACAGAAAAAAAATAGATAGATTGACATATTTCATTGATAACTAGATCACTAGCTTATACAAGAAATTTGGTGATGTGTAGGAAACCTCATAAAAAATTTTTAAAATGCTAATCTTTACAGCTGGATTAAAAATGAATAAAAAGTATATAATATATTGTAATGACCATTTTAAGCCAAATTTAATGTGCAGAAATAAATTCTAAAAATTTGAAATGAAATAATATTTATTTCCTTATATCTTTTACATACAAAAAGAATTCAGGTGTTTATAAAGTTGGAAACTTTACTACATTTACTAAATATTCTAAGAAATGGTTCAGTTTAGGACTCAGATATTTTCATGTGAGTGTTTCCCTGTGAACAAAGCAGTGGGTACACAGCGCTTCAGGGACTTTGCTTTGAATAAAAGTCTGCAATCATTCATAACAACATTTCAACATAGTTGGAACCAATTTAATTCCAACTTATTTTTATTTTTACAGAATCCATTATTTCTATTGTGGGTCTAGAATTTGTTTTTTTTTTCTAATTTCTGATCAAAAACTATACAAAACGATTATTTGTCCCTCATAATATAATTTTTCAATATTTCAGTATCACTATTATACCGCTGGAAACATAATTAACAAAAGAAAAATTTTTCACTAGCATAATTAAAAAGCAAAGTGTGTTTCTATGTTTGTATTTATATGATTTTTTTCTCTATTTTCACCAAGAAAACACATCCTGACAAATCTATTTCTACATGAGACACAATCTTTCTTTGCGAATAGTCTTTGTAGGATTAGTGTCCTACAATAATTTATTTGGAAGCAGGTATTTTGTTTACTAACTGATCTGGGTGAAAAGTTTTGGTGAATGTAAAAAAAAAATACCATAAAATAAACTTCTTTTTGTTTCTTGTATTTTTTGTGTTTTTGAGTTTCTTGAAGCTTATAATAATAAAATTTCCGTATATTTTTAACTTTTTAATATTATTTATGTTTTTTTAATACTTTATTTTAAAATTTGTGCTTTACATATTTATGAAATATACAACACCAAGGACTGATTGATTGTTGATATCTCTTGAACTTTTAAAGTACTGATTTTTTTTTCATATCAATATTATTATTTTATATATTTCTAACCTAGATTATATAATTTAATGTTATTTCAAACATTTAATCTGTCATATAACAGTTGTTATTTATGTGGTAGCAATAATTAAAACTTTCCCATTAAAATGTATATTGTCTTGTATGTCAGCAGTTAGAATAATACATTTTTTATTTATTTTCCTAATGTGTATATTGCAATCTGTTCAACTAGTGAACAATAAGTAATCCCTCCCCCATTGTCCAGTGAGAAGAAGCTGATATTTATGATATATAAATGATATATATTTATGATATATATTTATATATATGTGTGTGTGTGTGTGTGTGTTCATAGTGATTCGGGATGAAAGGGAAATAATTTGAGAACTGATTTTAGAGCTTCAAATAATGAAAATGTTCATACCAGTAATGTCCGAAAAAATACTCACCATAGTTTATACTGCATTAATTTACAATAAATTACCATGTTCAAAAATTCCACCACTGACATAAATGTACTTTTCAACTCATTTCCTTACATTTCTGTCACCAACTTAATGATATCTTCATGTAGCTTGTAAGGGCAGCAGCATAAAGAATGGGAGCAATCAGTTCATCACTTGTTTCTACTTTTTGCTAGCCTGATGAGAGGGCGGGAATTCAGAGACTTATTCCTGAAGCACAAACTACTAGAAGGACCCAGCCTGACCCATTCTTTTTGTTATAAATACAAGTTTAATGATTGATCTGCGATGCTCTCCAAAACTTATTTTTATATTAGAGAATACATTCACACTATTTGCTTGAAATATAGGTCTATCAAAATATATGTGTTGTTGATTTTAGTAAAATCATTAAGTTGTTAAAGTTAGTCACAGTGATTGACATTATGCAGCATCAGTGGATGTTCCTACTCGGCGTTTACTGTATCTTTTAGATACAGTAAAGTAAAGTTTAGATTACACCTTCTATTTTTCCAGCCAATCTCTGTTTATATCCTCCATTGAGACTCGATCTCATAAAATTTAATTTTGACCTTACCATGCACATTAAAAAATCAACAACGCCTATCGTCTTTCAGCAAATGTTTTACGAATTTCTCTCCAAGACAAAGCCAGACGCAGTAATATACCCAGATGGGTTAAAACAGAATGACACCGTTGGTTGGGCATTTGTTATTAATATTAGAACATATATGTTTGGTCTCCGAGTACCACAGGGTTGTTTGCTGCAGAACTGTACTCCATCAATATAACTTTAAATATCATTAAATTAAAGTACCGTTAGGTCCTTGTTTATAGCGACTCGTGTAGTGCGCTCCAAGCTTTGGAAGATTTTTATTCTAGGTATCCTATCATCAGAGAAATATATCATTAATCGCCAAGTTGAAACATCGCAACACACAAATGAGTTTCTGTTGGATCCCTAGCCTAGTAGGAATTCCAGGTAATGAACGCGCGGAAGGTGATAAAAATGCTTATAGTAAACCTATTGACTATTAATTTTGTAAAACACACTCTTCGAGCTAAGCGGCAAGGTGACTGGTGATACAGTAGAGATAATAAACTCAAGGTTACTACGCTAACATGGGACTCGTCATGTAGAAAATTTCGCCGAGAGAAAGTGTTCGTCTGCCTATTGCGGTTAGGACATATCTTTCTTTTTTTATTTAGCCTTCGGAACCACCGTAAAGTATTACGGTGATACGTATGAATATAAATGTCTTGTACAACCTCAGGTCGATCATTCCTGAGATGTGTGGTTACTTGAAACCCAACCACCAAACAACAACGGTATCCACGATCTAGTATTACACACATATCCAGATTAGAGCTATCCACGGGTATCTAATGTCATCAAAAAACGCACCCCTTTTGTGTACGATGTAATTGCTACTTGACTGTGTTCCATATCCTTGTGGATTCCATATGTTTTGTAGCCATTCGTCATAAATTTAAATTACCAAGAAACATTCGCCGTATCCTGGGCAGTGATAAGGACGTTTTAGACCGAGTGTTGTTATTTCAAAGAAGTATTAATATACTTCATAGAATTTAATATTGTTTTACCATCTGAAATCAATAATCTTTTTGATTCAATTTTGTTTACGTGTGTCTATTTTGTTATGGTGCCGAGACCGTTCTATCTTAGTTCCTTAATATTTTGTTATTCGAAAAAGGTCTCTTTACATTCCTTTCGGACTTCATTAAGTTTTGTTTGAGTTTATTTACATTTTATATTTTTTGTGATATTAATTATAAGTGAGTCTTTAGTGATAAGTTTAGCTGCGATATTGGCTGTAAGTTTTTTCTTTTTTAATATTTAGTTTTGGTTTGATTTTAGATTTTTTGTCGTTTGATTATGTTTGTTCCGATCGATGATAATGCGAAAGCATTTTTCGTCCTCAAAAAAAAAGCCATGCATCGGCTGACGTTCAGATAAAGCATGAGCGCTGAGAAGTGTATCATTCTCAAAAAATTTATTAAAAAAAAAATACTTTACGTTTTGGAATTTGTTCCATTTTTTGAAATTGATGTTTACATTTTTCGGTTTTGTTTTTAATATTAAAAGTTCATTTTTTGTGTTTTTTATAGATTTTATTACACAAATTTTCTCAGAATTAAATTTTCTACAAGTTTTGATAATAAAATTTACGCATTTCTTATTCATTTAGCAATGTTATTATTGTACTTCAATTCTAGAAAACGAATATTTCTGTTTTACGTTGGATATCATGAAAACTACGGGATATAAACAACTGGGACCTGTTTTATTCGATTTTTCAGGTCTAAAAACATAAGAAATTATCAAGTCATTATCCCCTTATACAACGTATTAAAAATTTCAGTATGACCTCTTTTGACCGAGGAAACTATTCCGAACGAAATTTGTCTCTAGTCGTAACACGATAAATAAAAGATATTCAGAAATATATTTGCATGAACATTTTCCTTATTTCATACTCTTGAATTGTTTCCTAATTTATTTCCCTTTCCTCCTGAATCATTCTTTTTTTTAAATAGATAAATAATACACTTATGACCAAATAAATTCAAAGATGAACTTCAGCTTCAATCTAAGGCTTGTAATCAGACGTCATAAAACCATAGTAGCATGAAGAAATAAAAAGTTTTTAAAACAGTTATAATGTTCACTACAATAATTAGTTGTATGGTACATCACTATAATTAGTTATATTACAAACACATTATATATTCCATTTTGTTGCTACCTATTTAAAAAATTCATGTTGCTCAAAATCAGTTTGATGGTTTATTCATTTATACTTGTCACTATAGTTGTAAATTAATATCTTTCTAACTGGTCTAATCTTGTGCTGTAGGTTGTGTTAGTAAAGTAATAAACAATACTAACACCTTAAAAAAACATGAGTTTAATTTTTACATACGACTGTAATTTTACAAAGGCCAGTCATGACATGAAAATATAACCTTTGTTATTGAAGTAAATTCATCTTCAAATTTGTGTGCGTATGAAAAATATTTAAAGAAAAAAATGTTAAATAAGTGCAGAGGAAATTTACTTAAAAATGTATTTGTTTTCGATTTCAGCAAGGAAACTGTATCAAATATTGTTCAAGGCTGTAGTGACAACATTGTTATTATTAAATGTAGTCTTTTTTGCTACAACAGCATATAATATGTATGATCATAATAAAAAAACTAAAGTATTAAAATCAAAACCTCATAAATCTGATGATAAAAAACAGGAAAGAGAGTGGTAAGTCGACTAAATGGCTTAATTTTTAGAAGATACAACATTAAAATAAAAAAAAAAACAGTTACCAATCAGAATAAATAATTCTTATAATTACCAAAGAGGGGGCAAGAATGCCATAGATTTACTGGTAGATATTTAAGGGTAGATAAAAAATATCTAAGACACCGATGTCTCAGATGTAATTTTTTTTTAGTATTAAAAAAGAAATTATGAGTTTTTGTGATCAAATTTCATGTCTATAATGTCTTTCTTGTTATATTTTAAAGATCTACTCTACAGAATATACAGATGAGAAACATAAAACCGAACCCATAACGTAACCGCTGCAGAATTGGTAGGTTATGTTGGAATGAAATTTTATGAAGAAACGGATAAATTAAATAAGAAAAACATATAACGTAATTTAAATGTTGCATTTATTTACCTTGTTGTTACAAAAGATGTTCAAAATGACCACCCTGGGCATCGATGCACTTTTGTGCTCGACTGATCATATTGAGAGTCGTCTGATGCAAAACGTTTTTCAATTGCGTTGCTTTCTCGTCGAATGCTCACCTTTAGTTCATCAATATTGTGGGGATTAGCTGAATAAACTCCTTTTTTAAGTAGCTTCAAAGGAAAGAATCGCAAGTAGACAACTCCGGGGAACCTGGAGGCCTGTGTCCTCTGTTGACAGCTCGTTCATTCGTGAAAGCTCCATGAACGCGATTCAGTGAAACGTTTGATAAGTAACACGTTGTTCCGTCTTGTTGGAAGAAGATGTATTCTTTTTCATTATGAGTTAATTGCGTATAGAATTATTCGAAAATTGTGAGGTAAACTTGTGTATTGACAGTCCGGTCAAAAAAATATTGGTCCCACTATACATTACCGGAAACGGCACACCAAACAATTTTCTTATCGTGAAGTGAACGCTCGAATACCTCGTCATCCAAAACCTAGTGTTCTGGGAATTAACATGGCTGGATAAATGAAACCATGCCCCGACTGACATGAAATACGACATCGAGTCTATCTGACCACCAACAATGTTTTCGTGAAGCCAGTTGCAGTAATCAAGACGTTTCGGTTTGTCTGTCTCCTTCAGCTGTTCGCGGTATGGTTTCAATTTTAATTTATGAAGAATTTTACGACAAGATGTGTATTTAACACCAAATTGTTGGGATAACATGTATATGATCTTTTTGGATTGGCAGTAATTCTCCTTTCAATATCGGCAAGGCCTTTAGAGTCCTAACGGAAGGTTGCCTATTTCGTTTCGCATTTGAAACCGAACCTGTTGCACGCCATTTTTTAACTAAATCATGTATGCTACTCTTCACTGGGATACAGGCATTCAGAAATTTTTCGACGAATACTTGACGTGATTCTTCAAACGATCCAGAACGAATATAGGCCTCAACTGTAGTTATACTCTCCTGGATTGAATAAGGCATTTTACATAAGCACAACTGCACTCACAATACTGCACTGTAACAAAACATATAGTGCACTGACACGTAACTACCTGACAAACGGCAGCAACAATCATTAGTAATATATACATCCACTGGTGGCGCTAGTTATGTGAAAGTCTTTCATAAATAGTGTTGGGTAGCGTTTTCATTATGAGTTCGGTTTTATGTTGCTCTCTATATTATATCGATATTATACAGGAATAAATTTGAGCTGAAATTCTTTTTATCTTCAAGTGTTGTGTTTGGCATCGTAATCTTCCATCTTACTAATTTTATAACCAATATTTTAATTTAAATATTGTGTTTTAACTCTAGGTATAAAATTAACATTTTTAATTCATTCAATTCAGACATCTTTTAGTGTACTTGAACTGTATTGGAGGATAAAATAATTTTTTCTGGGTACATGTCTGCGTTGAAAATATTCTTTAGGGAATATTCTGTATGGAAATATGTAATTCTGGGAAGATTCTCACTCCAGAGGAAAAACCCCAAAAAAGAAAATTGGGAAATTCTAATAAGCATGATGTAATTTTAAGTATTTTCCTATATAAATGTATTAATATTTAAAATTATTTATTCCTCATCTTTACTATCTTACATATAAAAATTTAATATGTTAATTATGTACATGTATAAAAAATTTTACGTAAAAAAATTGTTTAATTTAAAAGTATCAATCTGTTTCAGGTTATATTTATATCTCAAGCTGTTTTTAGTAATGGGTATACCCTGGATAGCAGAACCATTATCCTTACTTTTACCTAAACTTATATATTTATGGTATGGAATGTTTTTATTTAACATACTTCAAGGACCATTGATATTTATTATATTTATATGTAAACGAAGCATACTTAATGTGATCAATGTTAAATTATGGCCATCTAAAATTATTTTTACTTATGAAAAGTCTCACACCTCTTCACAAAGTAACAGAGACACTGAATCATCAGGTGCAAAACACACATCAACTTATCATTCAGACTGTAATGCTAAGGAAAATATTGAACTTCAGGGGAATGAAATGGTAGAATTAAAAACTAATGGAAGATATTAAATGATGTACGAGTAGAATCATAACACTCAGATCAAATATAATGAAGCATAAAGAATATTGAGAAAAGTTTATTAATATTGTAGATACAAAAAATAATAATAATAATAAAACTGTCTGAACAAATACAGAAAAACCTACAGTTTTACTATAGTCTTTATCCATTTTTCCTTATTTTAATTTTATAGTGTTTGCAGTAACTTGAGTAACTCAGAAATCATTTTTTAAAATCTATATTTTTATTAAATATGGAAAAACAAATTCATAAGAAATATTGAAAGAAGATTTCCATGGAAATGTAGAACCTGAAATAAAAATAAATAGTCAATAAAATAATAAAAGTTCATAATATTTTTTTGCAAATTTCAATGAACATAGTCTGTATGAAAGGTTTCAGGCTTCCTGTGGTGATAATTATCTTTAAAAAATTTACACCACCAACTTCGCTTTTAATAATTTATTTATTTTATTTATAATCATCCCCTACTGAACAATCCTTCCCAATCCAATCCTTCCTTAGCCAAATTCCTAAGTACTTAATCTTAAATTCAGGTCGCACAGGATAACCCTGAACCTGTATAAGTATCTCCCGGACACTCCTTCTTCCTGTCATGGGAATAAATCTGGGTTTCTCATGTGATAAGGTCAGCCCCTTATCATTCATCCACCTGTTAACTGTATCAATGGCAACATTCGCTCTTGTGGCTACATCCTCCTCACACCTCGCCGAGACCACAAGAGCGAGATCGTCGGCGAAGGCGGTAAGTACAATTCCATTAGGGTATTCTAACCTTAAGACTCCATCGTAGACCAAACACCAAAGAAGGGGGCCCAGGACAGAACCCTGGGGCATCCCACAAGTGGCTTGGAATCTAATCTGCGTTCCCTCCACGATAAGTATTAGTTCTCTGACCTGTAAATAGTTTTGCACCATCCGCCTTAGATAATTTGATATTGCTCTCTCTCTCTTAATGCTCGAAAAATCCTCCCATCGCAATTAAAAGCAGTTTTGACGTCCAACAATATGACAACTACCTCACTGGTGCCCCAATCATCTACTATTGTCATTACCTGGCCTGCTGCATCTGTAGTGGATCTACCTTTACGAAAGCTGTATTGTTGATCACTCAAACCTCCTCTACCTTCTGTTTCGTCTACGTCTAGCCTCCAGCATCCGCTCAAGAAGCTTGCAAGCATTATTAATAAGACTAATCGGTCGATATCCTCCTGAAGAAATCTCAGCTGCTGGTTTCTTAATAAAAACGACTCTTGCTTCCGTCCACATAGGGAGGATATACTCGTCGAGTAGCATCCCGTTCATGATCCTCAGAATCCCTTCCGGTACCTTTTCCACTAATATTCTTATAATCTCGGCCGGTATGCCATCGGGTCCTGGGTTTTCCTGATTTTCATCTTTCTAGATGACTCAATCAAGTCCCACATTGTAAACATCTCCATATGATCCGCCACTCTCCTCTCTAGGGTGATCATCACACCGCGGAAAAAGCGAAATCATCAGCTCCCTCACCTGATGCTCAGCGCAGGAAGTCTTCTTCCAAATCTACCAGCAGCCAGACGGAAGCCTTTTCCCCAATTGATAATCTCACATAGAGTTTTCCAACACCTCTTTTTGGCATCTTTAATCGCCGCTTTATATACAATTCTAGCCGTTATATAATTTCTTCGAGCCATTTCCATTTCAAGGGCATTCCTCATTAATAGCGTTAGTACACCCTTCGCATCTTCAATGCCTGCTTCCTGAGAGCCTCTATCTCTTCAGTCCACACCAATATGCATGCTCATTTTTCCTCTTGGGTACCGAAGCACCAAATTTTTTACATTCGTCTTGAACTATCTTAACCAACTCAGTTATAGATGTGACCCTGATCAGTCTAGCTTCTATACGTTCACCAAAAAAGAGACATCCTTTTCTGGAGACCATCAATCTCGGCGAAGTAATAATAACTACACCTCGTCAACTATATATAGGTTTCGTCAACTATATACAAATGTTCATAAAGACTCTCGGTTTCTAAGATCAACCGATTCACGTAATCGTTAACTCTCTCCATTGGAACGAATGCGAGATCAATCACTGAATGAGAGGAGCCTCTTCGGAAGGTCGCCCAAGCTCGGTTAATGCATACTAAGCCCAACACACTTATCCTGTCACAGAGGTGCCGGCCCCGAATATTGTTTATGTCTCCGGAAAATCATCAAGGATGACAATAAATTCAGCAATATCCGCATTGGGTGAGTGATAGCATGAAAAATTATAATACTGCCCAAATCAACCCATACAAAGTCATGTTTTGCTCTGTTCTTAACAATTGGAACACAAGGCATCGGAAAGCCTATCGCCGCCACCATGGAACGATCAACCAGCCACGCAGATTCCGAAACCATTGATACATTCGGTTCTGACAATATTATAATGTCCACACGCTGTCTCAACGCAGTATTCGAGCAGAGGTCCTGTGCCAGTCTACTTCTCCCTTAGTTGATCTGGAGCTATTTCATTTGGAGGTCATACATCTCTCCGTCTTGTGGCCCTCCTTACCACAAATCGCCCAACTAGCAGGCACCTCGCACTGCGCATGCTGGTGACCCAGCCTGCTGCAATTAAAATACAAATTTGACCGGGACACCCCTTTACACACTCGGCTGAAACGTGTCCGATGGCCCAACATCGGAAACATCTCGGTTCCCACTCCTGGGACGGAAACATCTGGGCACGGAAATGTACCTAACCAACATGCAATCTTTTCTCTATTAGTTTCTTTGCTACTCGCATGTTAGTGATGATAGTAGCATTTTTGGTCTGTCCAAACGCCGGACGAAAGGATGTAATTATGAACTCATCTGTAGTTCCAACGACCTGCATGATGTACCTCCTGTTCTGTCGCATATGCCTTGATGTCCTTTACATGCACGACAGCTTTACGGTCGGCTTTCACTTTAAGATCTGCCGCTTTCGCTCTCAGGGTAGAATGAAATTCCTTCACTTTTTGCGCATCATTAGTCCTAATGCGCAGTTCCTCCTAAGGACCTTTTTTTAGGGACAAAAGTTCCCCTCCTTCTTTTTTTATTAAGCGTGATAACTTACAATTGTTGAACATAATAAATGAAAGCAACTTTTAAAATTTATCTGTATGTGTTAGCTTAGGAACTAGCCAACGGTACATAAGCGGGTAATGATGAGGCTTTCAATTATTTAATTTTATATAAACAATTACAACCGCGCACGTAAACATGATGATTGCACATACATATAAAAGTACATTCGCGTGCGCGCTTTTACAATTTTTTTTTGCTAAATATTACTATTTTTTATTTTAATTTAAAGCAGAAATTTAAAAAAATCTAATAGTGTAATTAACAATAAAAATTTAATGTCGCCGCGTCCGTGTCACAGAAAGCGTGCTTGCTTGCTACATCTTAATGTAAAGGTCTTGGGTTAGATTCCAGATTGGTATCCAAAGAATTTTCCACAACTAGACTGTAACGTCTTCAATAGGTAATCATCTTAAAAGAAAAATAACTGAACCACTAATTATAGATTATAAAAAAAAAAAAAAGCGAGTGGTATGTAAGGGGGTAATGATATGATTACACTATTTCCAAATTTATCTTAGCTAATACTACTCGTATGTTTACAGTGAGCACATCCACAATACAAACAAACAAACACACACACAGAGAGAAAGAGAGAGAGAGAGATCTATTGTTTATTAATACTAACATAAAGTATTGTGTGAAGTTTAATCTGTTTAGATATTTTTAGTTATACTTCGTCCTTATATAGTAATTAGCTGTTAACATAAAACAAAACATTTAATTTTGTCTCATTTTCATTCTTATAATAGAGTGTTATCATAAAGCAGTTAGTAGAGAGACAGAACAGCAATTGACTGATGTACTGAAGAACTCGGGATCGATTTTTAACTTGAACATCCCCCAGATCACAAGGTATTCCTATATGAGTTCCGCTCCCCCCCGAAAAAAATCATTACTGAAGGTTCTAGATTCGATTCTTGGCTTAAATTATCATTAAAAACCGATTAACATATTGAAGGTTTCGAGTTGATTATCGTTTTTGACACAAATTTGCGTCTGTAAGCCTTACCCACATGTCGCTCACTAAAAAAAAAAAAAAAATATTACTGTAACCTAAAGGGATCAATTCTCAGTTACAATATACATAGTCACATGCTTAATGACCATTGCATTGTAATCTCAATCTGCTGTAGCCGATTGATCTAAGGCGTCAATCAGTCGCGTGCCGTCTTGGCACGGTTCGAGTCCTAACCGAATAGTTTTTTTTTTTAAAAGTACATAATTTTTTTTTATTGTTATTATTGAATTATTATTTATTGTAATTTTATTTTCAATCGGAGGTTAATAATTATTAATAAATCAATATATTTAAATTAAAAAAAAAGGAGATGAAGCCTGATTCGAACCGATGTGCCCTCCACTTGTAAGATCCAGATATTTCTTTAATTAAAATTTTATTGAGCTGTAACTCTGGAACCAATGAAAATAAGCACCACTTATGATATATCGTTGAAAAGCTCTCAATGAGGGCTTACTGCATTTAAGAAAAAGTCAAAAATACTTATTTTTATTGGTTCCAGAGTTATAACCAAATAAAATTTTAATTCACGAAATATTTGGATCTTACAAGGGGAAGGCACCTAGGTTCGAATCAGACCTCATTTTCTATGTTTTTTTTTTCAATTTAAATATATTGATTTATTAATAATTTATTCAACAAATAATAATTCAATAGAAACAATAAAATAAAAATTATTATTAAAATAAAATTTGATGTACTTTTCATTTTTAAAAAAATGTGTATATTTAGGCGTACAAGGAAGTCCATGTGGTGTCCACATCAGATTTTTTTATTGTCATTGAGGAAGTTAATTTTTATTTTGAAAATAATATCAGTTAATATAATTTGTCGTTTCATTGTTAATTATTACCAATGTTACAGCTTTGCTATTGTCTGCATTATGAATGGAAAATGCTATAAAATTGATCATGTATCGCTTTTTATTAAGACGATTTTTCCATAGTTCCTAATTTGAATGCTTAAAACTCGATAACGAAGGCGTTAACAGAAAAACGGCGTTCACCACTGTTTTCTTGTAAAATTTTAAACCGAAATCATGTATCATACGTCAACCTTCCTGTTTAAAAAATTAAGTTTGATTCAATATAGCGGAAAAAAATTAAAAACCCATCATAATTCAGATTTTTTTTAACAGGGGTGAACCCCATTTCTTTCTCCCTCCAAAGACCTCTCAGGTATGCAGTATAAAACTGTTTCCATACTTAAATATCACTCTGTATATAACACTTATAACTGCATTTCAAATGCTTTTTCAATCTTGTACAGGAACTGTAACATTGATCTGAAAATGTGTTCGTGCGCGCGCACACGCTTTTTTTCGAAGTATAATAAATTTACACTTTTTTTTAAGAAGGATTCGGTGATTATATTTCTTCTTCGCTTCCTTCACCCCAATTTAGAGATTATAATAGCTGCAGAGGCATGCCTACGGCACGCCTTCCGCATCTAGACCTTCCAATCGGGTTGCCCTGGCGGGTGGCGTCTGGAAATTGGATTATTAGGTGTCCAAAATTGATTACCTCTTGTGTAAAAATATTTTTTTTGAATGATAAATATTGATATAATGAAAGTTAAGTAAGAAATTTAATTGTAGAAATTGATACTAACAAATCGGGATTTCCGCCAGTGATTGGTACATTCAAGCGCCTACTTTTTCGTTATAGTTAATTACTTTATGAACAAAAACAATCGCATAAATAAATAAAAAATATGTAAAAAAATGTTTAAAACACCACTCTTAAATTAAACGCACTAAAATATAAAAATAATTTTAGGACGGTATCTCAGAATGGATTTGACAAGCTTTGACGGTGATATGTAACATTATGTGAGTCATAGCTTAAAATTAAATATTTGATGTTTTTGCCAATTTTTTTCTTATGCGTGTTTGAACTCCACTCTTTAGGCCATTCATCACGCATAAGAAAAAATTGTCAAAAACATCAAATTTTGAATTTGAAACTATGACTTTCACATACATATCACCGTCAAAGGTTGTCAAATCCATTCTGAGATACCGTCCTAAAATAATTTTTTATATGTTAGTGCATTGAATTTAACAGTGGTGTTTAACAAATTTTTTTATTTTCCACTTTTCAGTCTCGATAGTTTATAGTTTACAGCTTCGCTAGCGCACATGATTGAGTGTATTTAGCGAAAGATCGAATCGGTACGTTTTACGTCGGGTGAGCGCAATAAAAATATAGGGCTAAACGAATTAATTTCCGGATAACCAAGATCCGGTCGATCAAGTGTGTACCAGATTCGTTAAACAGTTAGCGCTCGACCTACCGATACTTACGCCGTTTGAATCGTAAAAATCGGACAAGCGGTCGCCGAGATATTACGGTGGCACCCCATCGCACCCCCTCCCCGATTTCCGAACGGCGCACCGGGGGCGCTTGAAAAAATTATCATCTGACGGGAACCACTGGGACCGGATGGGGTTTCGTCTAGGGGGATGAGAACATTTTTCAGAGCGCTAGGACCGACCATTTTCGAGTCTAAAAATAAATATCGGTGCAAAAAACAAAAGTTCAGTTCTATAAATTATTATTGCAAAAAAAAATCTGTTAATTTTCGACTACATCGGCAATTCTGATGACGTAATTTGTTTTTATAAAATAATATTTTAATACAGGTAAAGGCAAAAACAAATTGTTTTGTAATTAGTTCCTTCTTTTTATTTTAAATTTGGATTTATATTTTAAAGTGTTTATTTATTGAAAACTACTAAGAAGTTATGTCCGGAGGGATTCATTAGAACGAATAAACAACTGTAATACCGTTTACCAATCAGAAAAACAGAAAAGTAATTAACTTGTTTTTCAATAATTTTGTCTATTGTCTTCAGTTTAACTGTGTACGGGATTAACATACGTCATGAGGGAGCGCTTGAGTCTCTAGCGACTACACAACTCCGATATGATTGACCAATCACAAACAGAACGGTTATTTAGTTGTTTTGAATCTTGTAACGTAATACGCAGTAAAAGACCGTCGTATCTTTTAGTCTCGTCGTAGACGTTCACCTGTGTGCATCTGATTCCTATGGAATTTGAACAATCTTCTAGAAAAAAACCACACAATTTAGGACATTATTTTAAGTGAGGGACATTTATTTTATTGTATGCAACATAGATTTACTTCTTTTTTTTAATATATCGGTTTTAAATTAAACATTTCTTTCCTAATTTACAGTTTAATTAAAATGAAAATTTAACGTTGTTTTTTAAAGCACGTTGTTACAATTTATTTGTTGAAAAATAATGTAATTTTGTTTTTTAATGATTTATTTTTGAAATTTAATATCTATTATAGATAAATGATAATGTTACATTTTACAAAATTTGTTTTATTCAACAAAAAAAACAGGCGTGATGTAATCTTTTTTTGAAATGGATACATCAACATGGTAAAATTTTTATGATATTAATTACTGATGAATTTTATGTAGGAATTAAAATGAATTTTATTCAACAAAATGCTATAAAATGTATTAATATTTTCAATAATTTTATAGGAATTGCCTAATTTTTATATTGCATCTGGATATATTATTTGTATAAATAGTAAATGTAATTTATCTGTATTGAATAGACATGTTTTATCTTGCGCTTCGCTACCTTTGTCTACTTTAAATAAGTACAAATACCTTAGTACAATGAATTTATCCCAGGAACTATCAAATTTTATAGTTTGATGTATCGAATACTTTAATTATTATTGCTGAAACAGGAAATATTTTTTAGAAACTGTATTAAGAGAGTAGTTTGTATTTTGAATTAGGAAAAAAAACAATGTGCAGTTTTATATCATATTTAAAATATACTTATTCCTTTTTAGTTTTTTCAGATCATAGTAATTGTGTTATCTCCCCACTAGAACAATCAGAATCTTTCTTTCATACAAAACCATTGAACCAAATCTTATTGGACATCCGCACATTTTCACATCTATGTTGTTTAATTTCTTTTTTCTGTAATTCTCTAGAAAATTTTAGAAATAAAAGCCAATTATCACTTCTACAAATATTTTCTATTATTGAAGATATATTCTTTATTTATTTCTCAAGAGTTTATAATAATAAGAAATTAGCTTTTTTTATTAAAGTTAATTTAAAATTTATTTTTGTTTCCTATGTTTCTAAATTTTTCCTGGACGTCAGTTGTAGTAAACTGCATTCATTTCTGGATCTCTCAGTTGTAACCTGATAAAGAAATCTTTTGTAAAGTTTTTTTATTGTGTAATCAACCGATTTTGCCTAAATTTATTTTAATTCTTTCAGTTCACTAATAAATACCAACAGAATATTCTAATTAAAATAAAACTTGTTCTAATCCATTTTTAATATTTTCATTTGATCCATTATCCTGTTTAGTGAATTGCCAACTGGCACACAAATGCCGAATACTGTAATACAAATCTCTAAATACTGTAATACAATCAAAAAAGTTTAATCATTTTTTATTTTCAAGCAGGTGCAAATTTTTTATTTTTCTGATTATACAGGAGACTAGAGAGAAAGAAAAATAAGGGCATACTTTTTTTAATTACTCATTTTTTTTTATAAATGAATTTTAATCTATGCTTTAATATATTTTTTTATGTAATTGTTAACTTTGTTAGGTTAGGTACTTTGGGGTGGTTAAGGTACTGGTGTCGTATACCTCCCTTGTCACTACATTCATATCAGAAAATTGGCCAATTATTTCAAATAATTTCTTCATTGAAATCATTTAAAAATTTTTACTCTGCTTTTTCTATTCAGTTATAATTATTTTACTGAATTCATTTAATTATGTATAGCCGTTAGTAAAACTTCATACAGGAAGAAAAATGCAATCCCAGTTTATATTCATGCCTTTAAGCAAGTAGTCAAATGACCATATACTGTAAAGGTTCCATTTATTTTCATAATAAGTAGTACACCGTAATTTTATTCTTTATGTGAATTCTCGGTTTTTTAATGTAATGTAAATAATACAATTTTTCAAAAATATTAATAAACATTATTTTCCTAACCTTTTAATTAATTTAATATTTAACTTTAACCTCTTTGAGAGATAAATGTTTTTACTATGTATATTTCATATACAAGTTATGTTTGCATGGTTTTGTTGGCTAATATACAGTAATTTATAATATACATAAAATAATTAGGTAGCTTGTAATTGCATGTACTTCTTAGGTAGCTAGTAATTTCATGCATTTTTATGTAGCTTGTAATTGCATGTTCTTTTTATGTAGCTTAGAAATATAACTGTTTTATCATAAAAAATTGTTTTACTAACATTGACCAACTTATTAACATTAATTATACTAATTTAAGTTTAGTAGATGGGTATTTTATGTATATCATTCATTCTGCTGTATATGAGTTGAATATTTAAATTTAAATGTAATATAAATCGATTTTCTAGTATTAAATTAGAACTGTGTCTTCAAAGAGGTTAAATTACAATATAATTGATTTTAACGAAGAGGGTATTACATAAACCATTTGACAACCTGTTTATACAATTTCTGCAGTTTTCTGTAAATTTATTATTTTTACTATAATTTTTTTTTAAATAAGCAGAATTTTGTGATTTCTTAATTCATAGTATTGGCTTTTTTCAATCGTATTTGATCTATTTAAGTAAAACAGCCTTGCATCTTATTTTCTTTGTGGATTTGATTTAATTTTATTATTACACTAAGTAATTTCTTAAATAAATAACCACATTTAATAACAAAATTAATTCTAAATTGTCCCTTTGATTATCTACACATAAATAAATTTATGAATATAACACATCATCAGATTTTTTAGCTTTCATTTAAAAAGATCTTCTATCTCACCCTAACCATCTAATGTTACATAAATCTATTTTTTACACTATCAAACAGTATTTGAAAGTATACTGGTCTTCTGCAGAGAACCATCAAGGAACTATTACAGTATATCCGTCAGGAATCATTTTAGTTCTATTTAAAAGGCCCATCACTATTACCATTGATAATTTTTACAGGAATGTTAAACCTAAAAATACACTACATTAAACCTTTCATATGAGCAAACTATATACATAAACCTCCTGGTTTTAGTCTTCTAGAGTATACGCCATATCCTGCCTGGTGATTATCCACTGAAATATTAGTTTATTTTTCAGTAAATGTATGTTTTTTATGAACCATTTTCCAAAACCGTGTAAAACTGAATTCGAGCACATTCTCTTTTCTTATACGAGATTAGAATTTGCGATTTAATCAGTACCTGTCACCTGCTATTAATGATGTTGCACCTCCCACTGTTCACATATAGAATTAAATTGTAATTTTTTTCTATAATCGTACAGATAAAGATAACTTCAATATTACATTTAGTATTTGCATTATTTAATACCCCCTTTTTCATTTGGATTGTCATCAATCACAACTTGATTCCATTTAACTTTACCTTTTTTCAATAATATAAATTATAGACTTTTGTTTTTTTTTTTTTAATTCCAATTGGGATTGGCCATATTATGCTGTGAAAATGCAGTCTTAAGAGAATCTTAAAAAGAGGTAAGTAAGAGGTCTGGTTGGTAATGCATACATCTGCACAAGTGCAAAAGAGAAAAAAAGAAATATGGAAAATACAAGTAAATTCATTATGATTAAAAACTCTGAGTAACTGATTTCCGTGAAAAATCTTCTATTTTTATTATTGAAAATAATAGAAAAATCCCTTAAGTTATATTTCATCCAATCAATAACATTTTTCTTTTGAAATTATAAAACAAAAATCTTCTGGTTAATTCATATATTTCCCTAGTTCAATCTTCTAATTCGGTTTAATTTTTAGAAATACAGTTTCAAATTATGTAAATGTAAAAATACACATATTAGAGTATTGTACAGATAGCCAAATTGCAGATATACTTTGGCACAGTTCAGGGTGTATTATTTCAGATAGTTACTCAACAACTAGCACATCTGATATGCTCTGACATATCAGGATGTATTATTTTAGATTATTACTAAACAGCTAGCAAATCTGATATGCTCTGACAAATCAGGGTGTATTATTTTAGATTGTTACTCAACAGCTAGCAAATCTGATATGCTCTGACAAATCAGGGTGTATTATTCTAGATTGTTACTCAACAGCTAGCAAATCTTATATGCTCTGACAAATCAGGGTGTATTATTCCAGATTGTTACTAAACAGCTAGGCTAGCAAATCTGATATGCTCTGACAAATCAGGGTGTATTATTTTAGATTGTTACTCAACAACTAGCAAATCTGATATGCTCTGACATATTAGGGTGTATTATTTTAGATTATTACTCAACAGCTAGCAAATCTGATATGCTCTGACAAATCAGGGTGTATTATTTTAGATTGTTACTCAACAGCTAGCAAATCTGATATGCTCTGACATATCAGGGTGTATTATTTTAGATTGTTACTCAACAGCTAGCAAATCTGATATGCTCTGACAAATCAGGGTGTATTATTCTAGATTGTTACTCAACAGCTAGCAAATCTTATATGCTCTGACAAATCAGGGTGTATTATTCCAGACTGTTTAACTAAACAGCTAGGCTAGCAAATCTAATATGCTCTGACAAATCCGGGTGTATTATTTTAGATTTTTACTCAACAGCTAGCAAATCTGATATGCTCTGACATATCAGGGTGTATTATTTTAGATTGTTACTCAACAGCTAGCAAGTCTTATATGCTCTGACAAATCAGGGTGTATTATTTTAGATTGTTACTCAACAACTAGCAAATCTGATATGCTCTGACATATCAGGGTGTATTATTTTAGATTATTACTCAACAGCTAGCAAATCTGATATGCTCTGACAAATCAGGGTGTATTATTTTAGATTGTTACTCAACAGCTAGCAAATCTGATATGCTCTGACATATCAGGGTGTATTATTTTAGATTGTTACTCAACAACTAGTAAATCTGATATGCTCTGACAAATCAGGGTGTATTATTTTAGATTGTTACTCAACAGCTAGCAAGTCTTATATGCTCTGACAAATCAGGGTGTATTATTTTAGATTGTTACTCAACAACTAGCAAATCTGATATGCTCTGACATATCAGGGTGTATTATTTTAGATTATTACTCAACAGCTAGCAAATCTGATATGCTCTGACAAATCAGGGTGTATTATTTTAGATTGTTACTCAACAGCTAGCAAATCTGATATGCTCTGACATATCAGGGTGTATTATTTTAGATTGTTACTCAACAACTAGTAAATCTGATATGCTCTGACAAATCAGAGTGTATTATTTTAGATTGTTACTCAACAACTAGCAAATCTGATATGCTCTGACAAATCAGGGTGTATTATTTTAGATTGTTACTCAACAACTAGCAAATCTGATATGTTCTGACACAGTTTAGGTTGTACCGTTTTAAATTTTTTATCAACACAGCAAATCTGATATGCTTTGACACAGTTCAGGGTATATTAGAGTTTTGCTAAACAACTGGCAAATCTGGTATGCTCTGACACAGATGAGGGTGTAACCTTTTTAAATTTTTGATCAACCCATAGCAAATCTGATTAGCTCTGAAACGGTGTAGGGTGAACATTATTTCAACTTTTTCCTAAACGGTTAGGTGATTTGATGTGCTCTTGCACAGCTCAGGGTTTATTATTCACATCTTAGCTTATCAGGTACCAAATATGATACACAATTAATTTTAATTATAATTCTTGATTACAAATATTGTTGACATTGTAAATATCTATGTTGTATGCAATGAATAGTGCTCGCGAGTGCCGGGACATAAAGCATTCGTACCGCGTCAACGCGTCGCGACCGTATTTCATTATCCCGATATCGTGCATCGGGTTTCGGTTTGGGGGGTGCAGTGTATATAAATGTGTCTATATATTGGGGGGTGATATATAAATATGTTAATGTTAGAAATAGTTTATTCATAATATTTATAGTTATTCTATGTTTATTATATGTTTCTTTGTCTTTTCAGCTCATCACTTCACTACCAGTGGCTGAAGTCCTCCTTATAAATCAATAAATTTTTTTTTTAGTATTACATCATGTAAAAATAACTTTATAAAATTTTATTTGAAATATTAATGAGTAGGTTTTTAAAATTACCCTTTTTAAAAATTATTTTAATTTTAATCACAAAACTAATCATTTAAATAAGTTCAAGAAATTTAAAAAAATAAGTAAAGATATATAGGCAATTTCTTAATTAACTGTAGCTTTTAAATCTGGTTCACGTAGGATATAGAATAGATTTATTTTTATGTATATATATAATAATAATAATATTTTTTATATTACATAAGCTTTTTCTTTAATTTTTTTGGTAGGTGTTAATCAAATTGAAGGTTAGAGCATATTTATATCTAATTACAGTTTTAACAACTTTATTTTTTCTTTTATTTGAAATATTTAAAATTTTGAATACCCCTTTGCTTTCCCCAATCAGCGTTCAGCCACCTGCTTCAAAGAAGATGCATGCTTGCATGTTAGTTTAAGTTTTTCAAACCAGGGTCAGCTGATTTTAAGAGGTGCCATAACAAATTATTTCATTTTATTCGCTAATTTATTTATTAAAAAAATTAACTTACTTACAAAATTTACCTTTTTTGTGGTAAATCCTAAGTAGAATGATTATTTGAAAAATTCATCTAGCATAAAAGTAATCCAAATTACTTCAAAATTTAATCATTTATATATGTAATATATTTGCCTTGCATATTAAAAAGGCATGAACTGACCCTGGGTTTAAGTGTGTAATTATTTTATTTTTTACATATTTTGAAATTGTGGGGGAAATAAGTGATTGGTGTAAATAAAGTGTAAAATTGAAGTGCGATCAAGATCAAAGTGTGAAATTAACATTATCTTCCTCACTACAAAAATTTACAAACTATAAATAAAAATGAGACTTGAAATAATACAGATTACAAAGTTATAATCAACATCTTATCAACTTTTCACTTCATCCTGCGTCCTATATCTTCAGAGTACCAGATCGATAGATTCTTTCAGCTGCTCGATGGATTTGATCCTTGGATTAGCCGTGGTGATAAATGTTAAGCTGTATAGCCAAATGGCAAAATATTAAGGTACTACTAATTCTTTACTACATCATATATATTTCACAATAATACTAGTATTTATTAAGACTCCATCCATTTATGTAATGTTTAGCTATAGTTAGAGCGACCTTATAGCTAAACAAGTAATGGAGCTACTCACTCTGTGGCTTCAACCAGCCACTATCACTTACCTTGTACCATGGGCCAGGGTCAGGGCTTTACCCCACCTGGTTTAGTCTAGTGGTTAACTCATCATTGCAAGTCAAATGATTTCAAAGTCTAGAGTTCTAAGGTTCAAATCCTAGTAAAGACTTTTAAATGGATTTGAATACTAGATTGTGGATATCAGTGTTCTTTCATGGTAGGGTTTCAATTAACCACACATTTCAGGAATGGTCAACCTGAGACTTAACAAAACTACACTTAATTTGCATTCATACATATCATCCTCTGAAGTATTCACCTTATGGTGGTTCCAGAGGCTAAACAGAAAAAGAGAAGGTCAGGGCAATGTTTTAGACCCCAGTTTACATCATTGATAGGTAACTTTCTCTTTTGATACTGCAATTACTTTTATTTCTAACTTTTTTAATAATTTTATGTAGTTCTGGCATTAAATGTCATACAAAACACAGAAATTTTGTGTGGCAAATTACAACATAAATGCAATAAAGGAAACATCTGTATAATAAAAAGAAACTTAGTAGTGTTACATATCAAGAAATGCCAGTATCTGGTCAATGCCTAATTTGTTTCTGATATATATATTTTATTTGAAATATAAACTACAAAAACACAATAATTAGGTAAGTTAAACTTGCCATATTAATTTCCACTGACTGTTTTTCACAGTACCCCAACTTCTTCTTTTTAATGACTTCTCTTTTTTAACATAAATTATAATATTATCTATTGTGAGATTTTAAATGATATTATGAACATAAATGTAGTTGTGAAAATATTTATAAACAAAAAAAAAAAATACAAATCAATTAAAAACAATAAGTTCTAATTTAATACAAACTGAAGGTGCAAGATACTGCCCAAACCGGTTTTTGGAAATAAATAAGGTAAGTAAAACTAATCTAATTACTGTTTTTAGGTGGTTTATATTTCATATAATGTTAAATTTATATAAATTTTTATGAATTATGTTAAGTTACTGCAATGAAACTTCATAAGATTATCTTGTACATTTGTTGGCTTATATTTTAAGAAGACTATTATTTATATTTTAAAACTTTCTAATAATATTTTGAGTATTTATCAGTTAACAGTACATCACTTGATTTTTTTCGTCATTGTTAATAAAATTGAAATGGAATATATAATTTAACTAAATTATTCTTTTTGTAGACAACAATTATTTGTTTATAATGTAAGGAGTAGCCATGAAAAGCAATTGATTTTGAGACGATTTCATTGTGTAAAATAAATGAAATAAGAATCAAATTATTGTCGTGACAGTTAACTTTCACTTAGATACCCCCAAACGTTTAATTATAATAAAAATGAATTTTATTTACGTTTACAGATAGAGAACGGGTTTTGATAGATGAAACAAAGCGATATCTTCATTTAACGTATTATTTTAATAGAAGATATACTGTGTGAAAATTTAGAAGTAGTTTCACAAGTTTTTTTCTTTTTTGACATGGAAATTCTGTTTAGTCCTTTATTGTTTTGCTTGCTTTGGTGATGAATCTCTTGCCTGACAGTGGTTTGAAAATTGAATGAAATCATGCTCGCACCTCTTTGTCAAAACTTGTTGTAGAATATACTTACAAAGTAAATGGTACATAAATATTTCATGAATTTTAAATACCAGAGCAATCAAAGCAAATGGAAACCTATATAAAATTGTAGAAATAATAAGAAAATAAATTATGCAGTTCATTCTATAAAATTAAGTATGATTTAAAAGAAATAATACAATAAAAATTAGTAAAAGGATCAGGTGGTGTACTGAACCGACATCCTGTATCGATTTTTGTTACCATTCAACATTATTCTTAGCTGAAAATTTTAGCTCGGCCAAATAGGTTCATATAACACACATTCCTGGCGCGATACTGATCTGTTACCATCTATATCAGTGAACGTTAATTCAGAATAATTTTTTTGCTTCTATTCTTGGTAAAAGTGCTCTGATCTTGTACGAGAGGAATCCCTGCTGCCTTAAAAGGGGCTTAGAATTTCTTTGAGGGAGTTGTCTTGTTTAGCAATCCTTCTGTGGATTATTCCTTTCTAACCTCCACTTTTTTCCTTTATTTTCGTGTTTTTCAATGATTTCTCACTGGATATCTAACGATGTGGGGGATGTAAAAAATCCAGTGTTCTTGGTATCTACCTAGTCTGGAGGAGGGTATAGCTTTTCTTATGTACCTACCTAGCTAGCGATTCTATTTCTATAAAAAATGTCTATATAAATAGTTCTACCTCAGGCTAAATATTGTAAAAATGGACCACCTAATCATTCCTAATAAATATTTTGTTAGAAAAAGGTCAATGCTATCATAAATGAAATGAATTTATAATAACTAAAACAAAACTAATTTCACAACCGCTAATTGAATTTGTCTTATTTTCTTTTGTTTCAGGTAACTCAACGGTTCATTTAATATTCTAAGGGAGAGCTGCCATGTAAGTGGCCCTCCTTACATTGTGGTACTCCCTTTTACTGTAAGATAATTTTCTAAAGGTACTTGCTTTTGTTATTATTGTTATAGATTTGCATGTTAAAAATAAGCTGTGTAGTTTTTAAGTTGATGTATAATATTCTGATAAAATCGCGGTAGGTCCCAAGTCCCAGTAGGTCCATTGATAAGAACTTTTCTGTAGCGATTTTTTATGTTTCTGTTTCAGGTTCAACATAAATTTTACATTAAAATTAGTTACATAAGCAGTGTAGATTAAGTTTTATATCAAAGTAGATATAAAGTTTTGTATATGGTGTGTATATTTTTACAGGTTCAACGTAGATATTATTTTATTATTACTTAGTTAAGTCGCGTCCGCGATCCCAATCCCTAATAGGGTCCCAGTAGGTTTCCCCACTGATAGGATATGATTTTTCAATGTTTTTGTGTCGCATGGGAACCATGTTCATGCCTTGTGGTTAGCTTCAGTTCCTATGTCATAAAGGGGGAGGTTTTTTAGTCGGTGAGAGCCCGACACTACCGTCTGTTGCGGGCGCAGACGGTGGCTGGTAGAGCTTTTTCCTCCTCCTACGCAAAACCAAACAAAAAAAAAAAAAAAAAAAAAAAAAACAGTTCATATTATGTACATTACTAATCTTTTTGCCAAGTGATTTTGAGTTGTAGGTGCTGTACTGGGAGTATTTTTAAATTCATGGAAGCTGTGACAAAAAAATGGTTACTGATTCTCAAATGTAATATTGAAAGTGGAGAATGATTATGGAAGATAAGGAAAATTTTAATTAAAGTGACTATCAACTGTAGTTTCAAATCTGGATTGAATAAAAAGTAAGTACCGTAAATGTCTAATAGAATTTTTAAAACGCAGTAAAACAAAAAAAATATGTATATCTAGAATTGTACATGGTGATTTTAACAAATTTTGGGTGCTGAATTCAAAACTTATAAAATTTGGTGTAATACATTGCATTTTTAGATACATACGCTTTATTTACCAATAAATGCATAATCAGTAGGATAACAATATTCCAAAAAAGTTATTTTATGTACATTCATTTATAATTTGTTTAAATTGGCTAAATATTTGTTTATTCAAATACAGATGAATTGAAATATATTCAATACAGTTTTTAAACGTTTAAATCATTGGAACTGAATTTTAAAAATATGTTGACAAATTTTTTCACTTGTGCGATGTTTGGTCAGTTTATCTAAATAAAAACCAACAATATTCGTCAATCTTCTAGCTTCCCATGTTCCTTGGTACTGATGCTTCATGGTCAGAATACCCTGACAGTCCCTGTTCATCAGTGACAGAGCCCAAATTTTCAGGATAAAAGCGTAAGTGGGAGTGTAGGAAATGAATTTGTAATGACATCCCACATGCTAAATGTTTGTATAACAGCTTAATTACAAAAAAACATAGTTTTCATATTTTCTGTTTCCTAAGAAATCACCAACAATGTGTTTGAAGAACTTCCATACAGCTAATTCACATTCACTAAGTTTATCCTCAAAAATATTTATTCATCACTCGATTTAGGAAAACTTATTGTTAAATAATTGTTACATAATCTATCATAATCACAATGCTGTGATGCACATAAAGTACAACAGATGCAAGAGATACAATTGATTTCACTTTCATTAAGAATATTGATTTATATATGCGACCAGTTCCTGTGTTGAACAGAGTAAAGGTGTCGCTTGTACAGGTGAAAGATTTCTTGTGTTTTAATGGGCTTGGCCCACTCTGGGTAGAAGACAGTGGGTAATTGCTTAAGCCCTTGCTTTCCTTATTAAGCCCGGCGTGAAATGCTTTTTTCTTCACAATGGCAATGCCGTTTTGTGGGACTTGTATCTCATATCTTGTCACATTCAATACTTTGTATATGGCAAATGACATATATAAATGTCTCTAATTATTTTATTGACTTTTTTCAAACTACAATTTCTTCCTAAGTAATCAGAAATAAAAAAAAAATTACCGTAACAGCTGTGGTGCCTCTATCATGTTTTAAAATAAATATCTAAACTTCAATCACGTTTAACGTAATAATTAATTACAAAAAATTGTTCAGATCTTCTTATGCGATGTTAGGACAAATGGATAAAAACTGGCAAGTTTTACTTTAGTAAAAATTGTGAAAAGTCCATTCTCCACAATGTACATGAATTCTGGTAAGAAAAAAAAACAGTGTCTAAATATTTTGTTATTTGGATCGCTATATCTTATAAACATATCTGCACTAGAGTTTCCTCTAGTCGATTTCCACTCTCTGACACTTGTTGCACCACAACACAGACTGTTGTAGAAATGATTTTAAAAATCCACCACCCATTCATTTCTGAGCCCCTTGTTAGTTTCATTATACCGATTAACAGACAAATCTTTATCTTAATAAAAAGAAGGTATTCAAGCAGTATCCAAACAATAGGAGTAACAATAAAAATCTCCAATTGAACCGACAACTAAAGTGGCTTATAGCGTAAGGTTATGAATTTTCATTCAGAAGAATAACAGCCATCGAGAGCAGCCTGCACAATTTGATTTGTCTAACATCCTTCAATCCATAATAAGACACTGATATGGCTGCAGTTCCTAGCTCTATCAATTCTGCTAGTAGATTCTTTTGTTCCCAAAATGTTGTGACAATCATTTTTCAGTTCAATAATATCATCTGAATCTATAAGGCTCACTTCTCTCTGATTTTCTGGCATCATGACTATGTCGCTCATAATATTAGTATAAACATGAGATTATCATCTACAGATTTTAGTTTCACTGTATGCTTGCTCATAAAAATGAATTACAAAACACAGAATTACAAGTTGGAAACAGCGATATCATCATGTCTTTCATCAATTGCTCCTTTACCAGCACTAAACAGAATGAAGAAGCAGTTGAACAAGTGATTACATAATAAATTCCTCATCTGTGACTTCTGTGTTATACAAGTCATGCAAGATACAAGTGATACCGTATAAAGTTGATTTCTTTACATTTATTATGACACGATATAAACATTCAATGTGAATAGAGTAAAAGGACCAACTTCAGGGCTGAATATCAGCTATAGTTTAGTCAGCTTCGTGCTGGTATGCAATAATTTTGAGGCAAAGGCATCAGAAAAACACGTGATGTTGAGTTTTTATTAAGACTGGCTCAGAAATTTTTTTGGAATAGATGTGTGTCATGTCAGGTTATCTGTTGAGTTGTGACACCTTCAGAGACATATAAATATTAATTATTATTATTGTGAATTAGACTTCTTGAGTCGATAATTTTTCTAAAATAGTTCCATGATATCAATTACATCTTTGAACTTTGTCTTTGATAAAATTCTGGATTTATCTCTTAGACTGAGGCAACGGCTACTTTCTTAATGTCTCCTTAACAGAGTGATTATCTGTCTGTTTATGAAACTTATTTCCCATGTAAATTATTATATTAAAAGCACAACATACTAGACTTGGATATCTTGATGAATTAATTTACATTTCTTATAATTTAATTAACCAAATTTCTTCATAACATAATATAAAGATAAATTTTATAATTTATTTATGGATTGAATTATGTGTGAACTGTATATCAATAAACAAATAATTAAACTAATACAACTTGTAGACTTGTTTGTTATTTATTTTCAATAATTTAATAATAACTAAACTGGTAATTTTTCTTTTTCAGCAATGTCAGAAGGAGTACTGATATGGACTTTTATCCCAGAATTTAATCAGAAATAGAATCTTCATTTTCACTAAATTAGATTGGAGAGGAAACGATAATTCGGTGAGTTTTTAATTTAATTATTATAATATACAAAATGGCAATACAATAAGTAAAAACCATTAAAAAATTAATGCAGAAAAGTGGTAACATCAACGCACATTTAAGTGTCCAGCAGCTGTTAAGAGAGGGGAAGACAGTTGTAACATAAGATTAGAAGGGCTCTAAGAAAAAAAAATTCCATAGGTTTTTTAAGTTCAAAGAAAACATTTAAAAGGATTACGAAAACTTGGGATTAACTTCATTGCTTCTTCATTCTACAAATTTTTATTTACTTTATTATATTTAAAGGCTTAGCTCTATATCATAGTTTATAAATGTAATTAAATTACATTATATCAAAAATTATTTGTCTTGAAGATCAATACAATATTAGTAATGAAACGATTAATTTGGATAACATCGTAAGTTCCAAGTTAACTTCAAGTTTTTTAGATTACTTCATATAACCCACTGGGTTGGTCTAGTAGTGAACGCAGTCTTCCCAAATCAGCTGATTTGGAAGTTGAGAGTTCCAGCGTTCAAGTCCTAGTAAAGCCAGTTATTTTTACATGGACTTGAATACTAGATCGTGGATACCGGTGTTCTTTGGTGGTTGGGTTTCAATTAACCACACATCTCAGAAATGGTCGAACTGAGAATGTACAAGAACTACACTCATACATATAATCCTCTGAAGTATTATCTGAAGGTTGTTACCGGAGCCTAAACAGGCTATAAGAAAGTAAAAGATTACTTCATATAAGAGATGCAGTATATTCTGGTGGGTTTCAATGTATCTAGCAAAGATACATTAATTTTAAAGGGAAAATTTTTTTTTGGGATAAGAGTGACATTTACAATTTCACTGTTGGGAAATTATATTTATAATCACCGATATTCTTTAACAGAATTTACAAAATTTGCCGAAATATTATAATTTTCAAATGATATAAAAGTCACTTTTTTTTTAATGTAGATACTTAAGTTTAAGTAACTTAACTTAAGTTTAAAATTATATTTTAATAAATGATGCCATTATAAAATTTTTAACAGTTAAGCCCAAAAATATAATTTTAATAGAACATATGAGATGAAGAGGTAATAATGATTTGAAAATTAACGTTATCATCACAGTTTACTTATTAACTAGTAAAGAAACATTTACTTATTAACTAGTAAAGAAAAATTCTATTTTAAACCAAACTTTTGGCATTTTGTAATGTTGTTGAGGACAGGTACAGTGGTGGGAAAATTTCCGTTATCAAACCATAATTTCTAAAAAAAATGAACTCGCCTTCCAGCTGCTGTTGATGTAGCCTACCATCGACATAAGCTGTCAGTTCCAATCTATTCTGGGCAGTGATATAAAATACACTTTCATGATTTATTACACCTTCAAATCTAACATTTTTCTCTGAGATCATTTTGTTATTATGTAGCATTACTTTGTTCTTAGTAGTATATTAAATTCTTAATTTTACAGATATATTATTTTTCATTTTACCTTAAAATAACTTTTGTGAAAAACACAAAAAAAAATGGGGATGTGGTGGTTATAACTTTTAAAATATTGTTACCATAAATTTATATGTAAATTACAATACAATACTATTGCAAACAATAATTCCATTTTACAATTTAATCTTTTATAATTATTTTACAATTTTATCTTCATTGTAGTTATTCTCTCTTTTAAGATTAATTTATGGTTAAATTTATTACAAAATGAAGCTTTATTCGTCATACAACTACTAGCTTATCAGAAAATGTAATAACTATCAAATATCAAGATACCTCAAAACTTACTGAGAAATAATTTAAAAAAAAACAAAAATGGGACATAATACAGATAGATACATAGAACTTTTGATGGTAATAAATGAATCTTTATTCTGTTTTTCATATACTGAATCGGTCCTTAAAGTATGTTCTGCATTACCTATCCAAATGCTACTTGATCAGAGTAAGATGTGTATTATTACATACTTAAAATATCATACTCAAATGCGTGATAACTAAAAGAAAGTGTATACTTATCTTGCTATGTTTATTCTTGATAAATATTATTCTGCAGTGTACTGATGGACAGCTTAACAGCAAGTGCACCATTATATTTATAAGGTAATCTAATTTATATATTTTCATTAGCAAACATGTCTTACAAGACTTAGCCACTTCCCAGTTTTTGGAAAATATTTTAAATTCTTGTAAGATAAAAAAATTTCATTTTCAATTTTCTGAATTATTTGTAAAACATTTATTTATTCAGGTAAAACAACTTAGTAGCTGTGGTATCAGTATATGAAAAGAAACTTTCTTTTCAAGTCGTACCTCACAAATTGTGAACTAGTAGAAATTTTATCATTTGACAAGAATACACATGTAAATTTAGGTCCTCGCTTGCAAGATGTAGAATGTGGAACGCCTCTGGGAAAAGTTTTTGCTTTCTTCATTTTTTATTAATGATCTGCCTCAAAATCTTGAGCCTTTCATTACAATTCTTTTCACAGGTGACACTACTGTATCTATTTCTAAAGATAATTATTAAAAAGTAATCGACAATTGCACAATTACAGTTTTAAAAAATTATTCACTGGATGGATTGTAACCATCTAACTTAGAACATGTATAAAACAGTCACACTGTACTTCTCGAGTAGACATAACATAGCAGATTGCGTGGCCAGAATTCCCATTAATGATATCGATAGTATTTTTGTTGTCCGCAAAGCAAAAGCTCTGGGTTTTTTATTTGATAAATTCTTGTGGGATGATCAAACTGATTTCGTTTGTAACAAAATGTAGTGAACCGTTTTACTCTGAAGCGTCTTAATAAAACACTTATCTTGTAATCATCACTGAATATTTATTATGCATAAATAATTTCTTGTATAATGTGTAATGTCCGATTTCTGGGCTTTTTAAAAATATAAGCTTTTAACAGAGAAAAAAAAAATGGGCTATCAGATCGTTACTAATGTATACTTTATGAGAAAGGAAACAACTATATATTCACTTTCCGATCAGTTTATTTTACAATTAAAACATTTAGTTTTACACAAACAGTATTGTTCCATTGATGAATTAAAATAAAGACAAATATATGATTTATATGCGACCAATCGAACATGTACAGATATAAGTATATGCTCAAAATAATTTTAAGTAGATATTTCTTAATTATTTTGTAGTAGTATTTCACAATTAATGTATTTACCTTAACATCATGTCATGTGCTTAATTAAATACTTAATATGAACTTTAAATACATCCATTATTTTTTCAAATTTTATAATTTGTTCAAAAACAAAATAATTTGTACAAAAAACATTTATAAAGTAGCAAGTTAGGTTAAATAGTTTGTTACAATATAAAAATGAAAATTAACCTTACCAACAGTTTATATTATATCCCTAGCACTTTTGGGTCATTTGACCATCCTCTGGAGAGAATTTTTTTGTAATTTAAAACATTAAAATTAAAAAAGTAAATAAAAAAGTTGCAAAATATTAAAACGTAACATCAGTTCGTCATTACGCAGATAATCAGGTTAAGTAACTTGATAATTATTAATTGAAATAGAAAATAACAATATATATGGTTTTTTGACTGCTGGTTTTATAAAAGTTGTTGGAAAATCTAATATTTCAATAAAATTATCCGGGCTGTAATTATGTTTATTTTATAAAATGTGTTTAGCATAATTGGATTTATCGAAACATCTTTCTTTATAATATATTAATGTTCTTTAGTAACATGTTCTTTTCTAACAGAAAAAGAACCGTTGGTCATAACAATATATTCTAGACGGCAGTTTTCACGTTTAAAACTATACCCACCTTGTCTATCTAATATATTTATGTCATTATTTTAGTAGAATTGCTATTGCTTATAAAATGTATATATTTTGAAAAAGTTAACTTAAAAAGTAATAGAACTTTAAATACATCTATTTTTGTTATTATTATTATTTTTTAATTGAGATTACACCAACCTGATTGGTAGTGGTGAACACTTCTTCGCAAATCAGCTCGTTTCGTAGTCGCGACTTGCAATTTTAAAATCATATTGATATGATTTGTATTGCTCACATGCTCAGTATTACTTTGTATTACTCAGAAGTAATACCCACGGTGATTCACGGAGACTACAGAAAAAAAAAATTAGAAATTGAGATCAGGTTATATACTGAGTGTATATCAAAGTTCTCCCGGGATTTTCATAACCTATTCTGCTTGTGAAATTAAAAAAAGTTAATATAAACACATGCCCTAAAATGCTTCGTTTGTAAGTAACTGCTAATGAAAGATTTCGCCCTGGTTTCAGCAACCCCGGTGAAAGAGGTCGTACTGAAAATTTATAGGACAGTAATTAAAGGGCAGATTAGTGATTTCTATGGGGTTTTTACCATGAAAATTGAATAAAATAGCTACCAAAACAGTATCAGCAATAAGTTTTAAGAAATCTGGGATGCAAATAAGTAATTTATAGTAAAAAACCCGTTATTATGTGTGATCTACAATAACTACACGTAAACACGTAACATCTTTAAGTAAAACTTGCAGAGAACTTAATTCTGAACAAAATGGTGCAAGATAAGTTGAATAAAACAAAAAGTTTATAAACATGAGAATTTTATTTAGAAACAATATAGTAGATCATACCTACCAGTTAATAATTAATGTTCGATATTATATTTATAGAAAATATTAAAAAAAATAGTTTCAAAACATTTCTTGGCTAGCTTCTGTTGCTCTTTTTAGTTCTTCTGGACTGTCCTTAAGTTTCTCAGTAGCATCTATAATGCAAACAATTAATTCCTTGTGAGAATGTATTTTTGTTTTACGTAAGATATTTTTTATCCATCCCCAGATGCAAAAATCTAAAGGTGTTACATCAAGTGTTTTTGGTGGACCTCCACAACCAATCCATTTCTCAGGGAAATGATAGATACATTATCAATTAGGATAATTTATTTCATCAATTTTTTCAACACAAGTATTTAAATGACTATTTATATATCTTTGCAGACTTCATCAAATGTAGGATCATAATGACAGAAGGAGTACAGCACTTATAATTTAAGATATCATCATATGATCATCAGGTTCAGAAATTCAGGAGCCAAATCGTTGACAATATCTATTTGTTTCATATGGAAGACAAAATTCATCAAATTATATTTATTTTTGTTACCGTTATCAGTTTGTAAATATCAAAGGTCTTAATGATTAATTAAAAAGCTGTTTACAAGGTATTTTATGTAAAAGCCATTTACAAATTAACTAACTTAAAAAGATGCATTAATTTAAACTTAAATTTAAACCTTCGCTTGCTAGTCAGTGTTAGCAAGTGTAGGTTAAGTTTGGTTAGATTGCATTTATAATTCTATTTATTTATTTTAAATAAATAACTCGCTACCGGTTGCACTGGTTATAACCTCCCAACAATAGTGGCATCATTATAATACACAAGTACCTTTTCTCATAAAATGATTTCATTATTGTTTACATAGGCTAATTTCATGATCCCCCTTTCATATCATTGCATCCCCCGTGGAGTTTGCAACCCCCAGGTTGAGAAATGCTGCTCTATAGAAATAAAGTTAATGCAATGTGCAGAGCAGCATATGACATTGACTAATGGAGATAAATAGAAAGTAAAGAATAATGTGATAACTGTAAAAGTAAATTTAGCATAAAGAAAAATAAGAGAAAACTTTGGGGAGATAAAATTTAAATGAATTAGTATCAGAGATTTGGATGGAAAGCAATTATTTGCGAGAGAAAAAAGCTAATAAGTAGAGGGATAGAAGCTGAGGTAGATACAAATAGAGGAAGAATGCAAAAACGCAAAAGGCAAATGTTACCAGATGAGGTTTTAGAGTTTTGGAGGAGGAAAAAGAAATGGATAATCAAAATTGAGAGTAATTTAAGATCAGTTTGGTAAAGCTAGATATAATTGTGGAAAAGAGCATGATGCATTGATGTGATACCATCAGAATTATTTATCTTGTTTAAAAACTGAATATTCTATGTAGATTTTTATTGACAGTATTATCCTTTTTTATTTATGGCGTAAAGTTTTTAGAAAATAGGCCAAGTAACACATAACCCGCCGGGTTGGTCTAGTGGTTAACGCGTCTTCCCAAATCAGCTGATTTGGAAGTCGAGAGTTCTAGCGTTCAAGTCTTAGTAAAGCCAGTTATTTTTAACGGATTTGAATACTAGATCGTGGATACCAGTGTTCTTTGGTGGTTGGGTTTCAATTAACCACACATCTCAGGAATGGTCGAACTGAGAATGTATACAAGACTACACTTCATTTAAACTCATACATATCACCCTCATTCATCCTCTGAAGAATTATCTAAACGGTAGTTACCGGAGGCTAAACAGGAAAAAGAAAAAGGCCAAGTAACACATAAAAAATAAAATCTGAAATATTGAGTTGGGTGTAGCACTTTGTTGTAATGAAAACTAGTATGAGTAAATGAATGGATAAAGTTTAAATGAGTAAGACGTTCATCTGCAGCAGAATCTTGTGTAAACTGATCGATTTACATGATTCTGCCATACAAGACATTCAGATTTGATAATACAGAAATGAAGCAATGTATGGAAAATAAAATCCATAAAAGAACACATACCACTGATAAGAATATATAAAATAAATAACTAAGGATAAGGATTATAGTGAATATTCAATCAAATTACAGATGATCCAAAAAATATAAAATAAAATAGGAGTAATAAAATAGTATTACCACCTAAAATAATTAAGATAATAAAATACTTCATAGGGATGGATGCAGGTCAATAAATTTAAAGATTTATAAGTACAATTAAGAACTTATAATTATCTACATAAATTGTTCAGATAAATTACTATTTGCATAGAATATAATAAAAAAAATTGAAAACTTGAATGTTCTAGTAACATATAACTTGAGATGTATGCACCTCTTTTATTTATATTTTTATCCCAGGTTTAATTCTTGTCTCAAATTATTAAAGCAGCACATCTGAATTGTAAGTCATTAACTAACTTAAGATTTATAAATACTTTTCTCATTCTACTTGAACACGGCCTTAAATTTAAATCAGTCAGTGAAAATAAATGAACTTTTCAGCAAATGTTCAAATAAGAAGAAATCTGTTAGTTGTTTTCAGTAGATTAACACAATCTTTTGTAGAAAGTCTCTTTTATTGAAAAATAACTTTTTTTTATTGAGTGATCACAAAGTGAATTATTTTAAAATAAAATCGCAAATCTATTTTAAGATACTGCGATATAATAATAATAATAATAAGAAAAGTTTAGGTCTTTCATGTTTTAAAATAAATCGGTGACAATTTTATTTTTTTTAATTTAATGCTCTATTATATTTAATTGCAGTTTAATTTCATTTAAGAAGAGAGCTGCAAAATAATCTTCTTGTTGAGAATATTATCCTTTACAGAATCATATTCACTCGCAATTTATCAGAATATTGTATACTGTCATTTTAATACCGGTGTAATTAAGTACTTTTAATAATTTTAATTTTAACAATAGAATTCCCCTTTTCTAGACGCTTAAAAATAAATATATTTAATTAACTAAAGAAGTACATAAATTTTCAAATTTAAGTGGCCTATTTCTTTCTAACCTATGTTTAAGAAAAAAATTAATTAATTAAAAACAACTCTGACGTATCTAATTAACATAACCATTTTATGGACTTAACAGGTGATAATTTGCTTCAATAAAATACCGATCATTGTTGTCACACGAAGTATTATTGAATGAGCAGTCCCGATTGAAAAGGGGTTAATTCTATTACGTACTACTAGTAAAACGCAAACGCCGCTGTGATTATGGAACGGAGTAAAACAAAAAAAATATTTAAAACTTAAATGTTTGTCAATTGAACTGCATTTAATTCGTATTTCTAATGACATCAAATTAACGAGAAAAAAGTTTAAAATATCTGTCTTTATTTTGAAGCACGCCCTTGTAACATTTTTTACTCTGTATAAAAAATCGCGAAAACGAATGTTTTTATTTTGTGAGGGAATCATTCCTGTTTTCGAATAAAATCGTTTATATTTCTGTATTGTTAAGTATTAAATTTTAAATTATAGCAATTATTAAAAAAAGAAAAATATAGATCGACTGGTAACATCTTGCTACTTAACAATAAAGTACTTCCGATAAAAAACGGAAGTAATATGTTATTGTTCAATCAACAATGTTATAACAATGTTTCTTTATGATTAAACTATAGTTTGTGTTATTTTTAGAGAATAACAAACTGTAAATATATATAACAGTTTGTTGTTCTATTTTTACAGCATGAATCATTTAAATATCGCAAAAATACCTGTCAAAATTCTAGCTTGTCATGAAACGCTGGAAGGTAATCTGTAAAGAAATAATTTTTGTAAAATTAATTTTAAGTTGAGTTATTTAGGCTTATCGTCTAACTTACGTTAGACGACAGGGTTATTCTAACAAAAATTTAGTTTTATTTTATTAATATGTTATATAAAATTTTAATTTATTTTTCACTATAATAAAAAATCCATGCAGTAAGTAAAGGTAAAATAATGATGAATGTAAACTGTATTTTTTTATTTCATATTATATCCAATAAAAATTTGTTTTGTAAATCATAATGTACAAACAGACTTTTTTCCAGTTCTAGTGCTTAGGCAATCATGAAAAACATTCTAAAACATTAAAATTTTATTTGTTTATCATACTAAAGAAAAGTTTAAAAATAATTTTATAATTGTAATTTAAATCATTGTTTAGCAGGCTGTAATTTTTAATTAGATTATTTCTATTAAGATCTTTGAAAGTACAGCTTTTTATTATAATAGAAGTTGGAAGATAACATTTAATTATAATTTTTCCACAATTACAAAATTTTGTAAAATTTTGCTTTTACAGCGAAAGAAGTGTATTCATAAAGATCATGATCATAAAATTCAGTGCCAAACATAAATATTTCTTTTTGTTTCTTAAGTAGTTTTCATCTTGACAGCAGATTTGTGTAGGCCTAAATTGTAATCTTTGTATCAGTAAAATGTTTGAGATTAATGAAATTGCTATTTAAAATTTCTTTGTTGTAACTGAAAATAACTGGTCCATTAATAGGATTAAAAAAAAGAATTTAATAATGAAGTGAACATGCAGCACATATATGTTTACAATTTAAAAAAAACAGTACAGAATACTCTTTTAATATATCAAAAATTATAAAACTTTTATATCTAATAATAATACTTAACTATACCTCTTCCACCATTTGACTTTTTCTTTTTACAATCCTGATTGCCTTGGTATGAACCCAAAGTTGTTGGAAACTGCACATGCATATTATATAGGGTTATGAGTTCAAGAATTTTATATGCCTTCATAAATTATGCCGTTGTAAATAATGGATCTGCTTTTTATTATTGGTGTATAGTATTGTTAAAGAAAACAAACAAATTAAAAGTTATAAGAAAACTGAAAAACTTTGTTTAGTAACTTACATTTTAAGCAATTTTTTATCAGTCTCAGTATTTTTTACCTTAAGACCAGAGACAACAAAACCTTCACATTCTATCACAAAATTACAGGTTAAAAAATTCAGAACAACCTTCTTTCCATTTTTATTAAAGTATAAAATTTTATTCATCAGTTTGTTATTGTTTATTAATTTTATACCTCAAATATACTATATACTATATACAAATATACTATATATATTTTAAGAAGAGGTGAGATAAGATAGCTGAGGTGATTGATGAATGTAATACACTTGATCACTACCAGGAATTGATCCCACGACTGCCAGCATTTGAACCTTAAATTGATCGGTTGACTGTGGTAATTAAATTGTCTGAAATGGTAATTAATTTTCCCCCTTCATTGGTCATTGAGTATAAATATATTTGTGTAAATAGTACATATAAGGTCACTAAAATAAGTATTTTTATGATAAAATGTATTTATAAGATTATAATTGAATATAAATGTATTTGAATACAATTATTAACTGTAGCAATGGCAATATTATAATTTTTATATGTATTTTGAACATTGACAATAATGTAATCACCAAGATGAAGTATAAATGTCTCTATATAACTTCTTTTCTCATGTACTACATCTCATCATTTTAGAAGCATTACTAAAAATTAACACCTCAGAATTAAAAAAAATCTTTTGTAATTTATTCTGTAGTATATAAGTATGAATATATCTTAAACAATTTTGTTATGCTAATTTTTAATAATGATTCCAAATTGATGACGTAATATGTTGCTAAATGTTAGTAAGAGAATCATTTATACTTTCTGTCTTTGTGATTTTGTTATTCTTAATTTTGAATATTTCAGCAGAAGAAAGATATTTAATAAAATTATTTACGTATATGCAATTTGGAGTCAGTCATTTGCTTGATTGGTACTATTCTATCTCCCTTTCTGTTCTGTGCCAATCTTTTAACCTCTACATAATTACTATATCCTATGTCCTCAGCTATCTGTTTTCCTTTTATAAATTGCAATCTTTTTCATAATCTACTGTTTTAACTTATATGCATTCCTCTATTACCAAATTAATTAAATTTAAATGTCTTAATATATGACCCGCCAATATAACTTGCCTGTTTAAAGATCCTGCCACAAACTTCTTTCCTCTCCTATTTACCTTAATGCCATTTGATTTAGTATTTTATTAATATATTTTTAGTCTTTTACCGATCTTCTTAATTTCAACATCTTCCTGTAAAACTGCAATCAAAGGTAAAGAAACAAAGGCTTTTCCTTTCTACTTTTCCTGTTATGCATGTTTCACATCATAAAGTATCACATTCCATACAAATATTTTTAAAGAAAATCTTTTTAATGCTTATTTTGTTCATGATAGCCTGATTTTAATCTCTACCTTACTTTGTTCATTCTTTGCAGTTTTACATCCTAAATAGCAAAATAATTGTAAATTTGTTACCTATCCTGTTATTTAATTTATCATTGTTCTCCTTTTGAATAAATTTCATTAATTTTGTTTTATCTACTCTTATTTATTTATATTCAAACAGAATTTCTCTCCTTACAACAAATCCATGTCGTTTTAAGATTTTTCTCTTTGTACCTAAAGACCAATGACATTGGGAAAAATTAACATTACTATCTTTTCTCCTTGAATTGTGACTGCTCTTTAATGCCTGCATTGCTTCTTTACGTGCATGTTGAAAACTAATGTGTACTGCAATATATCCTTGTTTTATTCCTTTCTGAATCAGAGCTTGTCTTTCTTCATCTTATCATTGTTACCTACGTTTTCTATAAATCATATGCAAGTCTTCTTTCTCTACATTTTTATTGTGATTTTCTTTAAAACATTAAATACTTTTCCCATTCTACATTATGAAGTGCCTTCCCCAGATCTACAAACAGGTGCTTCACTTTTCTTAGGTTAATCAGAGGGCCAGCATGATCTTATATCTGTACTCTTCCTAAAATTAAACTATCTTCATCTAATACATCTTCCTCCATACATAATATTTACAGTAAATTATCGTAGTGATTGTTTTCAACGAGTATTATGTTAGACTGATTAATGTGATTGTTTGCATACTTATTTTATCCAGCTTTCTTAGCAACAAATACATTTTTTCTAAACTTTATTTAAATACGAATGAAACGAAGAAAGTTGAAAGATTGAAGGAAGTAACTAAAAGGAGAAATTAGCTTGAGTACTTAAGAGAAGAAATGGGTAAACCTAATGAATTTTGGATGAAATGGAAGATAATATAAAAACAGAAGTAGAATAAATAAACAAATTCATTAAGGGAAGAAAAATAAAAAGTCTGGGTTACAAGAGAGGTGACTGAAGAAACGGAAGACTTAAGAAAATACAAGAACAAAAGACAAAGAAAGTAATAAGCTCTACAAAAAATTGAATGATTAGTTAAAAAGAGTGACAAAAAAAAATACAAAATGGCTTGCAAGCTACTAGTGCTCAGATACAGAATATTTAAAAAATAGGAAGTATCAGGTGATGCATAAAAAAGTAAAACAGTAACGTGGGATAAGTTAAGGAAGAGTGTAGATAGTAAAGTAATTGCCAGTAGAAATGAGAAAGTTATATATAAAGCAGATATTTAAAAGGTGAAAGCTAATGGAAATCTGAATGATCTTTCTGTAGAAGGTCAGATTGAACAGGAAGAGGGTGAAGTAGGAGCAGCAATCCTAAAATTACCTAAAATTAGATAATATTCAAGCCATATGAAAAATGATGAAGGAGTAGGCACAGATGAGCTGCCAGTAGAAGGGATTAATGAAGAAGAATTACAAGAAACTGTGAAATATGGTCTCAGTAGTGAGCTGTGGTCTGAAGATATTTCTTAAAATATCCATGATTCCATTCCCTAAAAGTTATTACAGGAAAATTGGTTTAATTTTGCATTTATCCAAGATTCTTCTATGAATTCTGAAAAAAAAAATTGTCTAAAAAATGGAGAAAGCAGTTGGGCTAATAAGAACTATGTTGGCAAGAGGTTTACAGAGAGATATTGAGGAATTAGTGCATGTTTTGTAGATATAGAAAAGCAATTTGACTGTGTCAAACAGGATAAACTAATGTAAATTTTAAGTAGCCAAGCAAAGAGTCATGAAAAGATAGAAAAACAGAAGAGTAACTAAAAAATTGTACCTGCACCAGAAACTGCTATAAAAATAAAGGATACTTGAGCCGAGTAGTTTGATCTAGGAAAAGGACTAAGGCAAGTGTATTGCCTACCAGCAACCTTGTTTAATATGAATATTAAAGAAATAATAAAAAATATCTTAAAATAGGATGAAATCAGTTCTGTAAGATGAAAGAGAAAAAACTACATTTAGTTTGTAGATGATAGGATTTTTTTTTGTTGCACAGGATGTTCAACAGACGATTTTAAAATTAAAAGGAATTGTGGCAGAATATGAAATGAAAATTAATATTATGAAAACTAAAGAAATGAGGTTAGGAGGAAATAAATAAATGAATATTTGCACGATTGAAGGAAGGCTTGAAGAAGGAAAACGGTACAGATACTTGCCACATCAGCAGAAGAAGATTGCAAAAGTAACAATTAAATAAAAACACGAATAGGAATGGCTAAGGAATCATTTGACAGAAAGAAACAGTTATGTAGTAATTTGGAATTGGAGTTGGGGAAGCATCTTGGAAGTGTTGCACTTGGAATGTACTTCTGTGTGGGTGTGAATATAAACAATAAGAAAAAGAAAGGCTGAAGGCATATGAACTATGGGGATGAAGATCGGAAAAGATACTTCGGAACTGATAACATAGTGAAATATGAAGAAGGAATGAGGAGAGTTAATAAGTATTGAAGCTTAATCATCAGTATAAGTAAAAAAACAGGAAACCTGACCCTCAGGGACATATCATGAGAGGAGAAGGATCAACTAAAAATATGCTGGAAGGATCACTGCACTAGAAGGTGCAAAAAGGAGAGATCGATAAAAAACAAAGATTATAAATGATCTAAAAACAAATGGATGCTATCAAAGATTTTTAAATTTAGCTGGATGTTTAGATGTTTAAAGAACCTGGTGTAGAACAGGTATGTGCAGGATGATGATATACAGTGTTATTAAAATTCAGTGATAATTATTATTTATAAGTTTTTGATGAATTACAATCACAATAGTTTTATTATATAATGTAAATTGAATAAACATTTTTATAGTGTTTTTAATATTTATATGTGTTGTACACATTTTTTATATGTGTTGTTAATAGTTAAGTACCTTGTTTTCCACTTAATGCTATTATAATTTTACATCAAATAAAAAAAAAAAAAATAATAATAAATACAGATGATATTGATGAAATCAAAATTGTACTCAATTTTATGATTAATAACTATTCTATTCTATGACTAATTTGTTGTCAGTGAACATAATCTTTCTTTTTGTAATATACGCTATAAATGTGATATTTTAATCTGGTAATATTTAATTTCTGAGATTATTTTTTAAGTTACTTTGTGAGTGTGCAAAACGGAAGCTACTTATTTTTAATATCTCAGATTTATTATGATAAAATCCTAGAACATATGCCTTAGGCTGTATGCAAATATCAACTGAAGGCTAGTTTAGACTTTCAGTATAAATTTAGAACTTAAAATAATCTACCCGAAGCATCATAGAAATATACTTTTCCAAGATAGGCTTAATAGTAGCCTCTTGTTTATTATCAATAATATACATTTATTATTATTTTTTATTTATTTATTTATTATTTCGCTGCATTATATAGATAGAAAAAAACTTTTTTGTGGAACACATACAATTTTAATGTAAATACACAGAAAGAATAAAATTAAAAAATATAAATATTAACATTTGAACTATTGTATGAGATATTTATACTTACAGAAACCGAAAGTGGAAAAACTTGTTCTGAACACATTAGGTGATGGATATTTTCTGAGTCGAAGCGTCTATGCAATACATTGTTTATTGTAAAAAATACTTGTTTTTACAAGTTGTTGTTTTTGCTATCTACTATCTATACTGTTCTTTCTTATGGGTGTGATTCTTGTAAAGCATCATTTTGGAATATGAGGTCATAGTCAGTCGTTTTCTCTAAGAGTTTTGGTGTTAAAAAAATAGCTGTTCTGTATGGTAGAATGGATGTCACTCGACAAGATTGAATATCATTTAAATGTTGGTGAGCTTACCGTGCCAATATGAAACTGTATGTTTGGCTAATGAAGAAAACAGGGAATTGCTTCACTTCACTCTTTCAGTAATAAGTTTATTATGATTTTGTAACTCTTGAGAATGGCTTTGTCACTTTCAGATGTAATTTGTTAGGTCACCTGCAAGTAAACGGTCTTAAGAATTTTCCATACCGTGATTGATTAGTGTACATTTCTTTATAAGTAATAGCAGAGCATATCAATTCGTTTTTTAGTAATATATTTTTACCGATAAAATTGTACGATGCCCAGGAAAGAGTTGGAAGTTAGCATTTTTGTTCCTAGTTAAAGGCAATCAGTCTTAAAGATATAATTTTAGAGTAAAAAAAATTTTGCTTGCGGAACCGGAATCTAATTGAAACTCGGTTCCAGTTGGTAAGGCGTCAGTTCAATTTAACATTTTAACGAATTTTTGGTCGTTGATATTTTCGTACGTAAATTATATAAGTAATGGAACGTTAAAATTAGTTGGAGTAAAACAATAAATACAGTATATGAGACGTAGTTAAATGTTTCTTTTTTAAATTCAAGAAACTTGCAACTCGATTTAACTATTATAATTTTGGAAACAGGTAAAAATAATATTAGTCGTCTGCAGTGGCTTAAAAGCTACTTTACGGTTAGAAAAAGCTCCGGAAATAAATTTTTGACAAATTAAAGTTATTTGAAAAAATTTCTTGTCTTTATTCTGTCATTTTTTAACAACATTTTTCTACTTCAAGATTTACCGCTTTTTTTGTAAAAGTAGTTTTGATTTAGAAATCACGTCGGCACTCATAACCCCGTCCTCTGGGTTTAATTAAAATCCAACCACCAAAGAACACCGTTAAACACGATCTAATGTTCAAATCTGCATAAAAGTACGGATGCTTACAAGGATTTGAACCTTAGAATCTTCGACTTCAAAATCAACTGATTTGCGATGACGAGTTCACCACTAGACCAAACCCGGTGGTCATAATTCCGACCTAATGTTAAAAATAATAAAATTTTTGATAAATAACCGTTTAAAAATATCTTCCCACCAGTTTATTTGAAATAGAAAATTAAAAAACTCGCTTTTACGGAAGCGATATTACTTTGTCGATGAATTTTTAAATAATGCCGAAAAAAAATCCCTGAATTATTTGCACATCCGTTCAGTATTTACCTTAAAATTATTATATGTTTTTTTTAATATTTTAGATAATTCATTATGGATTTTAATCGTACGTATCTTTTATTTTATAATTAATTTAATTTTGTATTTTGTGATGCTTCTCATCAAAGATTTACCCCGATCATCTAAGCATATGCTGGGGCAGTTTTTTGTTCGTGGTATCGTATTATTTTGGTCAGAGGGTGAGATTAAATGGTAATTTTGTAGCATGTAAAAATGCCATGCCTGACCGGGATTCGAACTCGGGACTTCCAGATGAAAGGCCGAGACGATACCACTCGCGCCACGAAGGCCGTTGTGGTATAATATATTGAACTGTTCTTGAAGTAATCAATATTATTACGTACCGATCGGAATAAAAGATTTATTTTATTTATAACGAGCTAATCTCTATCGTAGAAATAAACTTCAGTAAAAGCCGGATAATCGATGCCATCATCTTCGTTAAAATAATGCTCACTAGCACGAATTTATTTTACTGATTTTAAATTTCTTAATCGTTTAAAGGTGGTATCTTGCTGCATTAGATGCATTTTCAAAACTCTTTTCCATCTTTCTCAAAAATTAAATGAAACATCTTATTTAATACTAATGCTTCGTAAACCTTTTCTTCTGCGAAAGATCACAATTTTTACTTGTACGAAGTAAAGAAAGTGTTGAATAGCGAAAAATTTCGGTTTTCATATTTCAACGGAAATATCCATTTTGACCATCCCTGAATCCATTTTGGCAATTTTCGGCGTGATGTCTGTACGTACGTACGTACGTTTGTGCGTACATATCTATCTCAAATACATACGTCCGTAACTCAAAAACGATTAGCCGTAGGACTTTGATATTTTGGATTTAGGACTTTTGTAAGCTCTAGTTGGGCACCTCCCCTTTGATTGCAATAGATTGAACCAAAAAAGCCCAAAATCCAAAAAAATTGGATTTTGGACTTTTTCTTAATAGCAGTAATAAGCTCTCATTGACAGCTTTTTGACGATGTATCATTAGTGATATTTATTTTCATTGGTTCCAGAGTTACAGCCAAATAAAATTTTAATTAATGAAATATTTGGATCTTAGAAGATCCAAATCAAGATCAAATCAGATTTCATCTCCTTTTTTTATTTAAATATATTGATTTATTAATAATAATTAATAAATTATTAATCCGATTTAAAAAAAAAGAAAAATATCAGAAGTTAGTGAAATAAAATTTTATGTACTTTTCATTTTAATTCAAAAATTTTTACAGAGGTTAATAATTAATAAATCAATATATTTAAATTAGAAAAAAGTTAAAAAAATATATATGTGTATGAAGACGGATTCGAACCGATGTGTGTAGGTTACGAATTCGACAAGTTCTCATTTCAACCACTTAACTACTTGAGCGACGTGAAACAAAATTAATATATAAACTAATATAAAATGCTGATACGGACACGACAATGCAATTGTGTAACTATTCAATTTATTAAAGATTGGAGGATCGTACCTCACTTTCAAATGAAATAAGTTTAAATGGAGTGTAGCAAAATATGTGTATATGTAATTTAATAGGCATAAAAGGAAGTCATGTAATGTCCACATCAGATATTTTAAATGCGTTTTCCAAATTAAATTCAGTAAAATAACTAATATCTTCATTCATCAAAATAATTGTATTTCACTTTTTTTTATGTCTCGTATTTCTCAAAAGAAACGTAAATTGTTCGGGTTCTCTTTTTAAAACCAGAAAAATGTATACAATTCATATGTTTTGTAAATATGCATTACACAGGAAGATTTATGAGGCACTACTATATCGTAAAATAACTAATAAATTAAAAATTATACGGTATGTATTCTGAGGAGAAAACAAATATCAATATATTTTTATATTAGGAAATTTCAGAAAAAATAATATTTGGAAAAGGAGAAACAAACATTTTCATTTATGAAAAAATAGCAAATCACATGAGTCACCAGCTGAAAATTTTTTTCATCGGGTTCAGTTGTTCGAACCCGAATAGGGTTCGGAGTTATCGCCAACATGAACGTTTCTTACGTATTTGAATCTGACACTTTTCATTTATTGCTTTTTTCACGTATCTGATATTATTAAATAGGTAGAATAGGTAAATTTGGTAGCAGAATTTTTTAAGAAACTTTGACAATGGAGCTTGAAAACAGAATTCTCAAATCGATTTACCAAAGGGTTTGTAAGATTTTTAATTTTAGAATGACTTTTTTTGCTGATAAACTAATTATTTTTTTATCGGATAATATCAATTTTTTTGACAGTTGCGGAAGAGTGAGGTATTTCTTTAAGCGGATCTAAAAATGAGTTCATCAGCTTTCAGAACTTTTTTTAAATACATAGCGTTCACTTAACAATTGAGCTTTAATATCAAAGTTAGTAGTTTTTCATATTTTTTTAAGCGATTCGAAAAATGTATTTCAATGAGTTTAGCGAATTCGAACGAAAATGTGTCATTTTTTTACTAAATTAATTTAAGATATACGCGGGAAAATGTTATGAATACTTGTAGTATTTAAAAGTTATAACTTAAAACGTATAGAATGTTTAATTAATCTAAAAAAAATCAATTTTACCCGATTTCAAGACTTTTTGTTTTCTATGACTAAGATAGGGCAAAATACAGTCGATTAATGTTAAATAACTTTTTTGTATATAATTGAGGAAAGATGAAGGAAAGCCCAAAATGGTATTATAATCTAGATGAAGAATTCCAAAGATTCCGATCGTTGAACCCATTTATAGTATTACAAAATTTTACCCTCGGTCTCCAATTTCCGTAAGAAAATATAATATTTTCATACAATTTCCTCCTGTTTAAACGAAAAATAATTTCATAACTAACATCTCTGCATTTGATTCGATGCAGAAGGAGGCCGGAAATTATTTCATTCTGCCTTACCCCAGTGCGACATGGAGCCTATTTGTTTTCGAGCACGGCTATAACATTTTTCTAGAGTGATCTTTCAAGTCGACTGACTCGCTTCGGGTTACGGCATCTAACGAACATCAAATGGAGAAAAGGAAAAATATGAAGATACGCGCTGTAACTGGATGACAACAGGTCACCCGTCAGGAAACAAGATGTCGCTCGTTAAAAACATTAACGAACATTTCGCGCAAGTCGGGTTTATTAGGGAAAGTAAGAAGTGAAACGGACACCCGTCGTTTCTCCACAGATTCAAACGTACTATTGCAGAGTAGTATCGCAAGCGAACCGAAATGTAGGCAATGTTAGGTCCTACAAGTGCCTTTACACGCCTTAAAAGTGCTTTTACCTTTATTCACCGAAGGAAATGGCTGTGTATAATGAGTATCATTACTTTCAGAGTAAGAGATTCAATTTGCGCCTTAGATATTTTAAATGTGTCACAGCCGTTCGAAAAACCGGATTAGGTAGCGCAGAAAATAAAATAAGTGTATTCTTTTTTGTAGGAAAAAAAAAATATATAAATTATTTACTGCGTCTACTCGATAAGAGAAATGAAGAAAAATATTTCAATAAATATTAATAAGTGCTCCCTTAATTTCATGTATAATACAATTTTCCAGTCGACTCAAAATAAATAAATAAGGCAGCTCGGTTTTTTTTAAATAGCTGCTCTATTTTTAATGAAACTCGCAGATAAGTCTCGATCCTGATTCAAATTTAGGTTATGTAGCATTTCATTCCTTCATTCGGCGAAGGAGAGAGATTGAGGCTCGTTCTTGATCAAATAATTGTTTTTGGCCATTTTCTAGATAGAATGTTACTTATTAAATACATAAAAAACAAGATGATTAACATTTTTAGTAAATGCGGTTAAAAAACTTTCGATAAATCTGATATTTTTTCAAAACGATTCTGTTCATGGAAGATGGTACAAATGTCGGCTACCACCTTGTCGGTCGTATCAACACTACTGCGATATAGATATATCAGGAATCTAGTTTTCAAGAAATACGTGGATTTACGTGGATTCACAAAAAACTCAATTTTTGATCTTTTAACTTTTAATAAAAAAACCGAAATCCTATCTGACAGTCGGGACTCTTCAGTCTCTTAAATTATATGCCAGAAGAAAAACTCCCCCCAAAGTTTCATTATATCCCTAATTAGTTCCATATTAAAAATCTATTTTTATTGTAGTGTAAATAATGCTTTGAAGTTTTCAAATATCCTTAAAATGTTGGTGTACCAGAAGCATTCACAAGATTGAGAAAAAGAGTACTTAATCGTAAAAATTCAACGTCTTTTTTTTAATTTGATGGCGTCAATATTTTCTCAAATTATACCTACCTATTTTAAAGGTATATTTTATAACGAGTGAATTTTCTTTTTCTTTCTTCTCATTATCAATTTCAAGGTATTTTTTTTTTAAATCTCCGATTTACGTTTACTTTAAATCAACTTCGTATATGATTATAGTTACGTCTTACATTGTTAATATTTTCATAGTTATAACGATAGTCATATAATTTTTTTTTATGTGCTGAAAGAGGCTAACGTTATAGGCTAATGTTAGTTTAACATCGACTTAGTTTCAACAGAAGAGTTTAACAAACATGCACCCCTTGTTCGCAAAACCCGGACGAAGCTGGACGCTTGACGATACAAAATACATTATGGAATAAGATTTAAGGTTTAAATGTTTCTTTAATTTATATTAAGAAAAAAAATTATGGAGAGACTATTTTTAATAAGTTTAGTATATCATAATTATAATTTTAATTTCGCATAATTTTCTATCTATTTTTTAATTTACGTAAACTTATTTTGTTACGATTACAAATACTTTTTTCGCTAAGATCAAAGAGTACGACAGTAAATCTTAGGTAAAAATCAAGTCATCATCGACCACGACAGAACAGGGTCCAACAATCTTTTACAGGTTATCTATCATATGTCTTATAGCTACAATTTTTTTGTAGAAATCGGATTCATTCCCCTAGTAAATCTTACGTTAATCCTTGGACTTTAATACGAGCTAGTCAAATTATTAAAGGCAGAATACGAATAGAAAATTTAATTCATATTAACGAATAACTTTGTAAATAGTATTTTAATCTGAACGCGAAAATGATTTTTACTTATTAAAAAGGAAATCTTAATTTTCTTGTTAGAGGTTACTATTAATCCATTACGTTAAAAATTTAAATCTGTTTTTGTCGTCTTCGTAGAAGAATACACGTAATTTTAATTTCGTTCTAATCTAGAGCTCGGCTTCTGACTTCTCGTAGGCGAAAAGCGGACATTTTTACGATGTAGTTCGAAATGGATTCGTAGACGCTTAAAATGCTGTGTAAATTGTTTTAAGAAACAGGCAGATTTAAAATTCACGCTGGTGTGATACTAACTTCCTTCAAGATGACGGTATTATTCAGTCGGCCGTGGACATTTTAACCTGTAGGTTTTCCGATTCCGACGAATAACAGCCGGCCATATTTATCTCATTTCTATGACGACAACACCGCTTTTCTGTACAAATATTTATATATATATATGGTGTTCACGTTAAAAATCTACCTATACGTATATGCACTTATTATAATTTTTGGTTATGATTTTTTTCGTTTCGGTGTATTTTGTGCAGAGTTCATTTCAAAATTGATTCATCCGCTTTTCGTTATTTACATCGAAGCGATTAAAAAAATAAAAAGACTTGAATCGGTGTACGACTCGGCCTATACTTCGGCTAAAACATCGACAAGTGTGATTATTGGAACCGACAGAAAATCAGTCAATTAAGTCGTTTCGAAACGTGTTGAATGTAAAACGGAAAAAATTAAACGATGAAAAGTAGAAAATAATGTGGAAAACGCCGGAAGTTGTTTATTATAGAATATATTGTAAACAATGTTGCAAATTTATTTGAAAATGTTATCCGATACTTTTTATTACATTTAAAGTATTTGTTTAATGTAACAACTAATTTATCGTATTTATAAAAAAGGATAATGGCCGTATTCATCCCGATAACTGGTAAGCGACTTGAATTTTGTTTATTTTACAGTTTTTAATTTTTACTCGCGACAAAAGAGGTTATGTTTGACTTAAGTCGTAACCTCTAAAATTAGCCGGCTAAAATTTTATTCTACAATTTAAATATTGTAAAACTCTGTTTTGATTTTTAAATATATAGTCAAGAATAATTAATTCTCTACTCCGCAAAAATAAAATTATCGATTTTTTTTTGTTGTGAAAATTGTTCTTTTAGCGATTTAATTAACACCTATGTATACATAGCCGCTAAAATATTCTAAGTAATTATTTTTTAATTTCATTTTTTGTAAACAAATTAACCTTTTTCTGTTGTGGTTTGATGAATAACCATCTTTTAATATATTATTTTTCTAACGAAAATAAAAAAAAATATATCGCGCTTAAATGGAGGAATGTATGATGCAGAACTGTCATTTATTTTTATGAGAACTTATCGATTACTTAATGTTTTTATCTGAAAATATAATTAACGAAATATTCCTAAACGGCCATCGTCTTATAAGATCATGCTTTAGATAAAATAATGCCGTAAAATTGAACATGCGTGCTCATTTTAAAGTCGATCGGTACAATATCAGAATATAAAATGCATAACTTTAAAAAGTAGAAAAAAGTTAGGGTAAAATGAAAGTAATGTTTCACTTTAATTTTTTTTTTATTCACTATCTACGCCTAAATTCGTTGCCATGGAGATATCAGATTACTGTGACTAAAACGAGAAACATTTTGTGATTTTTACCCCTTAATCACTGTATAAATCTTCAGCCGTGTGCATAAAAAAATAATAATTTGCAGTTGGAGTCTCCGTTCGAAATTAAATGAAAAATTTCCTTAAAAAGTGTCGAAAATTATATATTATTTATTTTAGATATAAAACTTTTCCTTAAAATATTTCTAGCGTGTAAAAATGACAAAAGTATTGAAAGATCGCGCTTGAGATGTCAAAGAAACTTTTTTTTTGTAAAGTAGTTTAGAATTTTATCTCCTTTGTTGGACGCTTTAAATCTTTATCTAGAAAGCATTCTCAGTGAGTAAACTGCAAAAATATTGTTCTTCAGAAGTTATTAGTTTTTCTATCAAAATTTAAGAAGAGGTTCTCCAAATATCATGGAAAATTTTATAGATCTTTGTTCCGTTGATATTACTGGTAAGTGAATCTCGATCGAATAAAAGAAAAAAAAATTGTCAAGGAGGAGAAGGCTGACGAGCTTCATTCTAAGCCCGTCTTGATTTTAATCGAGTTTAAGATTATCCATTAGAAATTTATTCCACCGATCTTGTCCGATAACAGACCCGATTCGATATACAATAACAGATTCATTTTTTCAATCCTATTTGAATATTATTAATTGTAATATTCATATTTGAATATTAATTGTAATTGTACGGTCGAAGGTGACCCGAATGAGAAAAAACCGTTCATGAAAAGGCCTGGTCGTAACCAGGCATACAGTGGTCCCATATTCACTTGGGAAGATGGCGAGCGAAGAGGGTTTCCCGTTGCCGTCTTTATCGAACAGAATATTCTATTGCGTATCAGCTTGCCTTATGAAGTCCAGAGTGTTCTCTCCTATAAATCACACCTTAACTCCGTTCACCGCTGGGACCAGCGGCGTAAATAACATCGTTAATAAGAGATACCGACTCGACTTTGTGCCGCTTGTATCTCACATGTCATTTGCAACGACTGTAAAAAAACCGCAGAAGGTAATGTAGAACGTGCTGCGTAATATTAATGTAGCTTTTACTGATGAAATCAGTGCGTTCTACGTACAGTTTGAGTAGAAATTATATGATACATATCACGGAAAAAAATGTATTTTGAGTATTCTTCAGAGAAAATCTTAATTAACTCTGAACTAACATAGAGATTTCTTTTCGATTAGATCTTGGTGTAACTTATATTTTTATCCAATCGTGAATAGGTTAGAACGTCGTCAAGATATCTTAAGTATGTGATTTACATTTCTATATGGATATAAATTTCTATATATACGTCATCGGATGTATATATTATGCACGCGCGTGTGTATGAGGGTGGTGTGGGCATGGGCGTGAGCGTGGGCGTGAGCTTGTGTGTGGGTGGGTGCATACAACGCTTATGCACTGTATTTGGAAGTATGCCTAATCTTCAATCTTGTAAATTTTGGAAAAAGAAACTTTTTCCATAGTGTGCCTTGGCATTGTGTTTGTAGCAGCGGATAACTCTCAAATCACCTTTCTTGCGGATGACTGTATACATAAGGAGTAATATATCCATGACGGCATATGATCTCGTAACTGTGTGATCTTGAGTAGATATACTGAAGATCATACGGTTACTTTTTCGTTCGAGTACTTATTTATTTTTTAAAGAATAAATACGGGGATAAATATTATGGAAGATGAAAATGTTTTTCGAATTACTTATGATAGTGGCTGTCAAAAGATAGAAATTTATTTTCGAAAGTTCAAATAATATCGAAAACTCAAGTCGATAAAATCTTAAATTATTTCAATTAAAATATCAGAAATAAAACTGTCTAAAACAATCTATCTTTCTTAGCGGATGGAGTTAAAGTGAAATCGATTGTTAGATTTATAACTCGAAATAAAAGAGGTAATAAAAATAAAATTTTATTTTACGAGGCCATAATATGAATCTTCTCGATCGATACACTCGAAATTGAAATACCCATCGCAAAATAAAGTCATTTAAAATCTGAATCGATCCGAATTCGTTTCGCGGAAACTATTTACAGTTCAATCGAAGTGTAATGGTCCTTCATCTTGTAAATTTAAATACAAAAAATGAAATGAAAAAGTAAAGTAAACTAGCCGAAACAATAGCTAAACTAGATAAGCAAAGTAAGCTTTTTAAGTACGACAAAAAATTGTGTTGTTATTCTGTGACCGGCATTCCACTTTACTATATTTAAAAAAGAGAGTAAATATTTGAAATATTCAATGTCATTTTATATTATGAGAGAGATATTTCACAGTACTCTAATTTTTTAGTCGTAGTCGAAACAAGTTACTTCCGAAATCGCTACAAATGTTCTCAATGACAAAAAACATTACGTGAGGATGTACAAGAATATACATCATCTTCGAAGCGATTTCCTGTTGTCCACTTCAGTAAGCGGCAAATCAGAAATCTCAGAATTCCAAGTGAATTTCAATCTAATGAGTTACTCGGGGTATAACCTTTATTCGTAGGGAAGGTCGGACGGTTCAGTAAATACATCATTTCTCTCAGAAAGCGATTCGGGCAGTTCTGGTTTAGATCGTAAATCAGATTTTTAATATGTTAGTACCAATAAGAAATGCAACAGATTACGTAAAAAAAATAAAACAATTATATAAATAGGTGTTATGTACAGTTCATCCACATCCATACAATATGATAATATATTATTATTACAACATTAGACGACAGTTACAAAATTGAATATTTTCTATAAAAGATTTATTTGCTTATTTACAAATTATTTTGAAGAGTAAATCCATCACTGTTGTCATATGTAACGATAATGGTAACGGTAGACGTAGAGTGGGGCGTTATATTAAATAAAAATCGGGGGACGAATCGACTAAGGAGTCGATTCGTCCCCTTTATTGCTGTTCATTCATAAACAGCAAACAGAATTTCATGTTGTAATTTAGATAATCACGGGTAAGTTTATTTAATTTTCAGGGATAAAGGCAGAAGGTGGTGGAGGGGGAGGGGGTGAACAAACAGCAGCCGACCAAAGAAGACAGTTAACTGTATTCACCGCCTCCACTTTCTCTACGATACAACCGTCCACGCCCCCTCAGGTAATTATAAAACGTTGTCAATATTTTAGATAGCTAATACTTATTATTAAATAACTAATTTCATTCTTCGATTGTAACAGATTTACAGTTTACTTTTTTGTAATATATCTCGTTAATGTTTATGTTTATATTAACGGTTCCGTGAGTTCGACTTACTCAGGCCTACAGTCGGTTAAACGCTGAAGTAGGAGGTGAAAATAAAGATTAAATATTTGTAAATAGTAATCCTACGTAATCCTTCTAAAGTTTTTGTTATTTCTTTTAAAATTTATCGCTTCGGCAGTGTACGACGATCAAAATTAATGAAAAATTAGTTGAGTTTTGATCAAAATAAATATATTAAAAAAATAAAACGATGTATCCATCCCGCCGAAAGATAAATAGAGATGGATTAAAGTGCTACCGCGATCCCTCTGCGACAAAGATGGGCTGAACGGTTTGTAATTCGCTTTCATATATCGTAAAATCGCATGCACAGTTACTCGAACTGATGAGGACTTTCTTTAAGGAAGTCTGAGCCTTTTTACATGGAATTCTTTAATATCTGGAGGAAAAGGAATTTATAAGCATTATCGTTCAATTTCCCTATAATTTATCTCGAACGTATATTATTTTTATTTCCCAAAATTTTGATATTTCTGAATTAGATTTTCATCATTTTTCAACCTACATTCCACCTTCATCATTTCGACGACGGTTCGTCAGTATTTTGCCGTCCGAGCTTGAGGACAAACATCGATGCTTTCTTTTATAATCCTGTGATTAACGCGATCTTTAAAAGTCAACTGCTAGCGTAAATCTGGAAACAATAGCAAACATCATTTCATCGCATTCATAATCGTATCACATACGGAGTGTATGACGACGTTCTCCCGGGGCTTTCATCTTATATTACACGTGAAAATAATGGAAAAAGTTCTGATAAATATATGTCTTAAAATGTTTCGTTGGCAAGTTACGGCTAGTGAAAAATTTCACTAAGATTTCAGCTACTCCAGTGAAATTAGTCGTACTGAAACTTTTAAGGAGCAGAACTTTTAAGTGATTTCTTACGGTTTTTATCTGAAAATACAAAAAAAAAAAAAAATAGCTCCCAGAACCGTATCTGCAGTAGTTTTTGAGAAATATGGGGGGGAAATAAAATAATTTTTAAATGGGTACTAAACACGTAAAACTTTTAAATAAAAGTGGTAGAGAATTTAATTCTGAAGAAAATGGTTAAGATAAGTTGAATAAAACAAAGAAAAGTTAGACATACATTTATAAACAGTACATTATTACATTTGCAGAAAAATACTTATTATTTAATTAATGTAAACAAAAAACAAATTATTTTTTGTGATGTAAAAATTGGCAAAAACAAAATTTACTGTTAAAAATTGCTTAAACAATTTTAAAAAAATTCTGGGTATTAGAAAATTGTAAAAAAAAATTACTTAGATTTTATTTATTTTTTATTAATGAAAGAAATAAAAGTAAATCTTCATGAAACTGTGGAAGGTAATTTTCAACACCGATTTTGCCTCAATGTATGAAGCGGGCTTCTTCACAATCAGCTGTTTGGACGGTTCATATTTCCTGGCCGCTTAAATGCTGAAATCTATTTGCACTTTCATCAACAAGAATTGCCGCCATAGCAACTTGAAAATATTCCTCTAGCGCTACAGTATAATAACAAAGTACGCATAGTTCCAGTACGATGGCGCGCCTGCCCACTTCTTTTGTGCTCACTTAAACCATCATTTCCCTTAGAAATGGATCGGTCGTGAAGGTGCACATTCCTGGCCTCCAAGATCTTCTGATCTAACACCTTTGGATTTGTGCGTCCGGGGATGGATGAAAAATATTTTATGTAAAACAAAAATACCTTCCCACATTTCTCAAAAACTACTACAATGCGGTTCTGGGATCTATTTTATTAGATTTTTCAGGTCAAAACCATAAGAAATCACTAATTCTGTCTCTTAATTACCGTTCTAAAAATTTCAGTAGGGCCTAATTCCACCGGGGTAGCTGAAATCAGAATTAAATCTTTCACTTGCCGTAACTCGCAACGAAGCATTTTATGACATATGTTTAACATTACTTTCACAAGTAGAATAGGTTATGAAAGTTCCCGAGAACTTCGTGATACACACTGTATACGGAATATCCAAGAAGGTGGCTTGTATGAGAAGACGAGGATAAACAACCAAATTTTTGACCAATCGTCTGATAATGAGGATGGTGATACAAAAACTCAGATGAGTTGCTTTACTGATATTAGTTGGTGCGGGTAGATCTAGTCAGTTATTACTGGAAAAATAAAGTACCACCTGCTCATTAATGGAACGATCTGTAAGCAGTTGAGACACTTTGAGGAAATTGTAGACCAACCATTCAGTATTTCAGAATATGCCTTAATGCTAAAGCAGTGTTGTCATGTTTTCCTAGAATTTAAATGTGAATCTTAGAAAACTTGAGTTTATCTGTAAACTATTCCTAAGTTCAGTGTTTGAAGAAAGTCGAGGACGTGCCTATAGACTCTATTTTAGGGTTAGCAGAAATACGTCTTTATAATTTTTGTAAAGCATACTGCTTCTCTCTCTCGGTGCTAGGTACTCATTCCTTTATTAAAGCCTGGTAAAGACAAGCCGTAAGCCTGAAGTTACCGTCTAATACATCTAACAAGTGTTTCTTGCAAGCGGGTTGAGAGAATGGATAAGAACTTATGATACCATGATAAGAACTTTCTTATCACTTCAGAAGAAGCTGTGTTGCTCTTGACTTAACATTTTATTGTCACACTGCACAGCTTGGTGGGTAAATGTCGCAACATATATTCGTGAACAAGTAAATTGAAGATGACTGTAATTTTCTGAACATCGTTCAGAGTTATTTTGGAGAACGGATTTTGTGTGTTTAGTCAGGTGGTACGATGACTATAAGCATTGGACACAGTTTGAGTTGGATTTGGTGTTCTTCGAGCATTACATGAAGTGAAAGTTTATTTTAAATAGCAATAAATAACTTCTATTGATGTATGTAGACTATTATTATGTAGCCGATTATGGAATCCGCTGGTAATGCTTACATGTGTCAAGGCACATTCTAATTTATATTTGATTGTTGGAATGTGCTGGTGGACCGGTACGTCAGAAGCCCCAATGTGACTCTTAAGAAATCGAAGTAGACATGTATTTTCTAGCCTAGTCTTAAATGACTTACTGCATCGCTTCTCAATAGTGTGTTCTCCTCCTTTCAATCTACATACACACTATGCTTCACTTTCAACTTTGTTGAAAAAAAGATGCAAATTTACTGATATTCCAGCAGGAGTTTTCAAATCTTCTATGGCGGGTGACTTTAATGCTGTGGTTTAATTGATAGTTCTCAGCATGGATACTACCTTTGATAGCCTACATGTTCGATCTGTCTTATGAAACCAGTATATTTATTTCTGTCATAGTTCTTCGGGTACTTTTTCGTTTATCCCCTCCCAAAAGTTTGCAAGTTTTTCACCTGGAAATAACTCACAGTAGAAGAAAATACTGATATTAACAATAACCAGGATGGAGAATAATCTAATATAACCATTTTACCATTTATTTATTTTATAAATGCAATCTAATCAAACTTAACCTACGCTCGCTTCGTTCGCTAACCTCAACCAATTAACAGTAATGTCTTTTTTATTTAAATAATAAATAATTGCAATAATTACTGAACTTATTATTTAAATACTCAAAATATTACTGTTAATTAGTCAAGGTTAACGAACGAAGCGAGCGTATGTTAAGTTTGGTTAGATTATATTTATAAAATAAATAAATATAAATGATTATATTGGGTTATATTTCTCCACCCTGGTTACTGTTAATATCAACATTTCCAGCAATTTTGAGTTATTTCCAGGTGAAAAATCTGCGAAATTTTAGGGGGGGGGTTAGAAACAAAAAAGTACGGTTCTTTGAGCTGCTTCAGATATTTGTGTTTATTCCATTGCAATTATAAATAAATGGTACTAATCTATTACCTGTACTAAGTTTAAGGATTTTACACTCGCATAAACTTCAGTTACCTGATGGTTAATCCAATTCTGAACTTCATTCTATTCTATGCTAAACTTTAAATGTCAGTACCAGTGACGGCTCGTAGCTAAAATTAGTGGGAGTGTTCCTCCACAAAATTTTTTTCTGGGCCTTTTCAAGGCCATTTGTTAAAGTTTTCTGTAAAATAAAAGAACCGAAAAAATGAATCAAATAGAATAGCTGGAAGCAGGATAATAATCTAATTCTACACTATATCACATTCAAAAATACGATACAAAAACCGTATTCGATTTAACCGAATAAATACTAAGATGTCAATACAGATAATATTTTTTAGTATTATTAGATAATAACTTGTTATTGATAATATGAAGTGGAAATAGGGGGTGCTGCAGTTGCACAGTGCCTATACGCAAGCCGCCACTGGTCAGTACATTTGCTGAATCCTACATCCTAGAACATTAATTATTTAAACTTTTTTGTAATCTTGCCTTCCCAACAGTTCTTACCTTCCAAACTTCCTTCCACTAGTAAGTTAGCTAATGCTGTGTGCCTGAATATGAATTCCTAATTTTGTTACAATTTCTATTTTATTTGAATTTCGAAGTTTATCCGAGCTAGTCAAAACTTATGAAATGTGATGTATATTTTCAGTCTGTTCCTTTTTGTAGAAATTTGGCTCAGTCAGTTCATTTAGTTTGTGATTTTATTGTGTAAAAAATGTTCAGTGATTCATTCACAACACTTATGAAGAAAATTCTACCTTAGGCATATTGTGGAGGAACCCCATTTACGGGCGCCTAGGCAGTATCGGGCTCGCTAACAGGTACCACCAGTTATAACCAAGGGCGTATGTATACCTGCGCACTACCGACTAAACCTCCATCCCTGGCTTCCCCCTTCCTGGGACTGCTTATAAATACATTTCATCAGAAGAAGGGGGAATCGCCCGCACACACCACACAAACACCACTGGAAGCAACACATACAGCACGTCAAATACAAACACCGACAACAACATCGCTCAAGAACCTTGCAGAAAACAGGACAAAGCTTCTAACACCCACGCGATACACACTCACACAGCAGTGAAGACAGAAATGTCAAATAGTCACACTACTTACCAGTGACCACCATCAGACGCACGAGCAGAGTGTCCCCGGCCTCATCGCACTCAGGCGACCCCTACATGTACGGGAGACTCCTAGGCACTCAGCCGAAAACCTGTCCTCCCCCACGCCCTCCGGATCCATTCTCCTCTGCGGGTTTCCTCATATATATGCAGCTTCCTCATGACCGTCCTGATGAATATTTCCACAGTCTTCCATTGTGCCTCACCTTGTAATAGGATTCGTAAGGTATCTTTAGGGCGAAACATGTGCTCACATCTCAGGTTGCCGAGCATCTCTCTACACCCTATGGCGAATCGCGAGCACAGAAAGAAAATGTTTTGGGGTCTCTTCCATCTCGCATTCCAGGCAATCCTCAGACAGTTCGAGCCCAAATCTATACAAGTAAGACCTGAATCCCCCATGACCCGCCAGGAATTGTATTAACCCAAAAGTCAGCGTGCCATAGGTCCTCCGGCACCACCCCCTGATGTTCCCAATAAGGCTGTAGGTCCACCTACCCTTCGTGGCCCGGTCCCACCGCTCCTGCCATGTTTGTACAATATCTCCTTCTAGTTCTTCAACAGATCGCTTAATTTTCTCTAATGGGAGTGTTCTCCCATAGTTCCTTAGTTCTGCTACGCCGTATTATCATCATGTCTACAGGCGGGAATCACCTCAACCGCCTCCCTGGACACCATCCTGCAGGCGGCCGGTACTCTGATGCAACACCTCCTGTGAATGGATTCCAATTTACCCCTGTACTTGACAAATCTACCAACGCCCGCCCACAACTCTACGCCATATAGCAGGGCTGAATAGACCACACCAGTAAGCAGTTTCCTCCTGTGTTGGGTGGGCCCTCTTGTATTTGGAAGTATGCTAGCAATAAGCCTCCTCATTTTCTGTGCCTTCTCTCAAGCCCGGAGAACGTGAGTACTAAATCTTAGTTTGGAGTCAACCCAGATTCCAAAGTATTTTATGGCCACCTGAGACATAATTTCTCTGCTATCAAGTATCAGAAGTAAAGTCGGCCTCCTCCTGGCAGCAGAAATTACCTCCATCTGTCTTTTCATTAGCCAACTCCAGTCCTACCCCAGCCATCCACACAATAATCCTTTTATATGACTCAGTTATCTTGCTTACAGCCTCATACCTTGTTTCTGCCTCCACTAGCAACGTTATATCATCAGCATACCCAAATAATGTAACTGATTGTGGGAGAACAACCCGAAGCACTCCATTATAAGCCATGTTATGTTCCAGAGGATCGGTCCTTGGACCGACCCCTGCGGCACCCCTCTATCGAGGTTCTTCTCAACATACCCATTATGCAGTCTAAAGATCATCTGACGTCCGATGAGGTAATTTTGCACCATCCATTGCAGGTAAGAAGGGACATGTAGGTTCTCCATTGCTCCCATTACTGATGAGTGGCAGATGCAATTAAATGAGTTTCGTACCTCCAATGTGACTAGGACGCAGATCCCTACCATCACCTCTCCTCATGACTCTTCCCGCCAAGTCACAGACAGCAGCCACAGCATCAAGGGTGGACTTACCCCTGCAAAATCTACACTGATTCGCAGAGAGCCTGGCCTGCTCTTCCAGTACACCAACTATCCTTTGCTGAAGCATACGTTCCAGCACCTTAGCTAGTGCATCGATCATCGTCAACGGCCGGTACGAGGAGGAAAGTGCCAAATCCCTCCCCAGTTTACCGTAGGCATTTGTATGTAGTGTTATTGTTTACTGAAAAATTACATCTGTAAATAAACTAACATTAAAAAGTAATAATTTTTTTTATTATTTTTTACTTATAATGATCTCCACAACCCTTCAAAATCTCCTGATTCTCTAATAAAATGGTGCAGTGGCATTTGTGATGAGATGAGTTATCAGAAGTATAGCAAACAACAACTTGACATGTTGACATAAAATAAGGAATCAAAATGATTAATAACAATTGGATGTTTGTTTAAAAAAAAAGAAAATCAAATTATGCGTAATAATACAGGTAATTATTTCAGCTTATATATTTATATATATATTAAAGAATAGCCTATTAATAAGCATTATAGCATTATAGCAATTGTTTTAACTATCATCAAATAAAGAAAAACACTTACTGCTTTTTACTGCCACTTTTAAGTTTCAGGAACATTTTTCCAGTGTACATTGCTTCATCAAGTGAATAAATGAACAAATAAAAAATTATAAGTTAATTGTTAAAATTTTTAGAGAGATATTGTCAGTTCAGTTGACTGTCAATTGTCTCTTGACTGACAGTCTCTAAAAAGAGTATCTCTAAAATGTTAACAATTGACTGATGTTATAATTTTATATTTATTCGTTTTATAAATCAGAGCGGACTGTGAAAACGATTGTAAAACTTAAAAAAAGGCAGTAAAAAGGAGTATGTTTTCTTTATTTGATTGATGTTTGTTTATTTTTATTTTTAATTTTACAGTCTTCAGGCAGAGGAAGGAAAAGATCATGTCCCATGAAGACAGAGGTGACTGTCGCCGGTGGTTTCAATGGGGAACTACAGGGATTACCACCAACTGCTCTGAAGCAGAAAATTCCAAGACCCCCAAATGCATTCATGCTGTTTGCTAATGACTGGAGACGGAAATTAGCGTCGCAGTTTCCCAAAGAAAGTAACAAAGATATCAGTATCAGGTAATCGAATGGTTTATATGATGTGTGCATAATTGTGTTTAGATTTGTGATTTGCTTTTTATGTATACTTTTACATCTTAAGAAATGTGTAAACTACAATCTGATATTTTACGAGTATGTGATAGCTTGTGTATCAGAGGAGTGTTAGTGTTAAATCTTTGAAAAAAACTTGATAAGAAGTGAACAAAAATAAAATTTGAGCATAATTTTTGTTGAATTTTGAAACTTTTTAAATTAAAGATTTTCTAATTGCTTTTTTTGACAGAAATATATATAAATTTTGAGTTTTTTTATGAAATTTATAGTTGAGATTATATGTTATTTGAGAATAATTTGAAATAGTTACTTGGTTGTAATTTTTCAATAAATTTAAAAAAAATCTTTCTTGAAATTTTTAGTTTGCTTGGTCAATATAAAATTTATCAAGGTCATTCATTTAATTTCAATTTTATATACTCTGGGTGGTATTTTTGGTTTAAACAATTTTTTAAAGTATCATTTAACATAAATACAATGATTATTTTTACACTGCTTTTTAATTATGTTAGATATTATAAAAGTTTAATTCATTGAAATAAATTTTTTAACAAATTTATCAGTAGCATTACCTTAAGAATAATGAAATTACAGAAAGTAAAAATAGTTTACTTAACGAACACATTCATTAACATTTTTCAAAATATTACATCATCAGAGAATCATCATTGAGAGAATCATAATTAGAAATGGAAATGCTATTTCCATTAACTGAAGACTTAATGGTGAACCCATCAGCATCCTCTTGAGTAAATTATTAACGACTAAAAATGAAATAATCTTAATGAAATATTAATGTTGTTTACTGTGATTGAAGTGCTTTTTCAGAACATGAACTATTTTTGTTCAATTCTTCCTTTTTCTGTGTAGACATTCAGCTTATTTCCTCCTACCCTCATTATATAAGTAAATAATAAATCTGTATTAATATTATAAATAATATAAATAAATAAATAAATATCATCCCACGACAACTTGTCATCTAATGAAACCCCAGGTATTTTGCTTTGTTGGGGTTAGTAAAACAAAATCGTTAATGGGAATTCTATTCATGCGATCAGAACTATTGTGCCTATCTGAGAAGCATTTTGCAACAGTTTTATCCAGATTTTTAATCTATTTATAGTTAGATGGTTTTAATCCATCCGATAAATAATATTTTGAGCTAATCATATAACTTTCAATTCCTTTCAAAATAATTACTTTTGACTTCTTAACATTTATTCTCATACTACATTTTTTCATAATGGCCTTTCATTTTGAAACCATCCAATGCATATCTCTGCTTTATCACCAAACCTGCAAATCAAGTCATCTGTGAACCTCAGAATGTTTTATTTGGAAACCAAACACTGTAAAAAGCTTTACTACTACAGGTTTAAAATTCCGTTTTAAAATGTTTAAGGTTTCTTATTTAATATTATGGTCATTCTCTAGTAATAGAGAATGTGTATATATTTCTATATATAGGAATTCAGATGGCATAATTATTATCTAATTAACTGTACAACATAGTGGATAATGAAATTTTAGAATTCTTGCATACAATTTCAGTTCC